>NC_044996.1:107561865-107902406 GCF_008728515.1 Papio anubis | reverse complement strand
AGGAAGGAATACAGATGACATGTTTTTAATTTTATGAAACCAAATAATGCCCTTTGAGGCTCAAGTGTAAAAATCTCAAGAAAGGACAACCTATATTTTAAAACTAGTTCTTTACATGCTCCTGCTTGAATGTGTTTTCACTTTTATGGGTCTGACAGCAGAGCCACTTATGATTAAGTATTTGAGGGACAGGATACTTAGTTGGTCATGAATATTGTCACATTTTCACATACAATCTGCCTTTTGACAGCCAAAAGATGGTAAAATTCTACCACTTGTACATTATAAAATGGGAAGTATGCCTAGCTTGTGACAGGTCCAAATGATCCACTTACGCGTTTATGTGCTGACAAGTAGAACTCTCTGATTGTAAATATCTTTTAGGAAACTGTAATTTTGTCCTAGCACAATACCTGACATCTAAAAAGGCTTTTGTTTCACTTTTTAAAAGTAATCCTCATTACTTTTATATTCACGCAGGTGATAAAATTTCATATATATTTCTGGACCCTTATCTCCTTATGTTTAAAGCTTGCATTCCCTCTTGATAAATTGAACATTGGCTACCTATGCACTTTACAGCTATTAGAATTTCTCTTTTTGTCTGTTTCTTTTGAAGGGCTTGCACTTTTCCTGTAAAGAAGAATGGAGACTAATATAGAAAATTGTCACTTTAATTTTATATTAATATGTTGTTCCCCAAATAGCTGTTAAATTCAATGTTCATGAATTATATATGTATGGAAACAAGTCAAAGCTTGTTTCCAGTAAGTTTACTTTTACCACAGCTAAGAAACGAATATCTAATCATATCCTTCTCCTATTGAATAAAGACACCTGAAGAGATCATTACATCAGAAGTTGGAAGGAAAAATGGGTCCTCAGAATTTTTCTGAAGCATACCGTGACTTAATATAACATTTCTCCATCTTAGATAGCATGAGCTTTTAATTAGCAAGGTGGCACCCTGTATGGAACAACTGTTTCTGAGTTGTGCTGTTGATAATTGAACGACAGGTAACTCCCTATCAGTATCTCCAGCGGTCAGAGAAAAATCTCCAATTCTTCCTTTTGGTGCAAGTGACTTCTGAGAGGTTCTGCTAAAATTGTTGTGTCAAATGGCTTTTAATATTTTGCTTTTGAGCTTAAGAGATTTTATGTTTTTCATCAGGCAAGCTGTGTTCCTGTCCTGATGAACCAAATGTGAATCAAAGGCAGAACAATCTTATTGTGATTTCTGTTAGTGTCTAGTGTCTTTTAAAAGAGATTTCAGGCCAAAGGTATTACTTTCTCAGAATTTGAAGCTGTGTTCTCTGGCAGTTAGGATTCTGTGGTACTTTCAGTATGTTCACAGTGTCTTCTGATTTTTGATTGCCAGGAATTCCTTTGTCTTTTGCTTTCTTAAGTTTCACTTGGTGTGTCTTGTGTATATTTCATTTAAAATATCCTACTTGTTATATGTTGTGCTTCTTGTAGTTGTGGATTCACATCTTTAGTCACTTCTAGAAAATTCGCAACTGTTGTCCCTTCAAATATTGCCTCTTCTCCATTTAATAGCTATATTGAGATATAACTTATATATCATAAAATTCACCCATTTAAAGTATACAGTTCAATGGTTTTAATATGTTCATGGGGCTGTACAACCATCACCACAGTCAATTTTAGATTTTCCTTACCTCAAAAAGAAACCTTGAGGCCATTAACAGTTACTCCTCTATTCCTCTCAACCCCATCCCACACTCCTGCTGACGTAGGTACCCCTAATCTAGTTTTTTTCTCTATGGATTCGCCTATTCTAGGCACTTAATACAAATGGAATAATATAATATATGGTCTTTGGTGACTGGCTTCTTTCACTAAGCAAAATGTCTTTAAGGTCTATGCATGTTGTAGCATGTATTAATACTCCATTCCTTTTTATTGCCAAATAATATTCCATTGTATGAATGCATCACATTTTACCCATTTGTCAGTTGATGAACATTGGAGTTATTTCCAGTTATTGACTATTATGAATAATGCTGCCATAATGCTATTTTTAATAATCCTGATCATTTGTGTGTAGGTTTTTATGTGGACATAAGTTTTTATTTCTGTTGGGTATATATATAACTAGGAATGGAATTGCTGGATTATAATGTTAAATGTTAAACTGTACATTTAACATTTTCAAAAACTGTTAGAGAGTTTTCTACAGCAGTTGCATCATTTTACATCCCCACCAGCAATGCATGAAGGGTTTCAGTTTCTCCATACCCTCACCAACACTTAATTATTTGTTTAGAGACAAGGTCTGTCTCTGTCACCAAGGCTGGAGTGCAGTGGGGTGATCATAGCTTACTGCCAGTTTGAACTCCTGGGCTCAAGTGACCCTTCCATCTCAGTCTCCCTAGTAGCTGGAACTACAGGCACATGCCACCATTTTTTTTTTTTTTTTTTGGAGAGACAGAGTTCTCACTATATTGCCCAAGCTGGTCTCGAACTCCTGGGCGCAAGCCATCCTTCAGCCTCAGCCTTCCAAAGCACTGGGTGTAAGCCGCCAAGCCTGGCCACAGCACTTATTATTATCAGACATTTTAACTATAGTCATGTTCATTGGGTGTGAAGTGGTATCTGATAATCACTTTGATATGCAGTTTCCTGATGAGGAATGATATTGAGCATCTTTTCATGTGCTTATTGGCCATTTGCACATCTTTGGAGAAATGTCTACCCAGATCCTTTGTTCATTTTTAATTGAGCTATTATTATTTTTATTTAGTTGTAAGAGTTCTTTATATATTCTGGATATGAGTTCCTTATCAGAAGTATGATTTGCAAATATTTTCTGCCAACCTACAAAAGTAGGTTGTCTTTTAACTGTGTTGATGGTTTCCTCTGAAGCACGAGTTCTTAATTTTTATAAAGTCCAGTTTATAACTTTATCTTTTGTTGCTCACATTTTTTTGGTGTCATCTCTAAGAAGACTTTGTCTAAATTGAATTCATGATCTTCTCCATTGTTTATATCAATGCTTTGCTACCTTGGCTGCCCATTAGGATCACCTGGGGAGTTTAAAAAATTCCTAAGTCCAGGCTGTGCTCCAGACAAATTAAATCTGAATCTCCTGGGGCAGGTCCTAGGCATCAATAGTTTTAAAGTTCTTCAGTTAATTCCAATGTGCAACCAAGGTAGTGCACTCTGCTCTATACTCCTCTGGGATTCCAAATGAACATACATTATATCCTCCCTTTTACATGTTTCATTTACTTTATTTCTCTGTGTTGCATTCTAGATATCTTCTTTAGATTTATCTTTCAGTTTACCAGTTCTCTCTCGAGCAGTGGTGTTTCATCTGCTGTAAAGCACATTCATTGAATTTTGTATTTATCAATTTTAGTTATCTTTTCTGTAAGTTCCAGGTGATCCTTTTTCATGGTTTTATATTGCTTGCCAAGTTTTGTGATTTTTACCTGTTTTTGAAGTAGTAAATGGATTTTTTATTCTATATCTTGTAATTTCAATCTCGGAAGTCCTCAGTGGTCTAATTTTCCTGTTTGTTGTTTCTGCAGACTGTCACTCATGGTGGCTTGCTTCCTTGGGTCTTTCATCTTTCACCATGCACTCATATTTGGTTGATTTAAATGTGTGTTGCGTAAATTGAGGATGTTTCCCCACAGAGATTTGTGTTTGCTGCTTCTGGGAGCCAGAGACACTGCTAATCTGGGACCAGTCTAGCCTTCTTCCAGGTTCTCTGGCTTAATGCAGGAGATACCAACATTTGCCATCAGGGCAACCTTTCCTTGCTTACCACATATATTTTAGCTCAAGTTTTTTTGTTTTGTTTTGCTTTGTTAGGAGACCTTGAGGTTTCTCCTACTTTCTTTGAGCCTAACTATGTATTGGTAAATAAGTTTTATAAAGGATATGCAGTATCTGGTCAATTATAATAATCTGTCTTTTGTAAGATGCATTTTTATGTACCAGTAAGAAAGAGAAAAATCACTGTCAATCGAAATGACACAATACTGTCTTATCACTTAGGATTTTATACTTATTGAAGGACAAGTATAACTTATCTTTTAAAGTTATTTAGACATTGATTTTTATCATGTATCACTCATGTGTATACCTAACAGAAAAATATAAGCAAGATAAATTCGTTAAGATACTCATAAAACTTTCTTACAGTTGGACTTCTTCAGTTCTGAATCACTTCTTCCTCAGTCACTGATTTCCATGATTTTTCACAAAGTATCTCTTTGTACCATCGAAAGCAGCAGTGATGCAGAATTTCTTAAAAGAGTGTTCCACTTTGTCTGTGGCATTTTTTCCCCAAGTAGTTGACACCTACTTTGAAGTTTTTGATGCACATGCACAGAGCACGAGAGTCACGTCCTACTGCCTCCTGACCGATAGTGATTTTGATATATATTCCAATTTCAAAGATGTTAAGATTTTTTTTTTAAAGAAGTGTATCTTGGAATTGATAAAATTATGTAGTTTTTTTATGATAGGAAAAGGGGCTTCGAAGTATCTAGACTAGTGCTACTCAAAGTATGGCTTGCAGGCCGGTGCCATTCTGCAAATTTGTTACTAGTCTAAGGATGTAAGTATAGAAAGTTGAGGTAAGCACTTAGGAACTTCATGAACAATTAGACTGTGTAATTAGACTGAGTTTTCTTTGGTAATTTCTCTGGTAATGTGTCAGTATGTTATTTTGTGAAAATACCAGTCCATAATGGATTAGACATTTAAATAAAAAACAAGACTATTTCTTCACCAATGATAGTTTGAATACTATTGATCCCGGTGGTTCTGAAATTTTAGTGTTCATCAGAGTCACTTGACCCAGACTGATAAAACACAAGCTGTTGGGCCTTACATAGGTCTAGGGTAGGGTGGGATAATTTGCATTTCTAACAAGTTGCTAGGTGATGCCAGTGCTGCTGATCCGAGGACCATACTTTGAGAACCACTGCCCTAGACCACTATAATGCTGGCAGCAGAAATTTTGCCAATGGTTTCCAGCTTAATTTGTAGAACACAAAGTCCTGATGCTCTCTTGGAAAGTTTCAGCTTCCAGCAATCACTCTTAGTGAAGTTAGAATAACTTCTTTAAAACTCAGTTTAATCCCTTCTCCTTGGTACACTGTTCAGAGCACCACAGCATACAGTGGCACAATCACTGTAGGCTGCAGCATATATGTGATCATGTTTGGTTAGATGTTCACAGTCTTCTTAGAAGAGCAAAACATGAATTTTATTTTTCAAGTGAATTGGTGCTATGATGGGTATAATTAAACTCCAGTTCTGAGAATTCTGTGGGCACTCTGTTGACAGCATTCTAGAAACTGGCTGCTCAAGTAGCACAAATATCCAAAGTAACCCTTTCCAGTGGTATAAACCAGGCAGCCTGCCAGACTTCTGAGATATTTGTGTTGGCTCATCAAGGTGACGGGAAGAAGTTTGTTTATAAAAGATTGGCATTGCATATCCATGACATGCTTCCCAGAAACAAACATTGTTATCATTGTCATCTTAAAGAATAAAGTAGCCCCCCCCTTATCCTCAGTTTCACTTTCTGTGGTTTCAGGTGCCTTTGGTCAACCACAGTCTGAAAATAGGTGAATATAGTACAATAAGATATTGAGAGAGAGAGAGAGGGAGACCACATTCACATAACTTTTATTACAGTTTATTATTTTAATTGTTCTATTTTATTATTGGTTATTTTTGTTAATCTCATACTTTGACAAATTTATAAATTAAACTTTATTTTAGGTAGTTATGCATAGAAAAATAACAGTATACATGGGTTTCAGTAGTACTTGAGGTTTCAGGCATCCACTGGGGATCTTAGAATGTATCCCCTATGGATAAGGATGGACTAGAGTATATATCAACCTCAGAGACCTTAATAAATGACCCATTAGGGAAAAATTAATATCATTGGATGAGTCAAATATATTAATTATTGGCACCACAGGCAGAGTAACCTTCCTTCTTGCCACCATGGCAAATGCTGCTAATCTTTTCAGTGTCCACAGGCAACATCTATAGCTCCCTGAATATTAGATGATGCATGCCTTTCACTAGGATGGGAATAATTAACATCCTGGTATTGCAACCTACTATGAACCTTATTAGAATACTAATTCAGTACTTCTCAAACTTTCATGCACCCGAATCACTTGGAGAACTTGTTAGAGGGCTGGGATGGGGCCTGAGATTCTGCATTTCTTTTAAGTTCCTAGTTGGTATCTGTGTTCCTGGTCTGAGGACCAAGTGTTAAGCGACAAGATGCAAAACACTTTTGAACCCCTGCTTTTGTAAGGTCACCTGTCTGACAAACTAGCAAGTGGGACAGTTGTATAACCCTTTACTGGAAGCTTAGCCCACTCACCCAAACTGGTTATTGCCTGTGTCCTTATGCCACGCAGTAAAAACATTCAGCTGACACTAGGGATACGATTCGTATTGGAAACCGCTCCTTTTATGTCTATATCCTTTAAGATCATTTTACCTTGGGCATGAAAAATGTCAGATTTATTTCCATCAGAAAATGCTGTTTGGTGGGGGAAGAGTTGTCATGAATAGCATATTGTGGTTAAATGCATAGCGTAGTATCAGAGAAAAGCCCCCAAATACTAAGGAAAGATAAAAGATTCAGCCTCTGTGATATGCCACTTAATGATGTCCTCAGAAAGCCACAGCTTTCCCTTGTAAATTTCAACTTATGATCAATGATCAGTGGTGCATGGGATGAGTACTGCTTTAATAAAATGATAATTTCATTGCTTGCTTTGGTCTTGGGTGAAACTCGAGTGACAAGATATTATTAATGAGTCTGTGTGCAGTCATGGTCATTGTGGATACTTAGTATGCTTCTATTCTCTAGGAGCACATTACAGTAAACTAAAAAGAATTATTTTAAACAATGAAATCTACCCAAATCTGAGGGCAAATGCTGGATTCCTTTCCTGTATGAATGTCAGTTAGCAATGCTTTCAGCTGCAAGTGATAGAAAATATGACTTACAGTGCCTTAAAATAGGGTTATTTTTCTAATATATAAAAAAGTCTGGAAGTTGGTGGCTGCTAGCAAATGAGTTCAATGAGTTGGTGATATCAAGGCCAGTGTCTCTGGACTTCATTGCCTTTTTTGCCTTATGGTTGCAGATGATGTGTGGAAACTCCAGATACCATGTCTATGTCCAAGGCAGGAAGAAGAGTGAAGTCTGTACCAGATATGTCTGAACTTATCAGGAAAACAAAAGCTATCCAATAAATCTCCAGCAAATTTCTTTTTATATCTATTGAGCAGAACTGTTACATGGCCACGCAAGGGAACCTGGAAAGCTTGCATTTATCTGGCCTACCTTGAAAAATATTGGGGTCCTATTAGCAAGAAAGAAGGGAGAGATTGCTACTGGGTAGGCAACAAACTGGTGCCATGCCAAAAGTAACTAGAAGTAAAATTTCCCCGCATGATGTGATTAAACTTTGTTTTTAGCAGAATGCAATAATCATTTCTAGGAAAAAGAGTGAGTGTATTGGGGCAGGTTGGGAGGTTTGGTAGAGAGAAGAAGCAAAGGTCAAACAATATTTTGACATCCAAACTCCACTCCCTCCCAGTGAGAGATATATATATATAGTTTTGAAGTAACAAACTATACCTGAATTCAAAAGGAAAGGCAAACAGACATCATGTTATGCATGTAAAGCAGTTTGCAAATTCAACAACAGAATTTCTAAATTCATAATTTCTAAAGTCATAATTATGGCAGCTCCCCTTATTCTGTAGTCTTATTAGAAAGTGCAAATATTAAACAGCTTGTGTTGTCAGCTTAATGAATCCCTAATGATTTTGAAAGAAAACTCTGTACCATTAATTATTATTAGAATGCCTCTTGGGGCACTTCAAGATTCCATTTTTGATAAGAAGCAATCTATGAGGTATTTTCCCAAAGAATGAAGCAGCATAAAACATGAAAATCTTGGGGTGTATTTCTTTAAAATTTTTTCTTTAGACATTGATTATTTAAATAATAAATATTTCTCTAATTATGTTAGTATATATTTGTTTTTGATTTTTTAGTCAATGTTCTGCATCAACTAAAGTTAATTAGATCTATACTGGAGTAGGATTTTATACATAGTTGAGCCTGGGTAACTGTTTTTGTCCCCTTCTTCATTTAATCTTATTAAAATAATTTAATCACTAGGAGATAACTCTTCTTTTGAAATTCAGGAAAAATACAATCTTGGTTGGAGGGGTAATTTTTTTTCTCTTAATTAAAAACAGCATGTACAGTCAAAATCAGTCTTTTCAGCTTGGTTTTGTAACATTTTGAAGGTGATTGCCTTGTTTAATCCTTTCTCTGTGCTGTTTCTGAATTAGCTCATACCTTTTTTATCTGTAGTCTAGTCACTGGATGAAAAGGAATGATTTCTGTGTTGTGTAGATTTTAGAATTTCAGGAGAAAAGTGAGATAAAAGAATAATTTAAATTTTGTTTCACTGATCTAAAGGAAATAGAAGTGTTTTACAGATTCCTATAGGAAGTCTGGCAGGGAATGTCAATTGTGAAAAGATATAGGTGGGCTATTTTCGATAGATCTTGAATCAGGAGATTAATTCTTACTAGAGAATCACTTTCCTGCTTCCAAAAGAAAATGTGAAATAACTTGTGCCAGGATCTAAAAGATGAGCAGGGTCCTGGTGGGACAATGTGGTAGAGATATCAGAAACTAGATCTTCCAGGAGTTTTATGCATGCCTCAGAGTGAATGAGCTGAATCCACAGACTGTGGGAGATGTGAACATTGAAGTGGAGTGCTGTATTCTAACTTCCCATTGGTTCCACTGCCCCTTTGTTGACATATTTGTAACTACTACTCCCTCTTTTGTGTCTACACAGAACTTGGCACTTTGGGTCCTGAGCACTGCCAGTGCTGAGAGTTCTTTGAGAGCAGACCCAAAACCTCAAACCCGAAAGGGTAAGGAGTATATCCTGTCTTGTTTTCCACCATACTTGGTATTCAATCAACTGATGAATGAAGAACCCCACTGTGGTTCTTAGACTTGTGTTTGTATTTCATTTTGAGATCTACATTCTCATTGGCAAATCATACCTACATTCCACTGCACTTTAGTCAACTTGTATTGAGAGACCCCTTGGTATGACTTTGAAAAATTATTGGAATATCTTGAACTTTTCTTTTCAGAGCACAATGATTAGTGGGGATACCTTGTGCAGAAGAAAAGGGAAAAAAGGTGGCGGGGATAGGGAAAAAGAAAGAATTGTTGAAGTTGATAGGCATGGGCACATTCAGGTTTTAAATTAACTTTATAAGTTGCTGCCTAAGAAATATACCAAAAAAATGGGCAGCTCTGCTATTATTGGGAGATGAAAATATTATCTCACCTCTACAAAATGAGGCTGCAATATTGAAACAATGCCAGCTTCCTTGCTGGGCAGCCTGCCGACATTTCACTTAGGCACTGAGTTCTTTCTCAGCTACTCTGGCATCTGTGCCCTTCCTGCTGTTCCCCACTTTGCCAAAGGCTCAGCCTCCCTGAGCCATGTGAGAATCTGCCCTTTGTTGTACTTGAGCAGAGAATGTTCCCAACATTTCATTTGCTCTTCTCCTGGAGAGCTGGAGGGGAAGAGAGAAGCAGTGTGACAACTGTTGTACTCTCAAGCCAAAATGTCAGAGCTGTTCTGAAGCTAAGCACCCCATCTTTGAAGTCACTGGCCTCCCTCCAAGTCTTTCTGGCTTTGAAATGGTAGTCAGATCTGCATTTGTCCTGTGAGGTGCTGTAAGAGGTTCTGTAGTGGTTTTAGATTCGGAGATCTTGTTATGAGTCATCTGGAGAACTTTTTCAGAGATATTCCACCTTGGGCACATGTGTCAGTTATTACTGGTGCATAACAAACGACCTCAAAACTGAGTGGCTTAGGTTTTGTTTATTATTATTGTTCATATGTCTATAGGTCACCTGATAGTTCTGGTGAGCTGAGTCAGACTTGGCTTATTTGGGTTGGGTTTGAACATGTGTCTGCAGTTAGGTAAAAAGTCAGCTAACACTGGCTGGCCCGGCACAGGCTCACTTATAAGTTTTTCAGCTATCCAGCTATTGACTGGTGTGACAGGGGTGGCACAAAATCAAGAGCAGGAATGGAAGCATGCAAAGCCTCTTAAGACTTAAGTTTGGAAGTGTTGCACCGTCACTTCTGCTGCATTTGGTTGAACAAAGCAAGTCATGTAGCCAGTTCGAACAAAGCAAGTCATGTAGCCAGTTCAGTTGTGAAGGGTAGACAACTGGATTCCACTTTTTGATGGAAGGAGCTACAAAGTAAAATAGCAAAAGTCATTGATGCAGAGAGGGAAGGACTTTGTGGCAGCCTTTGCAATTTTTCACAGCATGTGGTTTCAGAGGCAGCATGAAATGAGAGATGCATTGAGATGTGTGGATGTGTGTTCTCGGTTTCTACATTTCTGTGAAGTGTGAGATGTGTGTGCTGGAGAAGGGGAGGGACAGATGCTGAGGAGTATATCACACCCCTCTATCCCCTTTGCCGCCATCATCTTTCATTAGGGCTGCCACAAATAATCCCAGACAGCTTTCTTCACAAGTATCACGGACCATTTATCCTTACGCCTCCAAAGGGCCAATGTTAGGTATTAAACTGCAGATTGAGGCCACAGTGGATATGGTGTTATTCAGTTATGTGCTTTTGCTGTTTGCTGTTCTTTTGAAAGGCAAACAAAACAAAACAAAACTGAATAGTGATTATGCAACCGCATTGTTAAGCTAGTATATTGTTGCTTTTGATGTAGTTCCCACCTTAAGACTGAAATACAATGACTCAACTTCTGAGATTTCCTGCTTAGACCAATGCAAGTATACAGCCCACTTAACAACTGTGAAAGTCAGTGGTGCACATCTTTGGTATATTCATCTCACCCCTGACTTCATTTTAGTTATCCTACTCTTATTTTGATTTCTTATTATCCTCATGATGGCCTACAGGGCCCTAAAAGATGAGCAACAGCCCTTCCTGGCATTACCTCCCTGACGTCATGTCCTACCTATGTCCCCCAGGCTTCTACTGCTCCATACACACAGGCCTCCTTACTGTTCCTGAAACACAGGTACACTCCCCTCTTAAGGCCTTTGCATGAGCTGTGCCCTGTGCCTAGAAAACATCACCTGGCTGACATGCTCACCTCCTTTAGGTATTCGATACAATGACACCTTTTTGACGAGACCTACATGGAACCCTCTTATTTAATACAACACACTGCCACACTCTCACCACATCTCAGTCCTCCTTCCCTGCTCTGCATTTTCTTTTTTTCTGAACACTGATCACCTTCTAGTATACTAGACAGCTTGTTCATTTATAATATAAATTTTGTGTTGTCTGAACCTCCTCTTCCTGTGTTTTGGAGATCCCCAAGACCACCCCCCAGGATCAGTGAGTCACTGGGAGAACTCAAAGGACTCATATGGTTATAGCCACAGTTATGATTTATTACAGTGGAAGAACACAAAGCCATATCAGCAAAGAGAGAAGGTGCATGGATTGAAATACTGGGGAAACCAGCGCAGGCTTCCAAGGGTCCTCTCCCAGTGGACTCACATAGGATGCACTTAATTCCCCTACCAATGGGTTATGACAATATATATGAAGTGTTGTCTACCAGAGAATTCTATTACAGACTCAGTATCCAGGTTTTTATTGGGGAGTGGTAACATAGGCACCCCCTGCCCAACACGTATCAAAATTCCAGACTCCCAGAAGGAAAGTAGGTGTTCAGCATAAGTCACATTGTTGGCACAATTTAGGTGCAGTGAGCCAGTCTTACCAGTCCTGGGAATGGTCGTCCCACAATTCAAGTTCTCAAATGCCAGCCAAGGACCAACCTTGCAAGCAGGCCTTTTGAAGAATAGCATTCCCAGTGCTGCTATGTTAACACATTTCTCTACACCGTGCAGGAATGTCAACTCTTTGAGGACAGAAATCTTTGTTTTGCTCCGTGATGCATCCCCTAAAACCGGTGCCTGGCACATAGTAGGTGTGCAGTAAGTATTTGTTGAATGAATAGATGGAACCCAGGCCCTTGAGTTAACTGTCTCTATAGCAGAAATAACACACAAAGGAGGAACAAGCTCCTGATTTACCCCCACGAGGCTTTACCTGAATCAGCAGTCCCACGTACATGTACTCCTCCTACCCAGATATCTCCTTGTCCAAGGAGCCTGAAACAAGCTCAGCTTCCACACCCTAATCTGATCCTCTGATTATTTCACATGTAAGTCTATCTATTCAACAGTGTTTCAAACACTTATGATGGAATTATGCAGCATACAAGCTGGAAGAAAATCTTCTCCATTAAGAGCCCATTTGCTCAGATGCAACATGTTCAGAATAACCTAGTTAGTTGCTTAGCAAGGGTCTAGTTCTCTTCATCTTTTTTTTCTCTTCACATTTGTTTTTTGCCATCCACAGTGCCTAGCACTGTGCTAAATTAATGCAATATTGCCTTTAAACATTTCTTTGTACTGAAAACTGGCTTGGGGAGATCATTTGACTTTACCAGTGGCTGGTTGTGACCTTTATGTCAGCGATTTCTCAGTTTCTTCTTCTAATGTTTATTCTTAAAGGCAAAAGTGCCAGGTTAAATGATTCCCCTCTCCCACAACATACATTTCCTTCTTCTCTTTCTAATTCCTGAACCATTTTTCATTGTGACTATGTAAGCTCTTCCATTTACCTATTATCAGTGACTCTTTAGGTAAAAATCTCATTTTTCATTCTCTGTGCCATCAGTAATAGAAGGATTAAGCCAATTTCAAAGCTACTTGTGTCAGGATTTCATCCAGTCTGGAAAGTCTATCTTTGTCATCACAGGTTTGCTTGTCACATTCTGAAGTTTGACAAATTGATGGAATGAATCATTTGTTGAAATTCAACAAAGAGCACCCAGCCCATGTTCTATGTCTCTGCTTAAGATTAATCTCAGCTCAATATTACCAAATTGAATTTATCAGCAGAAAAAAAAGAAATATTTTCCAAATGAATATCATAGTACCAGCTTAGAATATAAATCTTATATAACATTTGTCATTGTTTTAATGTTATTGCAAGAATGTGTTGAAATATTCCTATCAGTAGAATATGCTAGGTTGGCATCTTAATAACAACTCTAATGCTGAGTCATTTTGTATAGGGAGAATATTTTTATGAATGGAAGAGGAATTATGAATCTATTCTTAGGTCAAATAAAAAATAATTGCACATCAAAATTCCTGGGCTGATCAGATGAATTAATGTTCTGGCTGAGAAATGACAAATTCTGAGGGAGATAAACTGTCAGTGTGCATTTACCAGCAACTTTAACAAATGATTTGGTCTTGCCAGAAATGTTTTAAGTACAGCTTCTAACTGTTTAAGGTATTTAGTCATTTTGACAAGACTGGGTTAGCCATTCCTGAAACTTTAAAAAATCTGACATGAAAAAAAATGGAACCGTGTGCCAAGATATTACAGTACTTGGCTAGTGCTTCGGGGGCAGTGACTTTGTTACTTCCTAGAACTAGTAAAAGCCTTAAACAATTTGTTTCCCAGGTCCTTCATTATATAGATGAGAAAACCGAAGTCCAGAGAGAAGGGCATACAGTAAACTAATAGCAGAACACAGAACGGAACTCAGGTCTTTTGGCTTTTAGGTCACTGTATTATTCTAATTCAATTTTATGTTTTAAGGCAGTGGTTCTCACAATCCAGCAGGCATCCGAATCACCTGGAGGGCTTGCTAATACACAGATTGCTGGGCCCTACCTCAGAGTTTCTGTTTCCATGGGTCTGGGATAGAGCCAGAGAATTTACATTTCTATCAAGTTCCCAAGGAATGGTGATGGTGTGGCTCCAGTGATCATACTGAGAACCACTGGTCAAAGGGATAGCAGGGATAGTCGGGAAAATAAGAATAAATGTAGAATTTCCTGCAGAAGGGGAAATCTTTGATTGGAGCAAGTATTTTACTAAGTATTAGTAATCAGGGAATGGAAGGGTCTGTTAGTAAGTTTACTTTTCCTATTGCCCTTGTAATTATTACTAGATAAGGTTTTTACTGTTGGCACAAATGCCTCAGAAATTTCTTGCCTGACTCAGAATTATGACCCACTGGGGACAACGATTAATTGTAAATACTTCTTGAGAATCCAAATCCTCACTAAAAAATTATCAAATTGCCTTTACTCATCTTGAATTTTCACATTAACATAGGAAAAAAGAGAACCAGAAATGATGACTGAAAACGAGCAAAATGGGTAATTGAGTTGACAAAGAGAATTAAACTTAAAACAAGAATTTGATTCCCTCAGATTTTGTTTGTCTGGGCCAGTTAACAAATTTATTGTCAGAAATGTGCTTTAAGTTTTCCTTGGTGCTACAGAATGGGAAGATTTCCTGATACTAAGATTAAGTCTAAAAAACAAATTCCCACTGAGAGTCTAAGCACATATTTTCATTAACATACAGTTTATTTCCACTTATTTTCTGTTTTTATCTTTTGGTCAGTATTCATTAGCTAGTTACATTCAAGTAGATGCTTTACAATATATTGAGACAAAATTTTTAGGTAAATTGGTGGTAGCAAGCTTCCTTCCTGTCTCCTTTCAGCAACCTTCCACCTGCTAAAAAGAAATCCATATTTACCTACTTAGATGCCCTCTTTATTGTACCTTTCACCCTCCTAGAGGAGGAAAAAATACTCCTTGTTGATCTGGAGGCTAAACTAAGGTTTTGGGAGAAGGGGAGAATAAAACTTAAATGGATTCTGGGGCTTGAGAAAGCACTGATGTGTAAAAGGTCCTGAAGCAGCTATGAGGGACAAAGGAGTTGGAGAATCAGGAACGGGTATGAGGAAGTGTTATTGTGGATTAAGAATGGATTTCTATTATTGTACTTTGAAAGCCAAGTAAAGAAAGAGCTGCTTTTTAATTATCTGTAGATGCTAAAAGAGATACTGCACTGAGAATGGACCACATGGGTCCTTGAATTTAAGTTTACCCAAAGAACCTAAGACTCAATCTCTGCTCTAATAACATTTATTTCTTAGAGGGAATCAAGGGAATCTATGGAAAATTAAGTTTCCAAGAAAACCAGAGTAGATGGGATACAAAAAAACCCACTACACGTATCTATCAAGTAACAAATATTTACAGTCACACGAAAGCTCTTGTAGTTGGTGAGATGTGAAACTTTCCCTATTGCTACAGCAGACTTAGTAAAGAGGTAGGGGCATGCAGATTGAGGGGAGAACCTGAGAGTACAGGCTTCATAAAGTGGAAAATATACTGTGACTTTAAAAAATAAGGTTTTGGTAAAACCCTGAGTCAGCTTTCCATTATTGGGAAACCAAGTGGTATCAGTTATTTACTGCTGTATAACAAACCACCTAAAAACTTAGTAGTTCAAAATAATGGAAACCATTTATTTTGCTAGAAAATACGCAATTTGGGTGAGATTTGGCAGGATAGTTTGTCTCTGCTCCTTCTGTTGTTAGCCAAGGGGCTCAACTTGGGGCTAGAGGAACCATTTTCAAGATGCTCATTCACATGGGTGGCAAGTTGGTACTGGTTGTCTGCTGGGAATTCATCTGGGGTTAGACGCCTTGGTTCTTCCCTGTATTGGCCTTTCCATGAACTGATTGGGCTTTCTCATTGCATGGTTGCTGAATTAAGTGAGCATCCTAAGAGAATATAGCAAAAGTGCTTGACGTTTCATGACCTAGCCTTGGATATCATAAAATGTCAGATAATCACACAGCAATCACAGTGACCATTGAGGCTCAAGGGGAAAGAGAGTGGTAAGGTGCTATAAAAGCATGTGGATGGGCTGTTGTAGCCATTTTTGGATAATACAGTCTGCCACACAGGGGACCCTAAGGCATGTTCTATGTTTTCAATTAGTATTTACAACAGCCAAAGAGATGGCTCAGTGTTTCTCATCTTGCTCCTTTTTCTCCCTCTATCCCCATAGATAGAATGCTTGGCCCTTACTACAAGGCCAGGCCCAGATGCAACCCTGCTTTTCCCCCCATCTTTGTTCCTGAGGCCAATTTTGGCCACTTTTAAACACTTCAGGTCACAGAGCTGAGAAGGAGACAGTAAAAAAAGAATTAAATAAGAGAAGCAGAAGTTGCAAGTATTTATCAGTGGCCTTTCTAACCAACAGTGGCCCTCTCTGACACCCTAAGAGATTCACCAAGATTAGAACTTCACCTATAGTAGCCACCACATTTATTATACTGTATATAGTCCTTATCTTAGTTTGGGTACCCCCAAAGTAATTCCTGAGACAAGGATTTGGGAGTAAGTAGTTTGTTTGACAGGTCATTCCAGGAAACATAGTGAGGGAGTGGAAAATGAGGTTGGGCAGGGAGGAAAGCCAATGAAGTGTGTGATAATAAGCAGGTTACCCCCATGAACAACTAGGGCTCGAGCCCATGGAGACTCTTGATGGATGGTGTAGAACACACCCAGAGTTGTCCCTTAGAAGGAATTAGGAAAGTAGAGTATTTAATCACCAATCCCTGTCCCTAGTTGGGGGCATTCACTCTGACACTTGCAGCTTGTCCTGTACCCAGCCCAAACACGCTCATGAAGCCAAACAAAGACTTTAGGCAGAGTGAACAAATCTTTCCATTATCTTTCATATGATGCTTCTGGATAGACCAAAACAGAAAGCAGAGCACTGATTAGCCTTCTCTCCTCCTCTCCTCCAATGGGTATCCTCATACCTTGGCCATATCCTCTGCTCCATGGCTGTGGTGCGTTTTTTGATGCTCCCTCCACGCTATAATTTGAGGTATCTTTGCTCCTTTGTTATACTCCATCTTTGCCACGAATGTAGGCGTAGCCATCCTATCATTTTAAACAAGGAGGATAGGGCCTGTGGTCCCCTTTTGGTGTAGAAAGTGTAAAGGTTCTCTGAATGGCCAGGGTCAAGGTAGCAACCAGTAGTTATAGATAAAGGATGCATAAGGGAAAGGAAAGGACTAATATAGACCAGTGTTTTTAAAGTGAAGCTCCCAGGCCGCCAGCATAACTGGACTGCTTGATGTAAATTTATACCAAGAAGCAACAGACTGAGGAGTTTCAGAGCATAGGCGTTGGAGCCAGAGTGCCAGAGTTTGAATCTCTGAGCTATTTACTAGTTGTGTGACCTCAGGAAATTACTTGAGCCTTCTGTGCCTCATTTTCCTTATCTGTAAAATGCACCTAGGTCATATAACTGTTTTGTGGATTAGGTGACATAGAATGTGAAATGAATGTGGTATAATGCCTGCCAATTTCTAAGTGTTCAATAATGTACCTTTTTTTTTTTTTTTTTTTTGAGATGGAGTTTCGCTCTCATTGCCCAGTGGTGCGATCGTACGGTGGTGCGATCTTGGCTCACTGCAAGCTCTGCCTCCCAGATTCAAGTGATTCTCCTGCCTCAGCCTCCTGAGTAGCTGGGATTACAGGCATGGGCTATGAGGTCTGGCTAATTTTTTGTGTTTTTAGTAGAGACGGGTTTCACCATGTTTGGCAGGCTGGTCTTGAACTCCTGACCTCAGGTGATGCACCCACCTTGGCCTCCCAAAGTGCTGGGATTACAGGCGTGAGCCACAATGCCTGGCCTATTGTTTTTATTATTATTTCTAGTTCATATCCTAGACATAGTGAATCATAATCTATGAGAATGGAACCTGGAAATCTGCGTTTCTAACCCCACTTCCCCATGTGATTTATATGTATCCTGAAGTTTGAACACCAGTGCTCCAAGCTGAGAGGCCAGGAGAGAGATCAGGTGATGTCAAGACAGGATTGATTAACATAGTTACATCTCATTTCCCCAGCAACTTTGGGAAATTAGGAGTTTCCTATAAGTGAGTTCTCCAGATGGCTGAGACTGTTCTCTTTAAACACTCAATCTCAAAAGTTAACAGTTGATGTATTATGCTTAACTGTAAATGATATATCACATGCTTACACAGAGAATTCTGGAAGGTAGTATTATAACAATATTTTTGGAGTGACTTAGTTATCATCAGACAGCCAGGCAGATAGTAAATATTTATTGACTGTTTCACTCTGTCCCCTCGTTTTGGTTGGTGCTGAAGATACAAAGATGAACAGGACCAAATCCCTGCTTTCAAGAGTTTCACTGTCTAGTAGAAGAGAGATCAGGAAATGTTGATACAGTGAGAGAAGTGATAGAATAGAAAGCTGTTTTGAGTTTTATCACAGGGAATTCCTAACAGCTATAAAAGTGGGAAGGATATGTTACCCTGATGTTGAGCCCCCTGAGTGCTTGGGCCTGCTATCTTACAGCTACTATGTCTCTCCTTTGCTGTCAATTGACACTCCCTGTTTCTATCAATTTTTCTGCCCTCAAAGGACATTCCCATCCTCATCTACTGTGCTGCTTTTATTCTGCTGTGGTCTGGAAACCAGATACCCTGAACTTGCTGAGAGGTTGCCCTCTTAGAAAGACCTTCTCTGACCTTGCTATCTAAAATAGCATCCTCCAACCCCACACACAAACTCTGCAGCTCCTTACCCTGCTTGATTTTTCTTTATGGCCTTTATTACTATTATTACTACCTGACATCATGTTGCATATGTTTGTTTATGTTCCATGGTCTACTTTCTTCACTGGAATGTAAGTGTCAAGGGGGCAGGGGCTCTGTTGTTTAGCACACCTCAGTATCGAGCACCTAGGACATGGCCTGGCTCAGGGTTGGCTTCTAATAAATATTTATTGGATGAGTTATAATAATAGCAAATAAATTTCTTTTTAATTTTTTTATTGAGGTATAGCTTGCATATAGCAAAGTGCACCCATCTTAAGTATTCAACTCAATAAATATTGGTTAAATGTGCATACTTTATAACCCACACTCAGACAAAGATATGCGGCATTTCTAGCACCTAACCAGCAGACTCCTTCAAACCTTGCCCAGACAGGACCTCCTCCAAAAGATAACTACTCTTGTGACTTCTATCGTAATTGATCAGTTTTGGTGATTTTTTGAACTTCATATAAATGGAATCATGTAGTTTGTGCTCTTGTATGTTAGCCTTTTCAACATTATGTCTGTGTTGCGTGAAGCAGCAGTTCATGCCTTATTGCTTGTAATATTCATTGTATTTACTGCAGTATGTTTAGTCCGTTCTACTCACATGTGTGTTGTTTCTAGGTTTTGGTGTTTTAGAAAATGAACTTTGAGAAAGTCTATGAAAGGTGCCATGAGTAGAGGGCATGGATTCAATAGCAACTATTCTGTGTGCTTTTCCTCTTTACCCCATTTTGTTAGTCCTACATTTCTCAAACTGTCTTCCTGCTACTTCAGGGTTCTGATTTATGCTTGGACCTGGGATGTCTCTCTGGAACTAAGTCAAATTTACAAAACCCCTAGTTGGACTAGTGTTGTAGTAAACCCACATTCCTGCCAGTTCATCCCAGGACACCCAGGACACAGAAGCAGAATGCTGATTAGCTATCTCTTTGGATATCCTCTCTTTTACTTCCTCTTTTGTCCTTGGTTCTTGTTTGCTTTCTGCTAATTCCCTCCACTAACTGGGGGCACATTTGGGCCTAATGTGTTTTATAGCCGGGATTCTCAACCATGGCTGCACATTATAATCACTTGGGGAACTTAAAAAAAATACCCATGCCTGGGCCCCACTCCAAGGCAATTAAATCAACATCTCTGGGGGTGGGACCTGGGTATTAGTATTTCTGAAAAACTGTCCAAGCGATTCTAATGGGCAGCCAAGTTTGAGCACCACTGTGGGACACATTTTGTTTTAGGAAATAGTGCAGGTGTGTAGAATCAACTCACTTCTTTCCCCCGGCATCAGGCACAACCAATTTGTTTCCACACAACTTACCAGATGAGACTCTTGAATGTTGTCAACTTTGTAAATCTTAGGGAGCGATTTATATGAGAACTGCTTAAAAACAAGGATGTCAAAGGAAGTGGCTTTTTCTTCTACCATGGTTGTCACTCTATGGTGTGAAAAGAAGTGTTAGTTGAAATTTGGCTCATGAATTACAATTTAGATCAAACTTGAAGCTGTGGCAGGGATGTCTTGACTGCCATTGAGTGGATACTTCTGAAAGACTTGTGATTTTTAAAAAAATGTATACCACATATAAGCACAATTAGCACTACTAGGTTACAAGTATAATAAGACCAGTGTCCATTTTATAATCATCTTTTTCCTGACAACATTCAACACCATTTTGTGTACTGGAACTAACATTTACTGAGTAATTTCTGTTATTTACTATTCAGCATTTACAACTCAGTCCTCACTATTATACCAGCTGTCTTACTGAGCACTTATGTGTTATGCCCTGTTCTAAGCTCTTTAAAGGTATTCATTCATTTACTTTTCTCAGCAACCCTATGAGTTAGGTTTTTATTATTATCCCCATTTTACGGTTAAGAAACTGAGGCACAAATTGGTTAAGTACCATGCCAAGGCCTCACAAATGGTAAATTGTAGAGCTAGGATTTATGCAGTTTGACCTCAGAGCCTGCTCCCTTGTCATCTACCCTGTGCTTCTAAAATTTTAATGTGCATAGAAGTCCCCAGGGGATTTTGTTAAAGTTTGGATTCTAATCCAGTAGATCTGGGATGGGGCCTAGGAATCTGCATTTCTAACAAGCTCCCAGGTGGTGTTGATGCTACAGATCTATGGACCACATTTTGAGAGGCAAGAACATAACTTATGAGATCATTTCTATCATTGTTCCCATTTTCAGGTAAGTACTCTGAGGCTCAAAGAGGATAGTGGTATTATCAGCTTCTCATAGCACATATATAGTGAAGCTGTAATTAGAATTCCTGCAGTTGGGTCTCAAATGTGATTGCCTAACTGCTCTGCTTAGGTGCTTAGTAAATGGCTATTGAGTGATAAGTAAACTGATATTCGGTTTACTACTGGGTCCAACAGATGGCTATTAAATAGTCAAAAGTTGGAATGTAATGAATAGAACTTAAATAATTATATACTTTTTGTCTGTTCTTTTTACACCTTGGAAATGAATCTACTATCAATTTTCATCTTTACCACATTTTCTTCTCATATCCTAAACAGGTTGTTCCACCCTTGCTGTTAGCAGGGAACACAAAGGAAACAACTTAGCAAGTTTTTGTTGAGGATATCTTTCTGCATGCCTGTTTACCATTGCCTTTGCTTTTGAAAAAATATCACAGAACTGGAATCCTGCTGATATAAATATTTCTCATTAAATAGTCTGAATAGCAATCCCAGTAGATATAGAAGCAATATTATTCACAATAATTTAAAAATAATGCCACTATTTAAGGTTTTGCAAAAATATTATTTTCCACTTTTGTACGAAAGGAAATATTTTCATCAGTAGCCTTGTCTCACACTCAGTGCAATTTTGTGGTGGATGAGATTCAGGCTTCCATTCCCCATTGTGTCCTAATATAGATTTCCTCCATGAAGGGTCTCCTGAGAACAAGGCCCATCAGAGATGAAAACAAGAATCAAATTTAATGTTCTCTATAACAATTCAACCATTAATGTTCCAGGAAGAACTCTCTATCCGCTCCTACCACTCTGGATAATATTTTCCAACCAGATAATGCATATATGTGACAAAGAGCCCTTGCCTGGAAGAAAATTTATTTACTTATTAGATTATTTTAAGAGGCACTTCTTGGCTCAGAGAACCAGAGGGAACAAAATATATAATATAAAATATGTGACTCATAAAAATATGTAACTTCATGCAACCGAAATCAGGGGCAAAATGCTAGCATCTCTACATTGTGTTGGGGTCCAATGTTAAAAAAGGACTCTTGGCTGGATTTTATTGACTAGCATTCTAAAGTTGTTACTTTCTTTGCAGAAATGTCAGTGAGGTACTGGCTTGTCTCATTTATCACTGATGGGAATAATAAACCTGACTAGAAGATCAGTAGCTGTATTCACTCATTCATACATTCAGTTCCTAAATAAAGATTGTTGAGCATCACTATGCTAGGAACTGCAGGTAACAAGGAGAATAGCATATGGTCTCTGCCCTCAGGGAGTTCACAAAATTGCTAGGGATATAATACAAACAGGAACAAGGTTAACAGTAGGAGATGGTATGTGACAAGGATAATACAAATGGTACACAGTTTTTTAGAGTAGTGTTTTATCAGAGTGGTCCCTGGGCCAATACATCAGTATCATCTAGGGACTTGTTTGATATTCAGATTCTTGGGCCACACCTCAGACCCACTGAATCTGAACCTCTGTGGATGGGCCCCAGGAGTCTGACTTTCAACAAGATCCTAAGGTGATTTGTATGTACACTAAAACTTTAAAAGTGTTCTTTTGAAAGATCACTTCTATCAGAGAACAACACATTAAGGTCTTGTCCTTGAGAGCTTATAATTCAAAAAAATGACATTTGAATGTGAATAATCAAATGTGATAAGAAACACTCACACATGTGACTATAGGAACAAGGAAGAGAGAGAGAGAGAGATTGACTGATTGATTTAACCTTGTGGTAGTTGGAGAGATTGGTGAATGTTTCCTGGAGGGGGCGTTGGAGGATGAAGAAATGCTGTCAGTTTGAAGTGCATTTGGCTGTAACAGAAAACCTGACTGAGAGTGATTTAAAGAAGAAGAGTTTTTCTGTCTCACATAAGTAGCCTGGAGGTAGGCAGTCTCCAGCGCTGATTCAATTATTCAAGGATGCCAGGGTTCTGGGTCAGCGTCTCTTTAGACCTCTTGCTTTCTGCCTTATGATCAATCATAAGATGGCTGCTCTGGCTCTGAGAATCACATTCTCATCCAACCATATTCAAAGGCAAGAAGCCAATAGGCATAGCACAAAAAATCCCTCTTCTGCATTCTTATCAAGGTAGCAGCTCTTTTCTAGAGGCCTCCCAGCAAATCTCCACTATGTCTGATTTACTAGAACTAGAACATGAGACTACCAGTATACCAGGGTCTGTTCAACTTTCCATGACTTCTAGTAATCTCGGCCCAATATTCCAGGAGGATAGAGCTGCTGTTAGCAGGGAGCAAGTACGTTTCAGTGGGAAAGCTTTTGGGTAAGCCACCAACAGCCTATAGCCAGGAAGACTTCAGTAGACGGAATCAGGAATAAGGGCATTCTCAAAAGAAGGCATGAACAAAGGCATGGAGGTGAAGTGTGCATGAAGAATGATTACTAGATGAGTTTGGCTAAAGCATGTGAGTCTTACAAAGGAATTTTTAGCCATTAAAAAAAAAAAACAACTGTGGGACCTTTTGTTCAATTGGAATCATGTGCAGAAATCCAGTTCACAGAAGAAAGCATACCTGCTTTGGGCAGAAGTAGGGTGGGATGCCTGGAGCCAGCCTCCTCTGTCTCTGACTTACTTCAGCTGAAAGGGCTTCTTGAAAGCCAAATTGAAGAACAATGCCCCAGAAACTGCTACTTTGACCCTGCCACACCCAAGATTTTCTGGGCCCCTCTCCCTGCAGGAGGCCACAAGGCTTTCATCAAGGTCACTCATTTGGCCCCAAACTGGAACTTCACAGGTATGTACGGAAATATAATAATCCAGGCTAGGGGTGCATGTGTATGCGTTTTTGTGGTGTTGCTTTTTGCAGATACCACATGGGACCCTGTGCCTCTTAATTCCATTCCTGACACTGAATTGCTAAAACAGTAGTTGAGGAGAGCATTGTGAGAAAACAACCACAGGAAGGGGAACACTATTAGTGGTGATTAGTGGCTTGCTTCTTTACCTCCTGCCCTTACAACCCTGTGTTAGTTTCCTAGTATGGTCATAACAAAGTACCACGGATGAGGTGGTTTAAACATCAGAAATGTATTATCTCACAGTTCTGAAGGCCAAATGTCAGATCAAAGTGTTGGCAGGGTTAGTCCCTCCTGAGGGCTGTAAGGGGAATCTGTTTTATGCCCCTTTCATAGCTTCTGATGGTTTGCTAGCAGTCTTTGATGTTCCTTGGCTTGTAGATCTCTGCCTTCATCTTCATATGACATACTCCCTGTGTGCCTTCACATTGTCTTCCCTGTGTGTATGACTGTCTCTGTGTTCAGATTTCCCCATTTTATAAGACACAGTCATATTAGATTAAAACCCATCCTGATGACCTCATCTTAAGTTGATCATCTGTTTTCAAATAAAGTTATATTCACAAGTACTAGAGGTTAGGACTTCATCTCTGTTTAGAGAGACACAATTCTACCAGGGAATTGTGGAAGATGGGAATGAAGATTTATCCCATCTTCATTCAACTCCTAACGCATCCTATATTTCAAACCTCTGCTTCCCTTTTTCTGAGGCCTTCTCCTCTCACTCTTAATCCTGGTGGCTATGCTCCAGTTTTTTAACTCTTATTATGGTGGAATTGAGTGGGAAAGGTGGGTTATTTCAAGGAATGTTTCATCCTCACTATTCTGTTTGAAGAGATAATTGTGTAGAATAGTGTTTGAAAAGAAACACTGGCACTCAATTATATTAATTCAAGATTGAATTATAATTCAATCTTGTGCATGGGATCCTAAGTTTGAACAAAAAAGTGCAGAATCAAAAGACCAAATAAAATTTGTCACAATTATTACCAACATTACCATGTATAGCACTTTCACACAGATTCTCATTTGGAAGCATATTCTTTTCTACCAGCAATCAAGATCCCCTTTTCACATCTACTTTTGCTCGACAATAAATTCTCCTTGAGGATGTTTCCTGACAGGATTGTCTGCAGAAAATCCTTTACTTAGAGTTGTAACCAGAATCTTTCTAAATTTAGCAGAGTTCATGCAACACTGAGCTGAAACCCAAGTAAGGGAGATGGACAGAAACAATAAATGAGACACTGAAGAAATATAAAATGGAATTTAAAAATCATAAATTTTAGGGGGGTAAGGATACTACAAAAGTGGGGTTAAAGTTTGGTTGAACCAAGTTATTTTTAGATTATGCGGTCCTAATTTGGCAACATACTTGATTATTAAATTTGGAACTTGCCAATGAAATACTAGTTCTTAGTGACAAAATCTGCCCTTGATCAAGGAAATAAAAAGGAGAAGTTACTCTGCAGGTATCAGTCTCTCCACTTTCTTACATTCAATTCTGTTGTCAAATGTTAAGACTGTTTCCTCTCATTCAGTGGAAATTTCCTTATTTTTCCTGGAAATGGAAAACAGCTGCACAGAGCCTTCATTCAACCCTCTGTACTCAAAGGCTCTTATTTGCATCATCAACTGTTTGCTTTTTTCTATCCCAATCTATCAGTAAACTAAGTTCACATCTCTTCTTCTTCAGAGCATTTTTCTCCCTCAGTGTGGATGCCCCATCCTCCTAAAAGCATGACACTTAGCCATTGATCATACTGTCATTCCTACATAGAAATGTCTTTCCCTCTTAATTTTTTTACAAAAATGTACCCCATCTTCCTTCAAGACTTAGCCAGGGAGAGAGCTCTGGAGCACATTTGGGAAGGCATGAAATAGGGGAAGCCCCCAGGAAGGCAGGTAAACAAATCCTCAGGGGACACAGCCTGGTTTTCTCCTCTGTGTAGACTCCTAATGTGCCATTCCCAAGATGCTCCTCAATATTGACGAGTGGGGTTTTCTGGAACTGTACATTCCTAAGAGCCAGTTGACTTCTAGAGTGAAATACAGAATGTGGGAATCTCCAGAGAAAGAAAGCCCAAGGCAAAAGTGTAAGTAACTCTTGGAGTCTCAGACATGGAAAGACAACTGGTAACACTTGGCTGCTGGAGGATGAAAACCCTCCTAACAGCAGATATTCAGGCCTGTGATAGGATCAGTGAATTTCATCTACCTAGTTGCCATCAGGCCTGGGGAAATGGGGATAAGCTGCAGAGTCTACATGATCTTACAGAAGCTGAAGCAAGTTGCAGAGAAATTTCAAGGACTTCTAAGTCCAGTATACCCTGGATTTGGGACACTACTCCAGCACAAATTCCTCCCTGCTTCATGCAGTTTTTCTTTGCTGATGGCCCCATTTCCAGAACCAGAAATTCCAACATTCCTATGGTGGTCTTATTTTCCATTGCCCCAGGAAACAGAAATGGGGACAAGACTGCAGGACTGACCATGAGACCATGGCCTGGACTGAGGAGCTCAGCTACTTTCATAAGTACCTTCAGACCAGAGATAACAGCCGTTTGGAACATATAAATGAGAACTTGTCTCTGGAACAATCATCTGGCTTTGGTTATTCATTATCATTGAACCCCACATGCCTCACTTAGAAAGGTGTCCCTTCCAAAGCTCAGAGGCCCTCACCATCGCATGCATACTCCTCTCCTAGTACACTTCTGGAGTGGCCTGAAGGGCTGGAGAAGTGGGCACTCAGCTCACATCTCAACCCAGATCTCCACAGATCACATCCTTGTTTCTGTCACATCAGTAGTCAGTAGTGCCCCCATCTAATTTACATCCAAATTAAGAACATCTTAATATGAGATTTCATCCTTTCCAGATTGACCCATCTGGATTTGGATATCTCAGTAACAAGCTACTTTGTCCTTTTTCATCACTACTTAGCTCCTCCTCAGTTTGCAATATTTGTGTGTCCCTATTATTCTTGTCCAGTTATACATGCCTTGAGGTAATGCCCTGTCTTTTATTAGTTTTTCAGACTCCACACAGAGATTGACACAGTACTGGCAGAACACATAAATACCATTGCTTAATAAGAAAATTCAAGATACTTGGTTGATTCCGAAGAACATCACTTCTGGGATCTTTAGCTACAGGCATTAAGTTTAAGGAAAACTTGGTTGAAGGTCATCTTTATGGTGAAAATAAGTGCTGGTGGATCAATAGCAACCCATTACAGATATTTTCACATTCACTGAAATAAAACTTTAAAAGTGACACTCTAACTAAAGAGAATATCAATAACATTTTATCACTTTAATATTTGTTTTTTTTTTCTATTTTCCTTCGCTCACTGCTATTTCAATGAAATGATTTGTTTTGCTTTGTTGAAGAAAATATTCATTTGTTAAAAGATAATTTTGGACTGTGTCTGGTCCTACGTCCAAATATTCGGTCTTTCTGATTTTATGACATGAAATAGTTGACCCTGAACTCCAAGTGGCCCACCTTAGTTAATCACCATATTCCAGGGATGTGAAGGAACTTGGAAGCTTGACATGGAATAAGCTGCATTGGAGCCAATTACACTCAGCCCCCTTCCCTTTAATTGTGGTATCCCCTTGGCCCTGCTTCATGGCTTTAGGCCAAATCGCCTCCTGTCAGCATCCCTCATACACCTCTCCCTGGTGACCCCTGAGGATAGTTCACAGTTCCGTGGCCTGGGATGACTCTCATCTTCCTTCGTCATTCCCAAGACATTATTGCCAAACACTTTCCTCCTCTACCGTCTGTTTTACCTCCTAATCCTCGGGTCTCTTTTTTTCTAAGAGCCACCCCGGTCCCCTGAGATTGTTCCCTTCAACTTGACATTTTCCTGGAATCACAATTCTTATAGTGGTAAAAAGGTGTCAGAATTATACGTACATGAAAGGAACTCAAGTTGGAGAGAAACTTGGATACCCATAAAGGGAAGTTCCAATGCTTTCATGTCAATACTTTAGCTCATTTTACAACCCACCGCCTATATATCTTGTGCAAGTCATTGTCTTTCTTTGGAATCAATAAGAGTTCCCTGTGTCTTCTGTGACATTTCCCAAACATGGTTGTCATGATAATGGAGATTGTGCAAAAAGAGGGACTTACTGTCAAATACTTTTTTGTTTTATGCAAACTCTATCCCACTCTTAGAGATTCATACTACACTGAGAAATCCTACACTGAAAAACAATTTTTTTTAACTTTCCCAAGTATTTAACCACAGGAACCTCCCCACCCTTTCCCTTCTACTAATCATCTGTTGTCATCTGGTAGCACAAAATTTGTAAATGCATGAGTAACACATGAATTGCACACTTCTTCGTGTCTTTCGAGCCACCGCAAACTGAACTGAGCTTCTCTATTCAACCTGAACGTTATCTTTTTCTCTTTCACAACATGATATGTTATTGCACTGGTGTCTATTTGCTCAATTTGCTGGTGGTCCATCAGTAGGCCTTTACTAATGCCATTTTCCTCACCTAGATGTTCTTACTTTTAGGCACAACTTATGTTCCAAATCACTTCTCCAACTGCCTATACTCTGTCTCCATTACTGCACCAGATTAAGATCTACTTTTACCTTACAACTGTACATTCCCATAAGACATGGCTATATCACATCCAACTGCACTATTTCTCCTTAGCTCCTTTTGAGGATATAAGAAATTCACCAAACACCACTTCATTGATTGATGGATTATGAGGATATTATTTCAACTGTTCAATTGGTACCTTTTCATAGGCAGTTTTTCTGCATTGAATGCAGGGTCTTTGTTGTTGTTGTTTGTTTTTTGTTTTTAACTAGGTACAGTTCAGTTCTTACCTAAGAATGCAACTATCCTGCATTCACCACCATGAAAGCCCAGTGCACTTACCTCCACTTTATTTTAAGGAGAGCATTAATGTTGTGGGTTTATTTATTTACTTTTTATAATTTAAGAGAAGTGGCCACTTTGAAATTTTATAGTGTCTCAGTGCCTGAGAAATGTTTAATTCTCCTGAACCAGCCATAACATAGGTGTAAATTGATGGTATTGTCCCTTCAGTCTTTCTGTAGTAGAAGATGCACCAAGATAATGTAGACATTATCTTTGCTGTGTCCTCAGAGTTATGTAAATAACCATATTTCCCTTCCTAGCTGAAAAACTGTCATTAGTTTGCGTTTCAGGTCATTCTCTGTCTACTGAATGAAATTCAATAGTCCTTGAAAATTCAGCCTTCCACAATCTAATCACTAGATCATTGTTTTAAAAAGTGATTCTTTTAAAAGCATTGATTTTTAAAGGCTATTAGTTTTTGTTTTTGTTTGCTTTTTAATATACTTTTAGGACTATTCAATTATTTATTGTATGATTTATTTTTAACTAGTATTCATTTTTAAAAGTATTGCATGTACTTGGTAAAAACAAAAATAAAAACACATCCAAGTTTACAAAAGAGTATATAAAATGAGAGATAAGAGTATATAAAATGAGAGTTAAGTCTTTCTCTCACCTCAGATTCCCAGTATCCAGTTCTCATTCCCACAAGCAACCAATTTTACATGTTTATGAATCTTTCCAGGAATATTCTAAACATATCCATGAGCATGCATATGTGAATGGAACATGCTATGCATACTGTATGTAACCTGTTTTTTTATTTGACATTATATGTTGGGTAGTTTTCTATATCAATACATATAGATCTGCCTTATTCCTTTCATGATTGAATGGTATTTCATTGTATATAGATGTACCACACTTCATTTAACTCGTACCCTAGTAACAGACATTTTGGTTGTTTCCAGTCTTGTCATTGAATATAACACTGCAGTGAGTTATACATATATCTTTGTATATCTGGGAAAAATATTTATTGGAATTAAGACACTTTTTTTATCAATGTTGCCAAATTGCCTTCCAAGGAGGTAGCGCCTATTGACCTCTCTCAACAGTGTATGAGAGTGCCTGTTTCCCCACAAATTGCCTGTGATATAAATTTTACTTACCCATTTCTTCCACTCTGCAAGATTAAAGATGGAAGCTCATTGTAATTTGCATTTCTCAAATTATGAATGAAGATAATCTTTGCATATGTTTTAAGTCTTTTGCATATTATTGTATGCAAATTTCTTGTTCATGTCCTTTCCCATTTTTCCCATTGAATTGTTGCTCTTTTTCTAACTACTTTGTAAATTTTAAAATATTAATATCATGTTACATATTTTGCTAACATATATAAAATCATTCCTCTGTGTTTTGTTCTACTGTAACTTTTATGATTACTTTTTTGATGTTTAAATATTTTGTCGATCTGGAAATTAATTTATTAAATTAATGTAAAAATAACACAATTTAAATCACTATAAGTTCCACGAAAACAGAGGCCAAGATTCTTTCATTAGCCATCGTATACCTAGTGTCAGACACTTTTATTTAGTACTAATTGTGGCCAAAATATAATGGGTAGCACATTTGCGGGATTTTCTTTGCTCTTCTTATCTGCCTCCTCTAAGAAGCTTCTCTGACCTGACGTTCTGAGGAATAAGAGGTCATACCGCCGTTTACTGAAACATCAGCAGTTCATTGGCAGTGGTGGATGTGACAGTGGTGATCAGGGAGTCAACACTGACCCTAGCCTGCACTGCTTCCTCCTCAAGATGCTCAGAGCCTTGAGTAACCCCAAGAAGTGTATCGGCTCACATTCACCACTTTCATGGCATCCCCTTGTGAGATTTAGCCACTTTTCAACTACCTGTGTATAGAGGAAAACCCACACTGTTGTATCCCGGTCAGGCTGCGGGCACTAGGGAGAAGGGGAAGTTATAAAAGACTCTTTGGAGAGCTCATTGACTATGGCAGCTACCATGCAGTACCATGTGGTGACACTCCTGGGTGGTTACAAATTGAAGCTCACCTGTATCACTAGTTTGGAATAGGACTGGATGAACTTCAAGTCCATTCACAGGATGAGCACTGTTTTAGTTAGTTGTATTTAAATACCTAACAAGTATCCCTAAATCTCAGTGTATTACAATAACAAAAGGTTTTTATTTTTCCTCACTCATGGGGCATCTCTGTGTGGATTCAGCTTGGCCGCATGTATGTCAGTCCTGTTCTTCTTGGACTGTCAGTTACGCAAAGCATCTTCTTTTTACAGAAATTGCAGAAGTTCCAAAGGACCAGCCAAAACCATACCACCATATTGAGCTCACAAATGCCAAGTTGAAGGGACCTCCTGGTAGCTTCTGTGTACCCATAATAGAACACAACACAGGGTACGATAAAGATAATGGACTTTAGAGCCTCACAACACTGGAATGGCAGACACTGTTATCTCTCCTCCTTCCATGGAAGTGGATCCTAGTCCCCAGAGTTGAGACTCACAATGTCAGATACTTTTCCATCCTTCCTCGCTGCTGTAGGTAGCCATGTTACACAGTTCTAGCTAAAGAGATATCAGGAGAGCTCTTCCAGGTGTCCCTGAACTTTTTTTTTTCCTATTTGAGCAAGCTACTTTTCAGTACCTCAGTGTTCTCATCTGCAAATTTGGGCTAGGTATAATGTACAGAGGTGTTGTACTAGTCAGTTGTTGCTTTGTAACAATCCAAAATCTCAATGGTTTTCAATAACAAATATTGATTTTTTTGCCAATAGGTCTGCAGGTCATCTGGGATTGCTCTGCTTCAGGCTGTATGCTGGGTTCAACTCAATTTTATGTGTTTCAGGACAAGACAAGCTATGCAAGCCCATTTCAAGCTTCTGCTTATATCACTAACATTCCTTTGATCAAAGCAATTCACATGGCCAAGACCATTAATAGGGCACAGAAATATGCTTCAGCCACAATGGGAAACAGTGCAGTTACACGACAAAGATGTGGACATATAATCCTATTACATTAGAATGAAGACTGAACAATATTCCATCTTCTCACTTCTCACGCTTCCTAGGTGTGTGAACATAAGCAAGCTACTAGCTTCTCAGAAACTTAGTTTCCTCATCCTCAAGATGGCAGTGGGCCCTTTTCTCTGAGTTGGTGTAAAGATAAACAGAAATCATTTGCCATAGGAGACCCTTAACAAAAGTTAGCTCTTCACTCCCACAACTGAATTCTGATTGTTTACTATCTAAGCTTCTCCCAGAAGATAGGTGTGTGATTTAATATTGGCAGTCCATAAGTTGATGAGTGAATGAGGTCACCAATATGACAGCTCCCTGAAGGAGGAAGCAAACCATTTATTCACTAAGCAAGTATTGAGCACCTGAAATCGTTATTTCAAGGTCATTATCTTGCTTTTTCATGCTTCAATAACTGGATTCTTTTTTCTTTTTTTTGGCAAATGACCCTTAACTCACTCTGACAAGATCATATGAACACTGGTATTTTAAGACTGATGTTGACTGCTTCATAGGCTCCCTCTACTGGAGTAAAATGGTATCTTTTTTTTTTCCCTGAAGACTTCAAGATATTTTCCCTTTAATCAAAAGCAAATGTAGTAAACAATTTGCTGCATTGCTAGACTGCCTTTTCATACAGTGCATCTGCTGTCATGTCCCAAATTTACCTGTCACAGAGCTATAATACCGACTGGTACTTCTTTTTAAAACAGAGCTTTACAAAAGGCACTGATTTTAAAGAATGGTCCAGGAAAGTGAATTAATAATAAGCAACTTCTTCCCTGTGAGTAATGCCCTTGTTACTTCAATTCTAACCTTCTCAGTTTTAGAACTCTGTGAGTATTATGGGAAGGCTGTGTTGGGCCTGTTTAGAGGTGCTTGCTACAAGGAAACGATCCCTAGTCACCAGGTTTGCTATGTTATGTAGGTAGACTATGATTTTCTATAGAAAAAATGAGGATGGATGCAAAGCCAACACTTCTTTGCCAGGGAGAGCCATCCTTTCTTGGGACATACACATTGTCAAGGCTGTCAAAATGAGATTTCTTGTGAATCTTTTAAATAAAGCCATTATTCATTGTTTAATGTTTATGGAGTTTCTCTTTATTTCTGACTCGGCAGTATGCCATATATATCTCCTCCTTTCCCACCTCTTCATCCTTTTGGAGTCACTTTTTCTGTTTAAATTACATGGTAGGATATTTCAGCAAGATCTGAACTGATTGATTAAAAGAAGCTTCTATGTGATAGTGTAGAATAGAGGAGAATCTCACAGTAATGCCGACTCCAGGGCATGTGAGGTAGTGGTAGCACCTCCATTCCTGCCATAGCCAAAAACAGTGTTCTCCTACAGCTTTGAAACTCAAAGGATGCTCTGAATCAGCATCCCCTGGCATCACCTGGGGACTTAGAAATGCAGAATCTCAGGCCTCACAGCACACCTAACTGACTCTGCACTTTAACAAGATTGCCAGGGAATCAGCATGTACATTACAATGTGGGAAATACTGGTCTAGAGTAAGAGGAAAGCACACAGTAATGCCAACACTGAGGTATTGCCATTACTCAGTGAGAGAGTGCTAACACCTCAGAATCTGTCATAGCCAGGAACAGCCTACTCCTGTATTCCACTAAGGTCTATGACTAACACCCATGGGCCCAGGGCCAGCTCCACCCATTAGCTTTACAACAGTGGACAGTAAGCCCACAACCTCTGCCCTGAAATAAGTCCTCAGTATCCTTGTTGACTGGTGCTTCCTGATTTTGACCTCATGGACTCTGACCTCTTGCACCTACCAATCTATGTTCCACTGATTTGGCTGATTTAGCTGACTTCCATTGTACGTTTAATTTATTAGCTGGTGATCTTTGTCAAACTCCTATGTTGTAGACCTTCCTAGCTTGAATGTAACCAGGCTTAATGTAACCACACCTTACTGTTGAGATAGTGTTAAAAGAGGCTGTGGGTCTTTAACAGCTGAATCCTTAAATTGGTCATAACTTTTTCAATCTTAGGCAATAGAAATTCAACTTGAAATAACATAATTTTAAAAGAGGGGGCACTAGTATGGGTCAAATATCATGTCTCTCCCAGTATGATATTCTGCAAAGGACAGGACGTCACTTTTGAAATCTTCCTGCCCCAAATGCATAAGGTAACTTTAATCATGAGGAACATCATACACATCCAAATTCAGGGACATCTTATAAAATAAATTGCCTGTGCTCTTCAAAAACTTCTGTCAAGAAAGAGAAAGGCTCAGAACTATCCCACATTAATGAAGTATAAAGGGAAGTGACAATTAAATGTAATGTGTGATGCTGGATTTGTTCCTGTGACAGAAAATAAAATAGCTGTAAGAGATATTATTGGGAGTTTTGGAAAAATTTAAATATAGACTCTAGATTAGATAATAGTATTGTATAAGTATTAAATTTACTGATTTTGATAATTGCACTGTAGTTAGGTAGGAGAATGTCTGTGTTTATAAGAAATATATACTGAAGTATTTCTGGATAAAGAGGCATCATGTCTGCAACTTACTCCAAAACACCTTTCCTCCCCAAATAGAATGACTGAGCAAATGTGGCAAAATGTTAACAGAATATTACCATGGGTAAATGGTGTATGAGAATTTTTGTACTATTCTTAAAACTCTTTGGAATTATATACAAAAATTGTAGGAATAAAAATAAATTCAAAGGCATGTTATTACTAGATACTGGGAAACCTCACAGAATTAAAAAAAAAAAAAAAAAGAGTGACGTAAGACTCAGGGCAGCATGGAAACCTTGAAAACTGGAAGTGAAAACTTGATGTCACTGGAACAATTCTGATTTGGACAGACTTCTTTGACAGAGATAATAGAAACCTGGAACTTTAGAGCAAGGAAGGGACTTTTAAGATCCGTTTCATGAATGAGAAAACTGATATCCAGACAGCTAAAGTAATTTGCCCAAAGATAATTAATGTAGTTTCCACCTGCAGACATTTAGGATTCTTTTCCTGTTGATTTTTGAATGGATACCCAAAGTTTGTTCTCGTTCCTACACTTTTAAGTTAGAATATGAGATGAAGTAAGGACAAAATTAACGAATAATGATAAATATGCTGTGACATGAATATATATTCTATAAACAAATATCTAAACATTTCCCCACACACAGTTACCATGATCTTTCCCCAGATTTTGTCCTTAAATGTGTATAATAAAATATTTAAACATTGAAAAGCATAGGTAAGCATAGTCATTTTGTATCATTTAACACACCTATCCCTATCCCCACCTTTCCCTTCCCCTTTCCAACCTCTAGTATCCTCTGTTCTACTTTTTATTTTTATGAGATCAACTTTTTTTATTATGTAATTTGAGATAGCTAGAAAGAGGATCTCGAACATTCCCAACACAAAGAAATCACAAATGTTTGAGATGATGGATGCTAATTACCCTGATCTGATCACTATATTTAAAAAATATATATATACACACACACACACACATCACTATGTACCCTATGAATATGTACAGTTATTACTTAATTTTTTTTAACTTTTAGGTTCAAGGGTACATGTGTAGGTTTGCTACAGAGGTAAATTGTGTGTCATGGGGGGTTTGGTGTACAAATTATTTCATCACCCAGGTAATAAGCAATAGTATTCGATAGGTAGGTTTTTGATCCTCACTCTCCTCCCTCCCCGCAACCCTCAAGTAGGCCCCAGTGTCTATTGTTTCTTTCTTTGCATCCATGTGTACTCAGTGTTTAACTCCCACTTATAAGTGAGAATATGCAGTATTTGATTTTCTGTTCCTGTGCTAGTTCACTTAGGATAATGAATGGAGCCTCCAGCTCCATTCATGCTGCTGAAAAGGACATGATCTCATTCTTTTCATGGCTGCATAGTATTCCATGGTGCATATGTACTACATTTCCTTTATCCAGTCTACCATTGATGGGCATTTAGTTTGATTCCATGTGTTTGCTATTGTGAATAGTGCTGTGATGAACATACATGTGCATGTGTCTTTATGATAGAATGATTTCTATTCCTTTGCATATATACCCGATAATGGACTTACTGGGTCAAATGGTGGTTCTGTTTTAAGTTCTTTGAGAAGTCACCAAACTGCTTTCCACAGTGGCTGAAGTAATTTACATTCCCACAAGTCATGTATAAGCATTCTCCTTTCTCTGCAACCTCACCAGCATCTGTTAGAAAAAACAACTTTTTAAAAAGCATAGGTAATTGTCTTTCATGACAATCTTATATGTACATCAGCTAGAAATTTGAATTTCTTCATTTATCAGATGGATAAGTACAGTCTGTCCTCTTCCATGACATTTTTCTCACCTCGTAGAATACATTGACTCTCAATTGAAGAATAATGCTAATCTAGACAATTCTTAGAAATGTCCCTCATGATATGGAGCGACTGTGATTGCAGGCCATTTAGAAAATATAATATCAAGCATGGGGGGGGGGGTGCCTAGAAGCCATCTAGTCCCATCTATTCCTTTTAAAGGTGAAGACTGTTTGCACTTGGTTACTTAAACACTCTCGTCGTCTCTTGCACCTGTTTCACAGTAAGGAACAGATTTTAAATGGAATATTATCTATTTGCATATATTGAAATAATAGTTATCTTTAGATCACTTCTGAAGTAGTATATTTAGAGAAAGCCAAGCATCCTCTAAGCATGCTTTCTACAGTTCTATATTACTTTTGGTTTAGAAAAGGCCTTTGTGTAGTGGTTAGACAGTCATATTCAGAGCTGAGAAACCGGCCTTGGCCAATTATCTCCACAAGAGCTTTGGAAATAGAATGCAAATTCTAGCCAAAGGATCCTAGGTGGTGGAGTGCAAAATTGAATGTATAATGGCATAGTGTGTGGCAAGAAGCAGTGCATTTTTGAAAAAGGAATTAAGTGTGCCTTCCATCACCTGTGTTCAGACACGATCATAAATGGCTAACAAATTTTCAGACAATATGGATTCCTGTAGTTCAGAGTGGTGACAGACACTATTGCCAACCAGAGCTCTTTCTGCCACATTGTCCTTACTAATATAACCCTACTTTTGTTTGACATAGCAATTTTTGCCCGTAATTGCTTGATTTTTTAGCTTTTCTTTCTGTCAGGTTTGCCATGTCATACAGTACTAGCTAATGACATGTCAGTGTAAATATGCTGGGGTATTCTGGGAAACCTTTTGGTTTTCTGATACAAGAGACTACATGTGCATTGCCCCTCCCTCCCATTTCTTCCCACCTTGAATATAAACATGATGTCTGGAGTTGGCAGCAGCCGTTTTGTGCCTATAGGCCACCATGATGGAAGGAAGTGCAAATTGTGTCATCCTGGCTCTAACATCCCAAGTCACTAAGCTAAGCAATATCAGCAGTCAGCCAGTTTTAGACTTTTTGTTACATGAGAAAAATGACCTGTTGTTTGATTAAGCCACTAGAAATGAGATTTTCTGTTCATTTAAGTTAAACACATTCCTGATACAAATAGAGTAGACCCTTCTGGGAATGTCTGTCTAGCTCAGAATAACCCCATTTCTCTGTGAAGTTTCATCCTACTTCTCCTCTGGGTGGATCATTGCAGCCATCTTGAATTACTTGGCCCTGCTCCTTCAACTAGAGTGGATGCCATTGTGTAAACACACCTGAATGAGGCTGAACCTGAATGAGGCTGAACGTATCAGATTCTCCCAGGAATTTAAAATTGGGTTTCAGTAACTCTATTTGATCCTGTAATGTGACTAAAACTGAGGGACATGTTAAAACTTGGAATGAGAGAGAGAGACAGAGACAGAGACAGAGACAGACAGAGTGATAGTATGATGGGAGGTCACCTTCAGCCACAGAAAAGTAGTGAAAGAAGACCTGTAGAAAGTGAAAGAGAGGCAGAGACCCATGTCACCGAAAGAGAACACTGGCTACAGCCTGGAGGATTTCTGGGTCCAAGCATTGGTTCCTTCTTGGTCCTAGCTGCCCTCAGGTTTCAGGAGCTCATGCAGCTTTCTTACAGATAGGGGGACAGGCATGGTTGTGCCGTGTATAAAGGCACCTGGTCAAAAGGGCAGGGGAAGTGAAATCCAGTCATGGTGTTCTGGTCACCAAGCCCTGGCCAGGGGGTGTGTCAGCCTGGAGGTAATGTGCTCTTTTATGTAATTCGTCTTCCCAGTAGGGTGTATATTTTTTTCTATTTCCAATAGTCTTAGGAAGACCCTACTTCAGGATACCTAGTAAAGTTGGTGCCTCCTACTTACAACCAAAGGACCTTGACATTCAGATAAAATGTATTAACAGACAACTAAACTATTCATTCTACCATATAATAGATATGCTGTTCAATACCCTGATTTATTTTTGCTTTTTTATTAAAAAATTGAAGTATAGTTTACATATAGCAAAATGTACAAATCTTAAGGGTATAACTCAGTGAATTAACTGTGCATATCATATATCTATTAACCAGATCAATATACAGAGCATTTCCATCAATCTGGAAGGTTCCTTTATCCCAATGAATATCATTCATCCTGAACACACACCCCCAAACCCCCAAACTTTTCTGACCTCTATCACCAAACTTTGATTTTGAACTTCATAGAGATGGAATCATACAGCAAATACTCTTTTGTGTCTCACCTCTTTTGTTCATTGTTTATGAGATCCAGCCATGTTGCTGCATGTATCAGTAATTGGTCCTCTTTTTTATTGTTAATTAATAGTCCATTGTATGAATATACCATCATTTATTTATTCATTCTGTTGATGTATATTTAGGAAGTTTCCAGATTTTAACTCTTATGGATAAAGCTGCTTTACACATTCTTTTTTTTTTTATTGCAATGATTTTTTTTATTTTTTATTATTATTATACTTTGTTCTAGGTATATGTATAACGCAGGTTTGTTAAGATATGTATACTTGTGCCATGTTGCTGTGTTGCACTCCATCAACTCACAGCACTCATCAACTCGCCATTTTACATCAGGTATAATCAATGCAATCCTCCTCCCTCCCCATGATAGGCCCCCGGTGTGTGATGTCTCTCTCCCTAGTCCAAGTGATCTCATTGTTCAGTTCCCACCTATGAGTTCCCAACATGCAGTGTTTGGTTTGTTCTTGTGATAGTTTGCTAAGAATGATGGTTTCCAGCCAACCATGTCCCTACAGCGACACAAACTCATCCTTTTTATGGCTGCATAGTATTCCATGGGTGTGGTATGTGCCATGATTTTCTTAATCCAAATCTGTCACTGATGGACATTTGGGTTGATCAAGTCTCTTGTTATTAGAATAGTGCTGCAATAAACATAATGTGCATGTGTCTTTATAGCAGCATAATTTAGGTCCTTTGGGTATATCCCGCAATGGGATGGCTGGGTCATATGGTACATCTAGTTCTGTGATCCTTGAGGAACGCTTACAATTGTTTTCCATAATGGTTGAACTAGTTTACAATCCCACCAACAGTGTAAAGTGTTCTATTTTCTCCACATCCCTCCAGCACCTGTTGTTTCCCTGACTTTAATGATCGCTTATTCTAACTGGTGTGAGATGGTATCTCACGTGGTTTTGATTTGCATTTCTGATGGCCAAAGTGATGATGAGCATTTTTTCATGTATCTGTTATTGTATGAATGTCTTCTTTTAGAAATGTCTGTTCATATCCTTTGCCCACTTTTGATGGGTTGCTTTGTTTTTCGCAATTTGTTGAGTTCTTTGTAGGTTCTGGATAGCCCTTTGTCAGATGAGTAGATTGCAAAATTTTCTCCCATCTCTGTAGGTTGTCTGTTCACTCGATGGTAGTTTCTTTCGTTGTGCAGAAGTTTTCCCTTTAGTTTAATGAGACCCTGTTTGTCACCCTTGGCTTTGTTGCCGTTGTTTTTGTAAGTGACATGGGGTGTCTTTGTTCATGCCTATGTCCTGAATGGTACTACCCAGGTTTTCCTCTAGGTTTTTATGGTGACAGTCCAATATTTTAAGTCTCCTAATCCATCTTGAATTAATTTTCAGATATGAGTAAGGAAAAGGATCCAGCTCTGAGCTTTCTACTCTATGGCTTTTACCAATTTTCCCTAGTGACCATTACACATTCTTATACAAATAGGCCTAGGCATTTATTTCCCTTGGACATTGATGCACTGTAATATATATCCATATTTTATATATATTATATATATATCTCCATATATGCACACACACACATATACACATGTATGTGTATATATGTGTATACACATACACATGTATGTATATACATGTATGTATATATGTGTATGCACGTATGTATATATGTATATATGTATACATACATAGATGTATGTATACATAGATGTATGTATATAGGTATACATAGATGTATGTATATATGTATATATGTGTGTGTATGTATGCATATATGGAGATATATATATAATATATATAAAATATGGATATCTATTACAGTGCATCAATGTCCAAGGGAAATAAATGCCTAGGCCCATTTGTATAAGAATGTGTACAGCAGCTTTATCCATAAGAGTTAAAATCTGGAAACTTCCTAAATATACATCAACAGAATACATATATATACACATATATATAACATACATGTGTATATATGTGTGTGTGTGTATATGGATGTGTGTCTGTATGTGTGTATATATATATAAAGCATGCATGTATGTAGGTAAATTCTCTCTTGAGTTGTTCCTTCACATTGTAATTGGGAGACCATATATTTAAAGTACTGCTTCATGACCAATTACATATTTAGTGAACGTGTTCTCTTTACATATTAAACATGAGGCTACTCAGTATCATCGGGAAGCCTGCTTTGGTTTATTTAAAAAGTGATAAATGGTCAGTTGTATTTTGTGTTACAACTAATGAGGCAAACTTATAGTGAGGGTACCTGGCATTAAGCTTATAATTAAAAGTCTAGTCTGTGACTAGGAATATATCCAGCTATGCTACGTGAACCACATGAGATTAAGCTCAGTTGCTTGTTCTAACCACCTGTGCTATTTGCAATATTAAATTATGCTGGATTTGCAATGCAAAGCCCTGTAAAGCAGTGTCTGTGTCCCAGCATCACATGTGGAGCTTTTTTTAAAAAATGAGTGTCTGATTCTTCTCTCTCCCTTCCCCCAAAGTCTTGATCTAGATTGAGATCTCTGTTTTTTTTTTTTTTTTAAACTCACCATGTAATTATGTGCTATAGCAGCTGGCCATTTCTTTCATATGTCCATCCTTACAATCTTGGCGATTGCCTTCAGTTGAATTCACATTGGAGGCTATGAATGAGTTTTATCTCCTGTTAAACTTTCCCCAGGCAACACGAGATGACAGTACACAATTCACTTAATATTGATTACTTTATAAACATGCCCTCATTAAAATAATAACAAATTATGAACAGTGGCAGAATAAGACACATTTGGTGAAATAAAACATGGAGCATGATATGAATTTATTCAGACTACCCCACTAGAATGTTATATTAGTCTGTTTTCACACTGCTATAAAGAACTATTTGAGACTGTGTACTTTATAAAGAAAAGAGGTTTAATTGACTCACAGTTGCACATGGTTGGGGAGGCCTCAGGAAACTTACAATCATGGTGGAAGGGGAAGTAGGCACTTATTTACATGGCAGCAGGAGAGTGAGCACAAAGAGGGAAGTACCACACTTTTAAACCATCAGATCTGAGAACTGAGATCTGAGAACGGCGATGGGGAAGCCTGCCCCCCATGATTCAATCACCTCCCACAAGGCCCTTCCCTCGACATGTGGGGATTACAATTTGAGATGAGATTTGGGTGGGAACACAGAGCCAAACCATGTCAAGTGTAATCTCCATAGTGGCAGAGACTTTTCTCTCTTTTGCTCACTGATGTTCTCCTAGTAAGCCATAGCAGGGCTCAATAATTATCACAGAATAAATCTTCGTCTAAGACAAAGACCTTAGTTACTAACTTACAAGGTTATAAATCCTGCTTTGCCTACTATTGGTTACATATGTCAGTTGCTCATCTGAGCCATTCCAAGGGCAGTAGGCTCCCCAGCTGCATTCATTTGACAGTGACCATTTGAAACTTGTCAAATATTAAATCTACGGAAGAGACTTTGGGGGAACTTCTTACCCTTAACAGAATAAGGGTGTCAATTTACCTTCTCTCCTCTTCAGCCATAGAGCCAGCTCCTCCTGAAGTCCTCTATTCCTTTCTCCTTCCACTAGGCATAAAACAAAAGTTGAATCTGGCCATGGTGTCACTTTTTTTCCTGGTAGTTAGTAAGGGGATGCAGGTGGTGGCAGCAACTCCCTTTATCACACCTTCGTGCTGTGGTCACCTCAAATATCCTTTTTAGATATGCCATTTACATAGAAAATGATTCTACCTGAATTTTATAATCTAGCTCTCCTAAAGATTACTGGTTAAAATTATTAAAAGAAGCCAGAAAAAGAAAACAGAAACATTTTCCCTTTAAAATACCAGAAAATGTCAGCATAACAAAACTGCTGCTTTGGACATGATCACACAGAGAATGGATTCCCTACAGTACATAAATGAATAAGGGGAGAAGGATGGAAACATATATGTCCGTTTTATTTCATATATATGTATGCCAGAAAGGAACTGGGAAGTTACGAGGTCAGCCACCTCATTTTGCAGATGAATACAGTGAAGCCAAAGAGGTTAAATCACTTACTCAGGGCCATATTATGACAAAGCTAGAAGTTCTGAATTTTCCAACTATGGTTACCAGACCCCCCACATACCCTGTAGCTTTAGGTTTCATGTTATACGCAGAAAAGTTACCGTTCATGGCCCAACCAGCACTATATCAACACTGTTTCCCCTATATCCAAGGAATACATTTATTAAAATGTATTTTAAGGTACTAAAGAAAAAAGGAAGAAAGATCTAAGCAATTTTAAAGTATCTCTGCCTTCCCTTCTGCAATTATGACCTTCAGGGCATCCATCAATCCTACAGGCACGTGTCAAAGAACACGGGAAAAGATACCTTTTCAGCTTGTTCTGTTGAAAGCATCTAGGTGGAAGAGCTATTAAGCCTTAAAATTTCACAAATTGTTCACATATTGTTCAACCAGGACCATTTTTGTGAATACCTCTCTAAGATGACAGAATAGGTAGTACATAATAGAGTCACTTGAGTGGAAAGAACTGTGGTTCCTGGAAAAGAAGATAATTGCTTCATAGCACTTATTGCTGAAGCTCCCACAGGCCTCCTCTTTGTCTTCCCAAAGTGACTTAAGGATTTGAGGATCTGCTGTCATGGTGACAGATTGGAGGGTGTCCATTGCCCCTGACCTGAAGCTGGATAAGTGGAAGAAATAGGGAGGTCACCCAGGGCAATGGCAGCAAAGAGTGTTTTCTACTCTTTGTCCCTGGGCTCTAGGATAGCACTTAACGAGAAAAATCAATTGCAACCTTGTGAGTGCAGTCAGAACTGGAAACTGCATTTAAATTTGCCTACTCAGGCAGTCGGTCCCACTTTAAAGAGCTTTAGAGTCAGAGGTTTCTGTGACAACAGAGGTAGACGTGGGCAAAAATTGCTTTGCAGGGTAGTGAAGGCTAGCAGTGTTGTTAGATTGGCACTTTATGGCTGCCCAGTTTATGTGGGCTTGGCTGTAAGTAACCCAATGAACAGTGACTTTTTAAAAAGGGATTAGATTTTCTCTTATAACAAGAGTCTGGATATATGTGGTCCTGGTTGTGGTACAGATGCTCAATAATGTCCAAAAATCCCAGGATTTTTCTTTCTCCCCCATCATTCTCAGAATGTTGACCTTTCATCCACGTGCTCATTGCTGCAGGATGCAAATTGGCCGTGTGCTACTTCAGGCCTCACATATGCATTCAAGGCAGCCAAAAAAAGGAAAGGGAGATAACAGCCATGTATGTCCATTTTATTTCCATGTATTATGAAACAAAAAGCTTTCCATGAAGCTCCTGCAGATTCCTCCATTGATCAAGTGAGGCCACATAGCCAACCCTAGCTACAAGGAATGCAGGGTACTTGGCAAGGGACAATGGGATTTACATGTTTGGCCAAGGCTAATTACTGTCACTTAAGGCTAGACACAATTGCCAGCCTAATAAAACTGATATTCAGTTAGCAAGAAATAAAGGGAAAAGAGATGTCACTAACTAATAGTGTAAGCCACTATGAATTCAGAATTGGCCTTTCAAAATAAGAAGGGCATGTACTGTATATTTGACAATAAGCAACTATGCATCCCTATACTTCTATACTCTCTAGTACATTATCATGTACCAAACAGGCACTTGAACATTTTGAACCACAGTTTGAGAATACTGTAATCACATACTCATTCAACAGTGACTTAGAGAAAGGTATAATGTGAAATAGTCAACAAAGCATTCAGTCTTAATGTCGTTGTTCACTTTGGGTACATCAGGAGATTGACAACTGCAGATGATTCAAGTAACTCATGCCAGGAGGCTACAAAGAGTTCTAGTCCTTTAAGCTTTCTATTAGGAAGAAAGTACATAAGAAAATAGGCATATTGATAAAATGCCTAGAATAGGACAAGTTGAACCTGTGTTCTAGTTTCACCACAAATGACTTTTTGCTTTTTCTCTAAGAAATTAAACTGCTGAAACATACTATCATGTTCACATTACAGAATTACAGCCCAAATATGTATACAGTATATAGATTTATAAATGTCATAAAGACTTGAATCATAAAATGCTCTATGTGAAAGACACATTAAAGACCACCTCAGCCTGACTTTTTATTTTTCCAGATGAGGAATTGAGGTCCAGAGAAGTTGCATGATTTGTCTAAAGTTATATAGTTAGTTAGTATCTAGAAACCAGATAAACCTGAGAGATATTTTGAAAGAGCAAAGGAATGTCATTTTGGGAAAAGTGGGACAGTGAAGGCTGCAAGTGTGGTGATGAGAAAAGTAAATACACAGACATGAAGGGTCATACATTGCTAGTTTATGAATTATAAGTTAGAACAATTTAGGAATACAGGCTGACGTAAGCTGGTCCTTGGACGGAAGATGAGGTATAAGAAGTAGGCAATAGCATGATTATTTTATGAGAAATATGCTGATCTCAAACTTCCAAGGCCTGGAGTTCAGTCACTATTGAACTTCAGATGTCCCTTTTCACTATCACTTGCAGGCATTGTGCATGTGCTTTATGCTAGGAACTGTGCTAAGCATCTTATATGAAATCCTTACAGCAATCCAGTGATGTAGATATTATCATGACTTTTTACAAATGAGAAGAATGAGGCTAAGAAAGAATAAGTAACTCACAAATTCACACTGCTAGAAACTGGTAAAGCTAAGTTTGGAATCCAGGTGTATCTGACCCCCAAGTCCCTGTTTATCACCACGCTATTCTCCTTTTTATGTTCAAAAACCAGATTCCCCCAATGCTTTGGAGAACCATAGAGCTTGGAACCTAGAGGCATCTTAGATGTCACCTAGTACAGTGCTACTCAAGAGGTGCTTTTCTGGCCAGGAGCATCACCATCACCCAAGATCTTGTTAGAAATGCAAAACCTCAGGCCCCACTCCACAGCTACTGAGTCGGAATCCCTGAGGGTGAGGCCTGGGAAGCTGTGTTTTAGCAAGATCACTAGATGATTTTTAGGAACACTAACATTTGAGAAGCTGTGACCTAGTGAATAGATACTAGTCCAGCCCCTTTATTTTACAGATGAAGAGATGGAGGTCTGATGACTTAACCATGGGTATGGTGCCAATGGAGCCTCAAGCCCTGATCTCCTGATTCCTAGTCCAGTGCACTGTCTGCTGTATTTTGCGGTTTCCTCATTAGCCTCTCACAATGTGCATTGGTGCCTGTGTTGGAAACACTGGATGGCATTTAGTGGACTTCTGGCCTGACCCAGCATGTTCATTCATGTGCACATCAGGTTTCTCCTTCCATTCCTCCATGACTCAGACCAAAGGAATTTCTCTATACTCGGGAGGTCTTTTCCATATTTTCCCTGTAGCTCTCCTCTTCTTCATTATCATAATCATAGTATTATTACTTTGCTTTTTAAAACTACTTTTGCATTAACTCAGTATTTCATGTCAGTAGTTCTCAACCTTGACACTCTTTGTAATAACCTGGAGAGTTTAAAAAAGATACTCATCCCTGGGTCCCACGCCCAGAGTCTGATGTAATCAGTGTGGGGTGTGGACAGGGCGTTGGGATTTTTAAGAGCTCGCCAGGTGATTGCAGTATGCAGTCAAACGTTGGGAACTGCTTTTTCATAAGTCTCATTATTACCTGAGGAGATAGGTGGGACACACATAATCCTGTTTTTGTAGATAAGGAAGCTTGTGCTCTGAGACATTTAGTGTCTTAGAGGAAAGAGAATGAAATCATCTAGTGACACTTGGTGCAGACTGGGTTACCAGCTACTTCTAATAAATCTTTAAAGCCAGCAGTCAGGCTGTAAGAATGGGGTAAAACCTGTTTTTCTTTTCTGGTTTCTAGTGTTTTCTCGGTTTATGTTTCTTCACATGAGAAGGGAAAAGAAACAACTGTAAAGTGGTACCTAGGACCAAATGTTTATAACTGAAATTCCATGCTGAATCCCTTTAATGACGGGAAGATAATCATCAACTAGAGCAACCTGCCTCCTATTCCTCATAGCCCAGCATAATAATGGTCAGGGAGCATCAGGAAAACCAGATGGAAGGGACTTGCTCATTCTGCACCAGCACACATGCCCCATTTAGAGACCAATTAAGAAAATAACAAACCTGGGCACACTGGCTAAAAGAGCTCCTCAGTGGAGCATGCAAATATGGACATGTCTGTCTTACATGCAGAATATTGGAAGAGAATTTCTCTTTGTTGCTGTGTCCCTTTTCTGGGTAATCTAATCATTTAAATGATAATATGCAACACTTTTGCTTAATGCTTCCTCTCGCTGCCTTGAATATCATTGGGAACTTCTATTGTTCCTTCAGTCTAACGTCTCACCATTTCCAAAAGAAATCCTCTGCTGCAACCAGCCTCTCTATTTTCATAATCCTTTGCTACTTCAAGTGTGGTTGATGAACCAGCAGTGTCAGCCTCAGCATCACCACTGTTGTAACAAGGAGCTTGTTAGTAGCAGAATCCTGGCCCCACCCTAGACCTACTGAATTAGAATCTTTGTTTTTTATCAAAAGCCCCAAGTAATATGTGTGCACCTTGAGGGTTTTGAAGCATTGCCCCAATACACAGGACTCCCCCCATCATCCAATAGGTTAAAAATCCTCTCTTCCCCATGCTTTCATTTACCCACTTCCTACTTGTCCTTCAAAAGCTCAGCTCATACTCCTCTTCCTCTGTGAGGCCCTCAATATTTACTCCATTCACGTTACTCCTTTAGCGTACTACTTTTAGGATTTAAATGAATGCTGAATATTTCATTATTTACATGTTTTGCATGTCTACTTAGTCTCATTATTAAGATCCCATGTTTCTCCAACTTAGCATAGGCTTTGCACATAATACTCATGAATTACTCAGTTTGTCAAGATCAGTTTCCTACTTGAAAGTTTTTCTTTAGCCCTATTTTGTCTCTTTAAGCTTGCTCAACACCTTCTCTGCTCATGATGTTCTCTGGAGGTCACTATGCACTATAAGAGTGCTCATGATGTTCTGCCTCAAAGAAGCTCCTCCAAATTTCTGTCTTCTCAATACCTTAAGTAAATCTTTATCTGCTACAGAGATTTCCTGAAAGGCCTGGCTCTTTCTTGTAACCTAGTGGGTTCCAAGTGAACTACAACCCCAAAGAGATATAGGAAGTAAAAATTTAACCACTTGTGAATATTGACTTTGTATAAACAATTTCTCTAACTTTTTAATTTGAAATGATTTGGACTGGACATTTTAAAAAGTAAATTTGATTTTGGGGATGAGATGTTTTTCTACTCTGTTCTGGTGCCCATAGGAAACTCAGGATCATCTTCTGCTGTTTCATGTGGGACAGGCCACGTGGTGGTATCTCTTTTGCTGGTCCCAGACCCTGAAGCAAGAGACACACCTCTGAGGCTGCCATCTTCCTGAGTTCCAGGCAAAAGGGAGGCACACATCCTAACAAACTGTAGATTCCCAAACCTGTCTGGAGGCCTGTTGTAAGGCTCCTAAGGCTTGGCATGATGGGGTGGAGGTAGGAAAGCAGGACACCGCACTCACACTGACTTTCAACTTCTAATTTCTTTTCCATGTCAACTCATCCCACCTTGAACAGCTTGTATGTCCATCCTGAGTTTACTCAGAACTATCCTTCAAATCTATTGTTTTATAGTATCAATTTTAAGTATTAAAAATACCCAGGAGGCCGAGTATGGTGACTCACACCTGTAATCCTAGCACTTTGGGAGACTGAGGCGGGCAGATCATGAGGTCAGGAGATCGGGACCATCCTGGCTAACACAGTGAAACCCCGTCTCTACCAAAAATACAAAAAATTAGCCAGGCATGGTGGCGGACGCCTGTAGTCCCAGCTACTTGGGAGGCTGAGGCAGGAGAATGGCACGAACCTGGGAGGCAGAGCTTGCAGTGAGCCGAGAGCACGCTGCTGCACTCCAGCCTGGGCAACAGAGCAAGATTCCATCTTAAAAAAAAAAAAAAAATCCAGGATCTAACAACCCACATTTTTCTTTATTGTCCATGGGTATCAAAAGTCATTTGTCTCATTCCAGTAGCTCTAACTTTAAAAAAAGACATACAAAAAAGTCATTTTGATGTTTATTAGGTAGTCAGATGGCTTCTTTCTTTCTCTAGGCAGAAGCCTATGCTACCAACAGGATGATGAGGCAAAGGATTGGGTGAAATAAATTGCTGGGCGAAAACATTAAGTTAATAGCAGATTCTTACTCTGTTACATATGTGTTTGCTGTGATATCAGAGTGACTCTGCATTCTATGCAGATGGGCACTCAGGGCATTTTGGACTATTACATGATAATGTTGGTGGTGCTTGAGCAAGGCCTAGGGTGGGAAGTCTAGCACCTCCTTACAGTTGTTTCAGAGTCTGTGAGGATTGCCTGTCAGGTAAGACTTAGAACTGTACTTCGACACTAATAATTCATTGTCACCTTAAGACGCATATTCCGTATATTGTAAAAATGTTTCCTTGGGCTCTATCCACTTCCAAAAACGTGTTTGGGGTGGTTTACAACAAAAATTCACCAATACAGTGAAACCATTAACCATTCAACATGGTTTAAGGTTTAAGAGGTAAAATGTTTATAGCAAAACCCCTAGGGTAAAGGAAGTTTCTGCACTAAGCACAGGAATTAACTCTGCCTCTTGGCCCTCAAGACTAAGACAAACTCTCATTTCACTTTGTTAGGTGGGCTATGAGGGTAGCTTATCACTTGGGCCTTCGTATAGAGGTGTTAGAAAACTGTGAACAATATCTTCAATAGCAGTTTTACAAAAGCTTGTCTTTTTTAAAAAATCAACCTTTCCTTTATATAGAAACCAAAGCCATGATAGTCATAGTTACAAAAAATAATCTGTGGAAAGTCAGATTTATATATTCCAGATACATAGTGTTGTCAGGACCTAACCTAACATTGGGAAATTTAAAGAATTTATAGCTAATGTTTCTTAAGCCAGTGCTTCTCAAAATACCATCTGGTGATCTTTTTAAAATTCAGTTTCTTGGCTAGCCATATGCAGAAAACTGAAACTGGACCCCTTCCTTACACCTTATACAAAAATTAACTCAAGATGGATTAAAGACTTAAATGTAAAACCCCAAACCATAAAAACCCTAGAAGAAAACCTAGGCAATACCATTCAGGACATAGGCATGGGCAAAGACTTCATGACGAAAACACCAAAAGCAATTGCAACAAATGCCAAAATTGACAAATGGGATCTAATTGAACTAAAGAGCTTCTGCATAGCAAAAGAAACTATCATCAGAGTGAACAGGCGACGTACAGAATGGGAGAAAATTTTTACAATATACTCATCTGACAAAGGTCTAATATCCAGAATTTACAAGGAACTTAAACAAATTTACAAGAAAAAAACAACCCTACAAAAAGTGGGCAAAAGATATGAACAGACACTTCTCAAAAGAAGACATTTACATGGCCAAAAACCATGAAAAAAATCTCAACATCACTGATCATTAGAGAAATGCAAATCAAAACCACAATGAGACACCTTCTCATGCCAGTCAGAATGGCAATTATTAAAAAGTCAAGAAACAATAGATGCTGGTGAGGCTGTGGAGAAATAGGAACACTTTTACACTGTTGGTGGGAGTCTAAATTAGTTCAACCATTGTGTAAGATAGTATGGTGATTCCTCAAGAATCTAGAGCCAGAAATACCATTTGACCCAGTAATCCCATTACTGGGTATATACCCAAAGGAATATAAATTATTCTACTATAAAGACACATGCACATGTATGTTTATTGCAGTACTGTTTACAATAGCAAAGTCATGGAAACAACCCAAATGCCCATCAATGGTAGACTGGATAAAGAAAATGTGGCACATATACACCACAGAGTACCATGCAGCCATAAAAAAAGAATGAGATCATGTCCTTTGCAGGGACATAGATGAAGCTGGAAGCCATCGTTCTCAGCAAACTAACACAGGAAAGAAAACCAAACACTGCATGTTCTCACTCATAAGTGGGAGTTGAACAATGAGAACACATGGACACAGGGAGGGGAACAACACACACCAGGTCTTGTTGGGGGATGCGGGGCATGGGGAGGGAACTTAGAGGACAGGTCAATAGGTACAGCAAACCACCATGACACACGTATACCTATGTAACAAACCTGCACATTCTGCACATGTATCCCAGAACTTAAAGTAAAATAAAACAATAAAAAATAAATTAAAACAAATAAAATTCAGTTTCTAATTCACTGGGTCTGGTCTGGGGCCTGGGAATTTGAATTTCTATCAGGATACCTTTACTGCTGGTCCATGGACCACACTTTGAGGAGCAGATATCTCTTAGAGATATCAGAGGTCTCAAATGGGCTACTGACAGAAGTTTGAGGACAGATAATTTAAGACTGGACAGATATTCTGAGTCCTCCATGACTCAGACCAAAGGAATTTCTTTATACCTGGGAGTTCTTTTGCTAGTTTTCCCTTTAGCCCTCCTCTTCATCATCATTATTATTATATTGTATTACATTATATTATTATTACTTTGATTTTAAAAACTATTTTTGTATTCACTTAGTATTTTATGGCAGTAGTTCTTAACCTTGACCACTCTTTGTAATCCACTGGGGAGCTTAAAAAACATCCCAGCCAGGAGCGGTGGCTCACGCCTGAAATCCCAGCACTTTGGGAGGCCGAGGTGGGCGGGTCGCCCGAGGTCAGGAGTTTGAGACCAGCCCGGCCAACCATGGTGAAACCCCATCTCTACTAAAAATACAAAAAATTAGCCGGGTGTGGTGGTGGGCACCTGTAATTCCAGTGACTCAGGAGGCTGAGGCAGAATTGCTTGAATCCAGGAGGCAGAGGTTGCAGTGAGCCAAGATCGTGCGTGCCACTGCACTCCAGCCTGGGTGACTGAGTGAAACTCTGTCTCAGGGAAAAAAAAAAAAAAAAAAAAAAATCCCAATGCTGGGTCCCATGCCCAGAGAGTCTTCGCATGTACCTTATCATGCACCCTAGATGCAGATATCTTTGTTATTTTGACTGAAAGGATCTAGTATGGTAGGTAGGAAAACTGATTGTTTATGTGAGGGATGAAGTGACAAATGAAAGGTTTGGCTTTATATTCATGTCTATTCTAATTAGGCTCTTTTTGCAAGAAACTGAGACTCTCAAATGATTAAAGGGAAAGGGAAGGAGTATGGGGGTGGGTATTGTATGGAAAATTGGCAGGAAGCCCTAAAGGGAGTAGCCCTAAACTGTTAGGAAGAGGGAGCTATTTTTCTCTACTTTCCTCTAACTTTCTCTCTTGGTATCATTGTTTCTCTTAGCATATCTGCTCCAGTCTCCTTTCACTCTCACTGCTGGGTGGTTTATTCTGTTTTTCTCCTTCACAGCCCCTGCTTACTCCCTGTTGACCTCAGTTTATGCATGGGCCCATTCCTGACTTGTCTTCAGCAGCAGCTGGGAATACTGACAGCTTCATTTTTTTTTTTTTTTTTTTTTAACATGCATTTCAAATTGTTGAGAGGAGGAATTTGATTGGCATAGTATGCCTTAGGACACTGGCACACCCAAGATTTAGTTGCTATTCGCGTATTCAATCAATGCTGATGGGGAAGGGGCAGGAGGTGTTTGATGCCTAGAAAAAGAAATATAGCTAGCAATGACTGCCACTTCAGAGGCGCTGTAGGTAGGACTCTTGCCTTGGGAAAGAGTCAATGGTGGTTTGGTCTCTTTATTCACTTTTTAAAAAAGAAAGTCATCTCTCCTCTGCACGGAGGTAGTTCAGTCATAGCATGACTTTCAGGCAGGGCCAAGAAATATAGTATGAACTTTATTGCCCTCTTGTCTCTTCATACTCAGAGGCCAAACCAATAGGAATATTTCACAAGGTCAGTAAAGTGAATCAGTTAAACTAAACAAAATAATTTAAACCAAACCACCTCAGATTTGCTTTGTATTTTTGAGATATCTTCATTTATTTTAATTCAATGTAAAAAGAAAAGAATCTATTCCATCCAAAATATCAACAAATGCCTTGATCTTAGGGGCTACAACTACAGGACAGGGAATAATTTGGGTTTGTTTTGGTGAAGGCCTGATGGCCAGGGAGTCCCTCTCTGCCATTCCTAGTCATTTTTGTTCCCCCACTGGAAATGCTGCTCCCTCATTCCCAGGATCTCAGAGTGTCTCAAAAGCACATAGGCCATCTTCTTGGAGGCAGTGGGTGTGCTCATGCATGTGCTCCTGTGTACTAGAGACTGGAGGGATCTTTGAGAAAGCAGACACACAGGAGAACAAGCTCAAGCCCTTACCCCAGAATCTCAACTCCCTTCTTCTTTCTGTACTATTTGTTCAGGGGCGAAAAATACTCTTCCTCAGTGTTCCCCACACACAGGCTTTTAATGGGCTGTGTTTCTAGTTTTTATTTGCTGATCAATAAGCTGAAGGGTAGGTCTTGTCTGTTCCCAGAGATAAAGAACTGCATGCATAACTGGTCTCTATCCAGCTGAACAAGCGCTGGTTTCTCTTTGTTTTTCACAGTGTTTCTGAGAGATAAGAGGAAACCACCCAGACATGATGCATGACCATGGGAGGTTTTGAAATAATATTTTATAAACTCTTTCCCTATTCTAAGCTGTGGATTCAGGATAGAAAGAAAGGGGGATGGCACCACATATAGCATAAGTTGATTTTTTTCTGGGTTAAAAATAAGCAGGCAAACACACACGTACACAGACATGCACACACACACATAACGTATGAATAAATGTTCAACTGGGGAAATAATAAGCCAATTTTCAGTTATAGGCATGAAAGTCAAATAGGAAAAATTTTAGTAATGCAAATGAATACATCCCTGCAAATTCAGTGACTGCTTCCTACCACAAAAACTGCCTCTGTCATATGGATTCAAAATCAATATTGAGCGGAGCCAGAATATATTCCCAGAAGACTATGGGATTCAATCAGGATAGAGTCCTATTAAGCGCATGCCCTTCAGGGGTTTTAGCAGGTTTCTGAGAAAGAGGGGTTGATTTGAGACAAATGATGATGCAAGATTTTAAGTAGTTAAGATCAGTTGGCACTGATCAGCACAAAGAGTAAATGTTTTCAACAGCAAATGAAAATTCTGGTAGCAATTTGAATGGGTGTATTCAATCATTTAGGAGAAATTTGCTATTAAGCTAAGGAAAGAAGACTTGGAGCTGATATGATAGGACAGTGGGAATGCCACATAGGAAGATAGTGTCTTCAGGAATGTTAGGAGGAGTAAACTTAAGAGACAGAGAGAGTGGTTCATAAAAGGGAAATTTAAGTTGACAGCCATGACATCATTATTTCAGCAAACAGAAAAAAAAAAAAAAAAAGAGGAGAAAGTTTCTTTCTATCTCTAGGCTCATGAGCTTTAGTTGCTCTATTGTAGACTCTTGTCTATATCTCATCTCCAGTGCTGGATGGTAACTTCCCTGTAGGGAAAAAATATGTCTTATGGTTTCTTGAATTTCTCCGCAACACCTATTGTGGTACCTTACTGGAATAGTAGCTCAATAAATGTTAATTGGCAGAATTAATGAATGTAATTATTGTTCATGAAGTAATTATTTTTCCAAATTAAATGCTAGATTTTGGGAAACCAAAACCAGATTATATTTTTTCCTTCTAATACCAGGTAAATCAGAGGAGCAATTTATGAATTAAATCATTAGAAACTTATTTCAAAAGGAATTGGCTGGTCTAATGCTGGATATTGGATAGGAAAATGAAACGTGCCAGTTTTAGGAGAGAGGCCAAAATCCAACGGACTTTTTATTGATCCCAGATTCATTCAATCAGACTAAACTTAGATGTTTTTTAGTTTTGGTTAATCTGACCAGTACCTTTCCTGTGCAGGTCTACCTTTTGGGAAGATTGGCTTCATGAGAGCACAGGTCCTATCTATCTTGCTCACTGTCATATCTCCAGCATCCAGAACAATCTTGCCTGGAATGTAGTAGGCGCTTAAGGAACAATCGCAGAGGGGAGGGAAAGAGAGAAGGAGGGAGGAAGGGAATAAAGAGCGAAGGGAGGGAGGGCTCTGAATCTCATACCAGTTAACCTGTCACTTATTTACTCACTCATCAGCTGTGAAGGACCCCCCTCAAATTCTGTGTTAGGCGCCACGGATACAAAAATTATGAGGTGCCACAGTGTTTGCTCTCAAAAAACCGATAGTCTAGTGAGAGAGAAAGAGAGAGATCTAACACAACAGAGAGAAATCTAACACAACAGAGAGAGATCTAACACAACAGTGCTGTGCACCAGAGCAAATGTCACTGTCATAAAGGGAGTGTGCCAAAGGGAACATCTAATTTGTCCCAGGAAGGGCAGGATACAAAACACATGGCTAACCTGAGCAGAATCTTAATAAATGCAAAGATGCTTTGAAGGCTTGAGAACCTTTTAATGTCTATAATCCTAAAACCTACTGGACAGATTGAATAAAACATGGAAGACTACAAGTCATTACATTTTAGGCATTCTCTATTCAGAGTCATTTTGATGTTAGAAGTTATTTTGTGTTGACACTATTGGACTTTGGTTTCATTCAGGTAGTACAAATGCCTAGAGTGAGTCCGTCATACTGCAGCTTATCACAGAATCATGGCTTTATAAGTACAGTCTTTATAAGCACAGTCTAAATAACACAAATTGAAGATCCATTGTTTGGGCCAGACCTACATCGTACACCAGGAGTAACAGCTTTATTAAGCATAATCAGTTAGGACTATTTGTTCTTTTCTGAGCAAATCCTTGTTCCTGTGACAAGGATTAATGATATAACAACCATAAGGTAGTCTTTGTATTTTATAGCAACCTATAGCAATAAAGTTGTGTGTTTTCCACCGAAATAGCAAGTTTTCTAAAGAGGGCAGATTTGACGACTTGACAACAAAGGAAGAATCAGTGGTAAAAAAAAAGAATAAATTGTGGTTGACTAAGTTTATTTACATATAGTACAGGAATCTGTGGATATGATGCTAGACTTCTTAAGCAAGAAAATTCAGTGTCTAAGGAAAAAGGAGATCCTGCTTTGACTTCTACTTCTGGATTTCCTTATTCAGGTGCTGACTCCAGCACAGATCAAGTCAATTTGCCAGGCAATTCTGGACTCTGGGAAGCAGTATGCCATAAAGAAGAGGAAACCATTCCCCCTGATGTATTCTTATTATGGAACTGAATACTTGGGTAAGTAAAGGTGTTGGCATGGGCCTTTAGGATGGAGAAAGTCTCTAATATTAATACGGAATAAAGGCTGGAAGATTTTGTTTGGCCATAGGTCACTACGATTCATTTAATAAGAAATATTTTAAAATGTTCTTTAAAAACCTATACTGATAGATAACACAAATCACAAGTTAATATTTATTTTCATAGTCTACCTGACAGAAATGTAGCTATTTCAACAATTACTTTCACTCAAGACTAATATCTTTATTTTAGATTGTAAGCTCATTGGCCTAATTTTGCTGAAACATTGTGAAAACTTTTCACACACGATTGAAAGTAGTGCCTCTGAATAGAAAAGTAGGATTCAGCCACTAACATTTTAAAGTATTTAATAGTAGTGGATTTATAACAGACTACTGCATTGTAATGGCTAATGGTGAGCTCTGGGCCATGCAAAAAAAAAAAAAAAAAAGAAATTAGTTATTCCTCTTTTAAGTCCTTCAGTGCCTCACCATTACTATTGAGCAAGATTTGCAAGGCCCTTTATGGACCACCTGCCTCTTTCTCTAGACTCAAGCTTTATCTTTACCCTCCAGGTTCTGTCCAGCATAGTCTCCCACATGCAGTGTTCTCTTTCTACCTTTGTCCATGTTCCTTTTGCCTAGAATGCCCTACTTCCCCCAACCCCTTTATCTAATCTGTAATAATTATACCCAGATTTCAAGACTCTGCTCAAACATCATTAATCTGCTGAAAAATGTTCTGTGCTTTTGGAATAAGGGTTGTTGAATCCTCTCTGGAGAAATATTTACAAGTTTCAGGTTTTCTCCCAAAGCAAAACTGGGTAACATGCTGTCATCCTGCGCATACTTCTGTTGGAGCCCTTATTACACTGTAATTAGTGGCTTACCTGCCTAACTGCCTAAGCAGGCTTTGTGCACCTTCAGGATGGGAACTTTCTCTCATTTATCTTCGTGATTCCTAGACCTCACTACAGAGCTTGCACATAATTAGGGAACCCAAATGAATGAATGAATAGCTAATAAACAACTTCAATGAGTTTTCTCAAAGAAATTTTATATTTCTGTTTAAGTCTCCCCAAAATCAAGCCCTGAGACAAGGATTTGGGTGTAAAAGGTTTATTTGAAAGGTAATTTCAGAAAGTGTTGATAGAGGAGCAGAGAAATGAGACAAGAAAGAGAAAGAAGCTAATTGAGTGTGTAATAATGAGCAACTGTGGACAACTGAGGCTCAGTTTCCCTAGGGAATCTTAAAGACTTTATAGAACACGTCTCAGAATTGTTTCACCCAAGGGGTGAAGAAGCTGGGGTATTCTTCCACCAACGCTCTGCTTTATTGATTGGCTTCTCCTAGAGGTGTTAATTCCCTAGCAATTCTGTCCTGCCCCTTTGGGCAGGGCATGCTCCTGTGGCCAAAGAAAGCCTCAGGCAAAATGATAGATGCTTGAGATATGAAGCAGGAACAAAGAGGCATCTGAATGGTGAGTGTAGATGAGGTGATGAGCCAGGGCACTGACAGTTTCTGCTATAGTCCCCTAATCTATTCCATTCATTTTTCTGGTTTTATTTTTTTGAGACAAGGTCTCCCTCTGTCACCCAGGTTGGAGTGCAGTGGTGTGATCATAGCTCACTGCAACCTCGACCTCCTGGGCTCAGGTGATCCCCCTGCCTCAGCCTTCCAAGTAACTAGGACTACAGGCTTGCTTCACTATGCCTGGTCAAATTTTTATCCTTAAATTTTTTTTTATAGAGTCAGGGTCTTGTTATGTTGCCCAGGCTGGCCTTGAATTCTTGGCTCAAGTGATCCTCCCACCTCAGCCTCCCAATATTTTTCAGGTTTTCTTTAGAGAAATTAACATTCTGGCTTTTTACATATATAGCTTAAACTAGATTTGTATCTAGTGCATAAATATTTTCCTGAAAAGCAATCTTTTTTTTCCCAACAATTTCAAATCCAGCAAAATAAAGATATTTTCAAATTTCATGATCAAATTTTAAGAGCAATAGAAATTTTGACTGAATACAAACTGTAAAACTGTTTCCGGGGAGTCAAGAGTTCTGAGTATGGCAAAGTAAAAGGTGCCTGAATGCAAAAACAAAGCTTTAAAATTATAGAGTTGAGTTTAAAGAGCAAGCCATCAGAATATATTGACCCTAGTACCACTCACTAATCAGGATTCTACTAACTGGGAATGAGTGAAAACTCCTAGAGGGACTGGACTTTTACCTTTGTTAAGCTAACTTCTTTTCCAAAGGCATGTTCAGGACTTTGCTAGTTCAATACCCATTGCTAGTTCAGAATTATCTTAGGAATTCTCAAGACTTTGCTCAGATGACACTCTCTGTATGGAACCTTCAGCATCCCCTCCACCCCGAGGCCAAGTTAAGCTCTCCTCCATTCCTTCTATTAGTCCTTGTGGTAGTCATGGTTCTCTAGACAAACAGAATATGATTTATTATATAACTAAATGATTTATTATAAGGAATTGGCTCACATGATTATGGAGGCTGAGAAAGCCAGATCCAGGAAAGCCAATAATGTATACAAGTTCCAGTTTGAGTCCAAATCTGAAGGCAGGAGAAGGCCAATTCCCAGTTCAAAGACAGTCAGGCAGGACAAACTAATTTTTTCTTACTCAGACTCTTTGTTCTATTCAGGCCTTCAGTGAATTGGATGAGGTCCACCCACATTGGAGAGGGTAATGTGCTTCACTCAGCAAACAGGTTCAAATGTTATTTTTATCCAGAAACACCCTCACAGACACACCCAGAAGTGATGTTTAACCAAATATCTGGACACTCCATGGCCGAGTCAAGTTGACTCACAGAATTAACCATCATACTCCTGGTACACATCTCTCACAGAGCACTTATCACCTCATGTTCTAATTATTTATTTACAAATCTGGCCATCTCACTGGAATGGATGGAAAGGTCTTCAAGGGTGTCAACCAAATCATGTTTATCTGTATAACCAGGGTTAGACAGTGCCTAATATGCAAGTGCTAAATGTAAAGGATTAAGTAAATGAGTATCAATAACTAGTGTTAACATTACAAATGAGGGATTTAGTCTGTTTTGTGCAGTGATCTATCCTCTGTACCTAGAACAGTATCTTGTACAGAGTAGATGCTTAATACTTGTGTGTTGAATGAATGAATAAAAGAATAAATGTTTAGGATACCTAGACCAAATTATTTTCAAGCATTTTAGGAGCATTTTCATGAAAGCTACTGATATTTCAATTACAAAGTTTGAAAAGATCTCTTCTCTAAAACAGATATTGGTCAGAAAACTTTCTGTAAAGGGCTAGAGAGAGTAAATATTTTTGTCTTTCTGGGCCATATGGTCTCTGTCACAAATACAATGCTGCTGTTGTAGCCAGAAAGCAGCTATAGAAAATATGCAAATGAATGAGCATGGCTATTCTTTAATAAAACTTTATTTAGAAAAACTGGCAGTGAGCCATATTTGGCCTGCAAGCTATAGTTTGCTAGAAGCCCAGTTCTTAGGCAACTTAGTTATCACATTGCTATATGAGCTTTCAAGTAATATTGGCATTATCGTTTTTTATCCTGTCGATCTTTTCACTAAATCAAACTAGCTGTCCTCCCAATTGTGTGAATTTTATGCCTTGTTTGTTCATACAGGGGCAGCTCATGGATTGTCGTCTATTCTTCAGATGCTTCTTTCTTACCATGAGCATCTCAAGCCCTCAGATCGGGAGCTGGTATGGCAGAGCGTGGACTTTCTCATGGAACAGGAACAAAATTGCAACTGGCCACCTGAGCTCGGCGAGACCATCGAGAGAGAGAATGAGCTGGTGCACTGGTGCCATGGCGCTCCAGGTCTCACACACTCTGTTATCTAAAAACATTGCCTTTCATCTAGGTTAGCCACAGGGAGGTTCCTTTTCTGAGAACTGAGGATATCTCATCTTATGTCATTACTATGTGAGATAAAAGGGTCGAGATGAAATTTTTCAAAGCCAAATGTCCTGATCAGTAAAACAACTTCTGAAAATGGTCCTCTACATTTTAAAATATATGATCTATATCTATTTGTTTATAAAGTTAAACTAACATTGTCCAATAGAAGTATAATATGAGCCACATATGTAATTTACATTTTTAGTAGCCTCATTAAAAAAGTAAAATCAGGTAAATTAATTTTAATAGTATATATTATAGTTCCCAATGTACCCCTAATATTGTCATTTCCATGTATATACAATTTAAAAATTGAGATACTTCACATTTTAAAAAATATTCAGTCCTTGAAATCCAGCATATACTTTATACTTATATCAAATGTCAATTTAGACTAGCCACATTTCAAGTGCTCAGTAGCTACATTGGATAGTGCAGATTTGGAGCCTGGCAATTCAAAATGTGGCCCCTGGAACCAGTAGCATGGACAACTGAGAACTTGATAGAAATCCAGAATCTCAGGCCCCACCCTAGACCCACTGAATCAAAATCTACATTTTAACAGTATCCTTAGGCAAATCACGTGCACTTTAAAGGTTGGGATGCACTATTCTACAACTCTTCTTCAAATAAGAATTTCCATCAGTACCAAACAAGATGTCTAGAAACATGAATAGCCATCCCCAGTAAACTCTGTGGAATTGAGGCTAGAAATTTAGCAAACCCTATCTTTTCCCACTTTTAAGAAATTCCATCACACTGCTAATTAAGCCTTCAGAGAATGGGTAATTTGGAAAAAAGTTAGATTCAAATAAATAAGTCAATATTGGTTAGATGGCCAGGGGAGAGATTTAAAATACCAAAATAATACAAAATTCTTAGATTCTGAGTCGATTTAATTTTCAAGGCCATGCTTCAATCCCACAAGCACAGTTTTAAAATATATTTGATTTCTCTTTACTTTTTCACCTGAGTTTCATTACCTTTTCCTCCCATTAATTAACGGTCTTTAATCCAACTATAATTTCATTTTGGAGGGTACAGTTTGAGTTGATGAATTATAATCCCTGAAAGTATAGTATTGAGTTGATGAATAATGTAAGTCGCAGTGTATTTGTCGTATTTTTTCTGCCTGCTACATTTACCTATCGAAGGAAGTTTAAAATGTGTGCTTGTACCAGTATCCATGCATCATGTGTTATGTCTAGGCTAACTTTTGCCAGTTATGATTTGAGCCCATTTCTTTTTAATTTGACCTTTTTTGGGGAAAAAACAAGTTATTTACCATGCTGGAAATGATATTCCTTCTTGTTATGCTCAATTCTTCCATTTCTTATTTATTTTAATTATTCTCAGTGATGGTCTCTGGATATCCTCCAAGCATCCCAGCAAGGATCCTTGAATTTTGGAGACATCCCAATTTAAACACAGAATATCTTAAAAGGATTCAATGTGCTAGTAAAAGTCCTGAAAAAAGTGGGAAGATAATCTACGAAAATGAATGACTGGGTCAGTTAATTGATGTGGGTGTCTTGCAGGGCAATTATTCCATCCTTTATGTACACTAAATACCATCTGTCTTTGTAAATCATTTATCATAACAGTGCAGCATAGGATTCATCACTTTGGAGACTATCTCCTCCTTTATCATTCATGTTCAGTATCTAGAGAAGATTAAACATAAGTTTTAAAGAAAAATCATTCAGTCCACGTATTCACTGGACTACCAAAACGAAACCAATTCAAAAATGAATAGAAAATGAAGTGGGGCCCATTATTTCTACCAACCCCTACCCCCACCTCAAGGGTATTGATCTTTCTTTGAAGGGGTGCTCTAAAAACAGCATCAAGATTGATTATAAGTCTAATAAGTGCAGTCCAAAGACCACCAAGATTTTGCAGAAGTTGGCAACAGTAAACTCCCCAAAAATGCTATGCAGGAAACGAACTATAAAATAATTTTCATTTATTTAAGGAAAACATTTTTGAGAGTAGATTTATGAACAGTGCAGATGGTTTGAGGCAGCAGACTAATTCTGTGATTAAAAGCCTGCCAGAAATAATCCACAACGTGGAGCTTCATTAATGATACCTTATCTGTTCCTATAATTGTTACCTATTGATGCTCCTTCAACCCACCTCCACAGGTGGCAAGCCTAGTTATCATTTATGCAGTGTAGAAATAGTTCTTGACTCTAAGTTAATAACTCCAGCTTCTAATTTCAGCTCCAACACTAACCAGTTTACTGATCTTAAGAAAGGGTCACTTTGTTTCTTTTGTGCCTTTGTCTCTTTATCTGTGAAATGAGCACTTTGAGACTGAGTAGCAGAACTCAATCTTTTGATCACCACAGACCCCCTTTTATACTTTGGTCCCTTGCCATTCCTGAGGGTTGTGCCCCAAGAGCTTTGTGAACAAGACGTTTTTAAATACCTTGTGTGGCATATAGCTTTTTTTCTCAATAAGTCCTGTAAAGTATTACAGGAAGATTTATGTGACCCCTTCATAACCTTGACAATTCTGAAATACAGGACCAAAGTCATTTACAAAATCATTAAAACAAATGCTGTGGCTAAAATAAACTCAACTGCATTAGGTCACATCACTGCTGTGGTAACACTGACAGTGCATTTCCTTGACGCTGCATGAAGTACAGGTGTGGGTATTTTTTTAAAAAAACTCATTTTGTAAAGGCTCTTGGGTAGGTGACTTTGAATAAAGAACAACAAGGCTTTTGCAGTGCAGATATCATTGTTCATTAAGCTCTGTAGTGCACACTGTACAATACATGCCTCAGCAAAATTACACAACCCAGAATGGACCTGAGTGGTGATTCTCCAGTGTGTTGAAGGTATACGTGCCAAGTCTGGCTGTCACAAGGTCCTATTAGATCCCATATTTTCAAAAGTTTAGTCTCTTAAAACATATTTATTAAGTAATAATTAATTCCTTTTCCCAGTTGCATTTGGCAAAGTCATACATCATTGCTGACTCAGGCTTCTTATCAATGCACAATAATTAGTGTTCCTATGATGAAATGATGTGGTTCCTGATTCCTATCAAAAGCAAAGAAACCCACCATTGCCTTTTTTTTTTTTTTTTTTTTTTTTAAAATTAAGTAGCCTTATTGTGGCTTCCATTATGCTGGGTTAGGAACCAACAGGTTTACTAAATTTTAGTTTAGAAGTTTTGCAAGGTCACTTCCATGTAACATTCTGTGATCCAGGATGCAGGAAGAGGCTCTTTTACCCTGGCCAGAACCACAGGATCAATACCTTTTAAGCTGTCTGGGGCTCATAGCCTGGTATAGCAATTAGATCATCTCACCCTTCTTCCTTCTACGTCTCTCATCCATACCCCAGTATCAGCCTGTGCTGGGTTGAGAAATGGGGCACTTTATGGTCAACAGACATGCATGAGGTTCATGGCATTTGCCAGACACCATGCCACACACTAGTGTGAAAAAAGTGAACAAGATACAGTTTCTGCTCTTGAGTAGTTTGCACTGTATTAGGGGAGGCAGCCATGGAAATAGATAATTTTAATTGGGTTTTGTGTAAGTGCTAAAGTTTGTATAGGATCAATGAAAGCTCAGAGGGGTTCCTCATGCTGCCTCCAGGTCCGGGGAAGGCCTCCTGGAGGTTGTGATGCCTAAGGTAAGTTAGCCAGATCAAGAAAGGTACAAAGTTTGTTCCAAGAAAAGTGAACCACATTGGTAGTAAGAAGCATGAAAGCACTGTAGGTGGTTTGGTTCTACTGAAGTGAAAAGTTTCAAGAAGGGAATGGAGGAGAAGAGGTGGGAAAATAGAAAAGGAGCTCAGTCACAAAGGGCTTTCTGTGTCATGCTAAGACATCTGGGTAATAGGAAGTCATTTAGTAGTTTAAGCAGGAGAATGTCATGGTCAGATTATGGTCCTAGAAAGGTCACTCACTCTGCCACAGAATGAATTTAAGGCATGGCAGACCTGGGGACAGGAGGCTAAAGCAATCATCTAGGAAGGACACCTAGAGCCTGAGGGAGGCCAACAAGAGCAGGGCCTTCCCACCCACCTTCCTTTGATTGGCTGTAATGCCCTCCTTCTTCACCAAGCTCTTTCCTCAGGGTCTAAAATTAGAGCTTGGTATCAAGAGGAACCTGTAAGGGAGCAGGGAAGCAGAATAGGCCAAAGAGGAGCATGTCTTACCTGGAGACTAGCTTCACCCTGAGTCTGAGGAGAAGCTAAGAAACACAGATTATATCAAGAAGCTGGGTCTCCCTTGAGGCAAGGAAGCCAATATTTTGTATCCCTGTGTCATCCCTGTGAGGGGTGGCTGCATAGCATAGCCTCTCATTTTTTTTTTTTTTTTTTTTTTTTGAGACGGAGTCTCGCTCTGCAGCCCAGGCTGGAGTGCAGTGGCCGGATCTCGGCTCACTGCAAGCTCCGCCTCCCGGGTTCACGCCATTCTCCTGCCTCAGCCTCCCGAGTAGCTGGGACTACAGGCGCCCGCCACCTCGCCCGGCTAGTTTTCTGTATTTTTTTAGTAGAGACGGGGTTTCACCGTGTCGGCCAGGATGGTCTCGATCTCCTGACCTCGTGATCCACCCGTCTCGGCCTCCCAAAGTGCTGGGATTACAGGCTTGAGCCACCGCGCCCGGCCAGCCTCTCATTTTTCTGAGGGCAAATCTGTCAAGAAGATGCAGCAGTGAGCTTTGTTAGTTGCCAACTTTCACAGGAACTGGGAAATGAGGCACTTGCTGGTAACGTAAAGCTGATCCATGCAGGTCATCAACAGCATGCAGTACACCTTGCTAATTCCTTATCAACCCCCAATAATCAGGTTAGATGGTGTCAACCCTCTAATAGTCATTTCCTTCTACCAAGTGTGTGCTAGGGGCCGTCCTGTGTGCTTCCATGAGACTTCTATTTCCCCTCACGTAGTCTAATTAATACTTCCAGTTAAGCTGAAAAACACCATGAAGATAGAGACTTTTTAAGAGCTACTACTGTGCCTGGCATATAGTAGATGCCCAATTAATATAGAAACATTTACCAAGTTCTGCAAAATGTCTCTTTCATTGGCTTTTGGTTTTTTTAAAGAAGCTATTTTGTTTCTTTTTTTTATTGAGGTGAAATTTACATAATATACAATTAACACTTTATTATATTTTGTTTTCTCAACTTTTATTTTGATTCAGAGGGTACATGTGCTGGTTTGTTACATGGGTAAATTGCATGTCACTAGGGTTTGGTGTACAAAGGATTTTGTCACGCAGGTAGTGAGCATAGTACCAAACAGGTAGTTTTTCAACCCTTACCCTCTTCCTACCCTCCCTCCTCAAGTAGGCCCTGGTATCTATTGTTCCTATCTTTGTGTCCATGTGTTCTCATCACTTAACTCCCTCTTATAAGTGAGAACATGTGGTACTTGGTTTTCTGTTCCTGCATTCATTTCCTAAGGACAATGGCCTCCAGCGCCATCCATGTTCCCGACATGATCTCTTTTTTTATGGCTGCATAGTATTCCGTGGTGTATATGTGCCACATTTTATTTATCCAGTCCACCATTGATGGGCACCTAGGTTGACTCCATATGTTTGCTACTGTGAATAGTGCTGTGATGAACGTACAGGTCATTGGCTTCATTTTTGTCTTTCTGCTAACAACCAGCTCACAGCTACCCTGTTACCTTCTTTAGGTCTCTCCTGACACCACTAAAATTGGCACATTTTGTCCATAATAATCACATTGTCATACAAAAATAAAAGCCAACCAATCCACAACAAAAACACTTCCATTGGTTCCCTGATGACCACAGAGTACAGTCCAAGCTATCTAATTAGATTTGTAAAACCATCCATAATCAGAACCCAGTCTAGTCTTGTTCCCCACTGGTCTGTTGGTTAGAACATTGCCCCACTAGCCTTCATGTGGCTTGTCCTTCCTGGCTCCATATCTTTGCCCTTGCTAATCTTGGTGCTAGATAGAATGCCCTCCCTACTTCATCTTGGGCCTGGAATTTTGTATGTATCCTTCAAAGTTCTGAAAAAGTGCTCCTTCCATTTAAGGCCCCATCTAACTATCTCTGTAGGGAACTTCCACCTTTCTTTTTTTTGTTGTTGTTGAGATGGAGTCTCGCTCTCTTGCCCAGGCTGGAGTGCAGTGGCGCGATCTCGGCTCACTGCAAGCTCCACCTCCTGGGTTCACGCCATTTTCCTGCCTCAGCCTCCTGAGTATCTGGAACTACATGTGCCCGCCACCATGCCCGGCTAATTTTTTGTAGTTTTTAGTAGAGACGGAGTTTCACTGTGTTAGCCAGGATGGTCTCAATCTCCTGACCTCGTGATCCACCCGCCTCAGCCTCCCAAAGTGCTGGGATTACAGGCTTGAGCCACCGCGCCCGGCCTGGGATTTCCACCTTTCAGATTCCACTAGTATTATTGAGAGAACCATTTATTTTATGTTCCAGCAGCATCATGAACTATATATCCTATTATGTATCAGTCATATGCATATATTTTTATCTCCCTTTTTGGAGAGTGCCTTCCTGAAGGGTAGGAGTCATGTTTAGCATTTATTTAATATCACCCAGGGCTGGAACTGACTATATAATTTGGGAGGCCCATAGCAAAATGAAAATGCAAGTTCTTTTTAGAAAAATTATTAAGAATTTCAAGGTGGTAATAGCAGAGCATTAAACTCAACATGGGACCCTTTTAAGGAGTATGGGCTGTAGGCCTGCACAGGTGGCATGCCCATGATGCCAGCCTTGCCTAGAGCTGTGCATACAGTACATAATCAATGACTACTGTCAAATGAGTGGACGCAATGAATGAATGAATGTATGATTAAATAAGTTCAGTTCTTTCAATATCATCCTTTAGTTTGTGCAAGATACTTTGTTCCTAAAACTGAAGTAGGAGAATGACTGGAAAGCACTGACTGAGCAAAGAGCTTGTTGCTATGTAAGTATTAATCACAGGGTATATTAAAGGATAAACTTAAAAAGAGTATGAAATCATGACCCTCATACAAATATAAAAAGAATATGTATGAACCATTTTACTGAGCTCATTATTTAATGAGGGAACCAGAAAGGTGTTACAACTGTTTCAAAGGAAAATCCAGAGTAGACATATTTATATAGGCCATTAGGAATGCTGAAATAAGTTTGCTTAATAAATGCAAAACTGGCTTCTTCCACAGAGGCAGAAGGAAGTCAACCTCTACCAGACAGAATGTGAGCTTCTAGGGACAAAAAATATTTACATTACTATCAGTTTTCTACAAGACAACTTCTATCTCTACAGAGTTGTAAAATAGCCTATAGGGTCAAAGCAATGAAAGGCAATGATAACTCTGATGAAGTAGTCAAGATACCAGCTATATTTCAGTCTTTCACACTTTTTGTATAGGAGAAAGGTAGGCTATGCAGGAGAGAATGTGATCTTGTGATACCAACCTCCTCACTGAATATGAACACCTAGAACTTGGGGAAAATCATTTCTATTAATAGCTGTTGCTTCTCTTGTTTCCCTTGTAATTGATACTACTTTTGTTGAAGAGCTTTGAAGGAACAGTTCTTTCCTTGGAACAATCAGGGTGGGAAGGACTCACTTCACAGCTAAAGTAGAAGTCTTAGCAAGGTCCTTCTGGAGCATTGTTTTTCTTGGAAAGACTCCCAGTTTTGCTCTTAAGAAAATGTGTATAGTTATAAACATTACAAATTTTAAACTACAAATTCATTACAAATATTTAGCCATTTCAAATAACCAAATATACATAATGCTTACTAGAGTATGTGAACCCATTATTAAATATGAACCCATTCATAAATTAAATTTAAGATTTTATCAATCTATGTACGTCAATAAAAATGTTGCTCTTTCTCCCGGGACCAACCCTGCAATACAATTAAAACAAATTAAAATCTCACCAGGAAAATAAGATTCTCTTATAGAACATTCTAGCACCTTCCTACTCAAAGTGTGGTCTTTAGAAGAATGCTTGTTAGAAATGCAGTGTCTCAGGCCCCACATCAGAACTACAATATTAGAATCTGTGTTTTACCAGTACTCATGAGCTTTTTATAGTTCTAGAAGTTCTGCTCCAAAGTATTAAGTCCTGAAAGTCACCTCTAATGTCTTTGATGTTTTCACAGGAATTGCCTATCTGTTTGCCAAAGCTTATCTAGTTTCCAAGAAACCGCAGTACCTGGACACATGTATTCGGTGTGGGGAACTCACCTGGCAGAAAGGCCTGCTAAAGAAGGGGCCTGGGATTTGCCATGGAGTAGCTGGCAGTGCCTATGTCTTCCTGCTGCTGTACCGGCTCACGGGAAACTCTAAATATATCTACCGAGCTCAAAGGTCAGCTGTTCTTTATGGGTCTCTTTTTTTCAAAATTTTAATCTAATTATTTTTCTGAATTAGTAATACAGTCACATGGTTTGAAAAGTGTAAAAATAAATACATCAACTGTGCCTTGTAGCCATGCAGTTGACTTACCCTAGAGACAGTTTTTTTGGTTATCTTCCCAAAGATATTCTGTGTACATGGTGTATAAGTAAATGTCTTAATCCATTTGAGTTGCTATAAAGGAATACTTGAGGGTGGGTAGTTTATCAAGAAAAAAGTTTCCTTTGGCTCATGATTCTGCAGACCGTACAAGAAGCATCACTAGCATCTGCTTCTGGTGAAAGCTTCAGGAAGCTTCTACTCATGGCAGAAGGGGAAGGAAAACAGGTATCACATGGGGAGAGAAGAAGGGAGAGAGAAGGAACGTCTCAGGCTCTTTTTAACAATCATCTCTGGGAACAAATGGAGTGAGAGCTCACTCATTACCAGGAGGATGGCATCAATCTGTTCATGAGCAATCTGCCTCTATGACCCAACCGTCTCTCACTAGGTCCCACCTCCAATACTGGGGATCAAATTTCAACAAGAGTTGAAGGGTCAAATATCTAAACTAAAATGTATATATATATATATGTGTGTGTGTGTGTGTGTGTGTATTATGGGGATATTTAGGTTATTTCCAATATTGTGTACTACAAATAATGCTATGATGACTAATCTTGTGCATATATCATTTGCACATGTATAGGTATATCTGAAAGATAAATTTCTAGAAATGAAATTGCTGGGCTATATATATATATATATATATAGACAGACAATATAAAATTTTCCTCTATAGTTTATTCCCTGTAAACTTGATAAAGATGGAACATCTGCTATATACCAGACAACATTGCTTTTAATAGATATTACCTCTGACTGGTAAGCTGGGTAAACTGGGCCAGGAGGACCATAAATGAACTATAAATAATCTGATGAAAAGCACAAGTAGGGGCTTCCCTGAATGCAGAGTGGCATGAAAGTGGCATTCACTTTGAAGGGACTTAGAAGCCGTCCATAGCCATGAGTGATTACAAAAGATATTGTTTTCCTGTGTGACACTTAGGTCTTCTAAGCCAGAGTGGTCTCTCATGCCCACCCATGTAGTCTGGTTCCCATGAATCTGAGCTGTCACTTGGCAGAGGTGGGAGGGGGTGCTAGAGTAGCCCCTGTACCATTGTGAAGATTCCCACTGAAAGTGTACAACCGATGATTATCAAATTGATTGTGTGACATTTAACGAATCACTTATTAAAATGAGCTAAGTGACTGTTAAGTGACCTTTAACAAGGTCTTGCAACCTTTAACAAGTCACTTAGCTCATTTTAACAAGTGATTCTTAGTTTCTTCATTCATAAAATATGGAAAATAGTGCCTACCTCATAGGAATGTTTGGTAGTTTAAACAAGTTAATATATGAAAAATCGTTTAGAAATAATGCTTGGCGCATAGTAACTGCAATGTAAATGTTCATTGTTATTAGTATAAATTTGAGTTTTATAATTCCAGACTTTTCTTTATGCATAAATGTATGTTCACATAAATGTATATGTGTACATATATATTTTAATGAGCTCCTACTACTATATATGTATAATAGTTCTATATGTACTGTTTGTAGCTTATAATTTCATTTATTTATTTATTTATTTGAGAAAGGGTCTCACTCTATCACCTAGGCTGGAGTGCAGTGGTGTGATTTATGGCTCACTGTAGCCTGCAACTCATGGGCACAGCTCAGCCTCCTGAGTAGGTAGGGCCACAGGTTCATGCCACCATATGTGGCTGATATGGGTTGGATATGTTTCCCTACCAAATCTCATGTCGAATTATAATCCCCAGTGTTGGAGGTGGGGCCAGATAGGAGGTGATTGGATCCTGGGGACAGAGTTCTCATGAATGGTTTGGCACCATCCCCTCTTGGTACTATATAGTGATAGAGTTCTCAAGAGATCTGGTTGTTTAAAAGTGTGTAGCACTTCCCCTCCCCTCTTGCTCCTGCTCTGGCCATGTAAGATGTGTCTGTTTCTCCTTCACTTCCTACCATGATTGGAAGCTTCTGCGGCCTCCCCAGAAGCAGAAGCTGCTGTGATTCCTGTACAGCCTGCAGAACTATGAGCCAATTAAACCTCTTTTCTTTGTAAATTACCCAATCTCAGGTATTTCTTTATAGCAGTGCAAGAATGGACTGAAAGAACAACTACTAATTTTTTTTTATGTAGAGAGAATCTCACTATGTTGCCCAGGCTGGCCTTGAACACCTGGTCTTAAGCTATCCTCCTGCATCAGCCTTCCAAAGTGCTGGGATTACAGGTGTGAGCCCACCACCTCCCCGCTATATTTGCAGCTTATAATTTTAAATGAACAATTTTTAAGGGACGCTCTTTATTTCATTTTGTATGAATCTATCTCATTTTTAAAAAAATGGCTATGTAGTTGTTCACTATGCGTGTACCATAATTAACCAATCCTTAAATAATGGACACTTGACATTTGTGTAATCTTTACTAATACAAACAAAATTTCCCCAAATATCCAATATATACATTTCTGTGCACTTATGAAAGCACTTGTCAGAGAAATTTTAGAATTGAAGTCATTAGGTCCATAGGTATTTCTTGGCCTATAAACAGCCTGTCTTTATCCTTTGCCCATTTTTTTTCCTGTTGTGATGCTTCTATTCAGGATTGTAACTCTTCGTCAATGCATGCTGTAAATATTTTCCTGCTTTGCCATTTCTCTTTTAATTTTGTTCGGAGCCTTTGTCATACCAAAGTTTTAAGTGTTTTTCTTGTAAAAGTTTTTAATCTTTTCTTTAAAATTTCTAGATTTTGTGTTATGCTTAAAAAGACCCTTTCCCACTTCAGGATTAGAAAACTATTAATTTACATGGGCTTGTAATAATTTTATGATTTTATTTTGACATTAAAATTTTTTGATTCTGCTAGAAATTACTTTTTAAATGGTCTTGGATAGGTATCTATTTTTGTTTATTAAAAAAATTCTAATAGCATCTGTTGACCAGTTACCCTCATGATTTGAAATTCCAATTTTTTAATAAACAGTTTATATAAATATATGAGTTCCATAGTTTCCCCATATTCTACCTATCATTCTCTCATTTATTCTTTTAATTGTATTTTAGAGTCAATTTGTCATATTTTAAAAAAATCTTACAGAAATTTGATTGGAATTTCATCGAATTTATAGATTACTTAATGAGAATCAACATCTTTAGAATGTTGAATTTTTCCATCCAGAAACATGGTATACCTTTCCATTTATTTAAGTTTAAACAAATGTCATTGGTAAAGTTTTGATCTTGTGAAGAAGATCTTGTATGTTTTTTGTTAATTTTATTCCTGGGTATTTTATATTTCCAGGTTTATTGTGAGTGGACTCTTTTCCTTCATTATATTTTCATATCATTTATTACTGGTATTTATGAAAGCTTTTAAAACATACACATCACTGAAGTTTATCAATTTTAATACGTAATTTTTCATATAAATATAGACTGTATCTTATAAGTATTTTACTTTTCATAAATATCATAATAATATATCTAGCTGCCTTAATGAACTCCATTACTATTTCTATTAGTTTTTTATTGATTATATTGGGTTTTCTAAATAGATACACACATATCTGCAAATAACTATCATTCTGTTACTTCCTTTCTCATGTGCATGGTATTTTTTTCCCACTACATGGTTCTTCTCTATAACAATGCAATCCTATAACAATGTTCAATAATAAGAGTGATAGTAAACACCCTTGCTTTTATGCTGATTTTACTAGGAATGCTTCTATGTTTTACCATGGTCTTTTATATTCACTTCTTATAATGTTTATCATGTTAGATTATAACACTTCTCTGTCCAGTGTAATCCAATGGCTTCCTATATGATTCAGAGTAAAAGCCAGTCTTTCCTATGAATGAAAGGTCCTACATGATCTAGCCTCCCATTACCTCTCTAATCTCATTGCCTACTCTTCTTCCTCCTGGTTCTCTCTACCACTGTGGCTTCCTTGTAATCTCATTAGGATGCCAGGTACACTCCACCTCAAGGCCTTGGAAGTTTTGGTTCCCTCCACCTGTAATGTTCACTTTCTACATATATCTCCAAGCTCCCCCATTTCATTCAGACTTTCGCTCAAAAGTCACGTTCTCAGAAAGGCCTTTCCAAGTCAACTTATCTAATATTTAATGTTTAGAAAACATAAACTATTTTTCATGATATTTACATGAATGCACTGAAGGGCAAATACTAACTTATGTAAGTCTTCGATTTGAAGCTCTATTGTTTAGGAAATCTGTAATATAATTGATTCCTGGTTTCTTAATCTCCTTAGGTGCACAAATATGGAAAAAGAAAGTAATTTTGGATATTATCTAGGGTAGTGGGATTTCACCTTTGGGCTAAATTTCATCAGAAATGAATGAAATTCATTTATTACCTGTAAAGTGTATTAAAAGGGATCAGAAAAACCCCTCTATTTTCTTTTTTGTAATTTTTAATATTTAATATTTTAAAAATTTGTGTAAATGTATGGGATTCAAGTGTAATTTTGTTATTTGGATAGATTGCATAGTGGTGAAGTCAGGACTTTAGGGTATCCGCCACTCAAATAATGAACTTTGTACCCATTAAGTATTTTCTGGCAGGCCAGTCCTAGCTTACAGAGTCTTGGATGTAAGATTTAGGGTCCAGGTCTCTTTGGACAACTTACAGTTCTCACTAACATGTAGAAGACTGGAAATGTGGAGGTAATATCTGAGTATTCTTTGGGCATTGTGTGAACAAAAGTTCTCTGAAACGTAATGTGTAGGAAAGAGACTATTCCAGTGAACAGTTTGCAAACAGAGGATACACAGCCTGTGGTGTAAAATGAAGCAGCCTTTCAGGGCTGGGTTTTATAGCAAAGTTGCCTGCCCAGGGTCAGGTCCTTTTATGCAAATAAAGGATTGAAACTCAGTTCTGATTGGTCAGTGCAGCTGAGCCCTGATTGGCCATGGCAGGTGACTCTGATTGTTTGGCTTAGGTGTGTTCTGATTAGTTACTTTGCAAGCTCAAAACCAGAAGTCTCTGTCACCTGTTTCTTCCAAATGGCGGGTGGAGGGCTGTCATATCTTGGCACTCACGGCAGGAACTGGTTTGGAGAAAGAAAGGTCCTGTGATGCTTTTATAATGTCTTTCTCAGAACACAGAGTACATGATCACTCCCTCACCCAGCCATAGCTGCCTGGTCCAGTTTTAACTTGGAGCACCTCAGTTTGCCAAGGGGAGCCCATTTTGTCTGTTGGCTAGGGGCATACTTTAACAATTGCATGTTAAAAAAATGTGTACCTCCCTAAAATGAATATTACTTGGTTGTCACCTATTATTTTTTAACATACAGTTGGATTTTATGGCTGCAGAAAAATATTTGACAACTTCTTAATTTTCTTTTATGCTTATTTAATCACTCGGGTTTTCTACCTCTTCTTTTTGGTAGTGCATATATTTCTATAAAACCATCTAGTTCTTATGAATTTTCAAATATTTGACATAGAGTTCTGATCGTATAGTTCCATAATATTTTTAATTTTCTATCTCTGTGGCTATGTGCCCTTGGTGATTTCTAATGCTTTTCCTTCCTGGCCAGCTGCACCAGTGTTTTTTCTATCTTGTTAATCCTCTCAAGGAACTGGCTTCTGGTTTTGCTTATTAACTTTTTTTTGTTTTTCTCTTTTGTTTTCCACTTTTACCTCCTTTCATTTTGTTATGTTCTAGAGTTTATACATGCTTAATTAGAAAGCATTCCATCATTTTATTAATAATAATGGTAACTCACAGATCTATGAATTTTCTTCTACATTCAGTTTTGGTCATAATCAATGGGTTTTGATATGAAATGTTTTCATATTTTATTGTCTTCTATTCTTTTTAGTTCTGTAATTAGCATGCTGACTTCCATTTCGACTGATAAAATTTTAGAAAAAAATTTGTTTAATTTTGCACCACTGGATCGATTTTTGAAATATTTTTCACAAATAACACACAATACAGGTCAGAATACAATGAAACTGCTACTCTCAGACATTGCTGGTACTATTTTAAGTTGCTATGTATCATTTAGAAATTATTTTGAAAAGCATAGAAAATATTTAGCATATTTTAAGTGAAAAAATACGGGATACCAAATCATATATACTTTAATAACATGTAATAATGCAACAAACAAATGAGTGCATGGGGGAAAGGTCAGAAGAAGAGCCAGCAACATTGTGGGTTTCTTTTATACTGTGATTTTACAAATCGTCTTTTACATTTATGTTTTATAAATCTCCTTTTATTATATGTTTATGTAAAAAGTAATATTTTCTATTTATCGAATGCTTGCTATATTCTCAGAGCCTGATATATGGTATCCTTTATCTTTACATATAACACTATCCAGTTCTGCAACTTCACCATTTTAAAGTCAATTTGAGAAATTTGCCAAAGCCCTTGTTCTTTCTACTATACCAGGGGTTCTTAATCTAGGATTTGTGAGTTTGCTTGACAAAGAGATTGTATCTCAAACTTAAAGGTAACATTTCCTAATTTTCTGAATGTAGGTAATAAGTCACAGAAGTATTAGTAGCTGTGACTTTGCAAACAATAGAATTCATAGATATTCTCATGTCATATTACTCTTGTTGCAGATATTGTAAAATATGTTATATTCACATCACTAGCTAGAAATGCTAGCAGTTATTAAATCCACTATTGTACCTTGGCATTTAATGTGTTAGCAAATAATACATATGTTATTATATCACAAATTTGGCTTTAAAATTTTTGTTGTGTTTTAATATAATTATTTTCCTTTGGAATCCTGTGTGGTTTATTTTATACACTTGAAAACTTTTTTTCTGAGGAGCCCAACTGAAGCTATATCATGATGCTGGCTATATTATTACAAATTTAGAAGTAACTCTTATGATGCATTAATATTCTACTGTTTAAAATTTTAAATTCCATTTTTAAATTTTTGCATATTCAGAAAAACAGTTATAGAAAAATTGTACCAAACAGAATTACAATCTGTTTCCTGCTGATATATATATATGTGTGTGTGTATATATATATGTGTGTGTGCGTGTGTGTATGTGTGTGTGCGTGTGTGTATGTGTGTGTGTGTATATATATATATATATATATATATGTATATATATATATACTTTTTTTTGAGACAGAGTCTCGCTCAGTTGCCCAGGCTGGAGTGCAGTGGCATGATCTCAGCTCACTGCAAGCTCCGTCTCCCAGGTTCACGCCATTCTCCCGCCTCAGCCTCTCGAGTAGCTGGGACTACAGGCGCCCACCACTATGCCCGGCTAATTCTTTTGTATTTTTAGTAGAGATGGGGTTTCACCGTGTTAGCCAGGATGGTCTTGATCTCCTGACATCATGATCTGCCCGTCTTGGCCTCCCAAAGTGCTGGGATTACAGGCGTGAGCCACCGCACCCGGCCTCCTGCTGATTTATTTTAAGCTGCCGTATGTAATTCCAAAAGCCCTAAAAAAATCAAATAAATAATTACCCTTTGTAAGACCCCCTATGTAGTAGCAGTAACCTAAATTTATGACAGTATCAGTGCTTGGGTCTTATCAAGCTGTGAATTCCAGCCTCTGGATTGGTGATTATTTGTGTTCTTGATGGGAATGAGTAGAGCAAGTCAGTAAAAAAAGATGATGTAGGTAATGGCACTTTGGAAGCTGTAAACTACTGTAAAAATGTTACTTGTTAAAAATCATCTGAATAATATTTGTGGCAAATATGGGTAAAAGAAAAAAGGTCTTTCATAGGGAATTTAGAGGCCTGTGATTTAATTTAAGGTGGATGTCTCAAAAATAATCTGTCTTGTAGCTGCGTTTGCTATTTGATGTTATCATTGTGAAGCTGCTGCCTTTTCCTATTCATCTTATTCCCTTGTTTGCTCACAGCACAGATTGTATAAAATCTTGCCCATTTATTTTCACAGTCTCTGCTTTTTTGTCACATATAAATGAAAACCCAGCTCAGAAGTAATATGCCTGCAGAAACACAGCATATTTACTTTTTTAAAGGAACAGTCACGTATCACTTTGCTTCTTTTCAAGATAAATAAAAGTAGAGCAATTTATCTGTCTTTTTTTACTTTAATTACTGGATGACAGAAAGAATGAAATCTTTGAAAATTCCAAACTGCTTTGCTTTGCAAACTCTAAGAATAGTTGGATTTGCTTGCCAGCATAATTTGTTGTGAAACATACACAGTTATATAATGGATCTTCTTTTTTTTAACAGAGAAAATGTGTTTCTTAAAATACTTAATTATATAATTCTGGAAATAAAATTATGCTAAAACTTTAATAGAAGAGGAAGAAGCAACCCAAGGTCCATAATATGGAAACACTCATGTAAACTGTTCATATTTTCTTCTTCTCTTAGGTTCGCTCAATTCTTATTTACTGAGGAATTCAAGGCCGGTTCTCGGGTCCTTGAAAGTATATACAGCTTGTATGAAGGCTTCTCCGGGACAGTGTGCTTTCTGATTGACCTGCTGCAGCCCAATCAGGCTGAATTCCCTCTCTTCAGCGTCTTTGTTTAGAAGGCTCCATCTTCCACTGTGGCCCTGCAGAGATCCCCTGAGCCAAGCCAAGGCAGTTTCCACATAAGCCACATTCAATGGTATCGCGACCATGAGCCTTAACATTGCCACCAGAAGGAAGGAATCAGGCAGGTGAAGGCAACATGATGCCAGATTTGAGAAAGGATCTGCAAAATAAAGATACCACAACTCATCTCAAAACTGCAGAGATTTAATGTTTCAGGGAATAGATGTGAAACAAGGGATCATAGGAAAAGGGGAAAGAGAAATGATCTGTTTTTCAGTTATGACATAGAAAACCAAACTGCAAGTGTGGACTATGACAAAAAAATATGCTAATACCTTTGCAATCTCAATGAGAATTTGACTGTTTGCGTGTGCCCTCTACCCTTAAATTCAGAAATAAAGACAATCAAAAATTAAAATAATTGCCCAGCTGAAAACTGCTATGAGGGATGAATTGTCAGGTTGCTGAAGTATAAAAATAAACTCTTGGTTGTCCTGTGCTTATATTTATTGAAATTTATGTTTTTTACTGAGTAAAGATATTTGCATATGAATCTCCATTTTTTTTTCATTACCCTGGGCAATTTAAAGAAATCATATCATAGCTTAGTTCAGATACTAAAATTTGAAGTTTTCTTAGACCTTAGAACATCTCTTTTCCTGGTTCCTTTTTCTCGTCAAAGCTCAATTAGAATAGCAAAATTTATAAGCTAGTAAACTTATACTATAGCAAGTGTTGCTGTCAAGTGTTTTTCTCCATAGGAAGTGTGAACTGTGTATTGTCTATTGTTAGTAATTTTTAAAATGCCTTTATGTACATAATCTTGATGGAGCTATTAGCTGAACTATAAAATATACTCTTGGTAAAAATCACTAATTTCAAAGATCAGGGTAACCACTACAAAGATGTGTCATTTCTGCCTTTGTTTGGGACAGGGAGACAGGCTGGGGAAGTTACCAGTGATTGTGGAAATAATTTTGCTCCATTTTATACTATTACATGAAGAGATGAGTGAATTCTGTGGTTGGTTACCTTACCTTCCAAGACACAGGGTCCACTAGAAATTGGCTGTAATACTCATTGAGCCAAGTTGTCATATTAAATTCAACCCTGCTGTAAACACATAGAAGTTGTGAAATTGCTTCAAGTAAACAATGGTTTGCAGAACACTATAGGAGCATCTGTCACTTCAATATGCAGAGCATGAGTTAACCCTTTTCCTAGAATTTGGTCAGTGGCAATTGCATATATCAGATTGAGTAGGAAATTGTGTACTTTATAAGACTTATTTAAATAGGCATTAAATATTTGGATATATTATGTGTATGTGTGTATGTATGTGTGTATTCCATATGTATTCCCATGTAAATCCAAATACTTATTCTTTATTTCAGTAATTCTTAACTCGAATCATAGACTTTGGAATGAGTTAGGGAATGCTCTGTTGCCTACAAAGCAAACCTACAAGTGTGTTGGTGTATGTATGTGTATGGACCAGTTTGTTCGTGTGTGTGTGCTCATTTTGCAGGGATAAGGGTCTCTAGCATTCATAACATTCTCAAAGAATCTGACCAAAGAAAGCAACAACTATCTTTGTGTATTTTATGACTGTGTATGTTTGCACTCATTGCAATAAAGTAGGACAAAATGATTTTGAAATGCATACAACTTTTAAGTTTCCTGTTTCGTTTTTACATCCTCAGATATAACTGTATCAAATTGGCCTCAGTTGTTCATCAGTGAAAATGCTCAGTTTGGCGTGATACCACATAAATAGCAGCTTTCAGATGACTCTAGATTGGGTCCAGAAGTTCTTTCATATAGGCTGAATATAATAACCATCCTATATACAGAGCTTTATGGAACACATGCAGTTTTTATCGTCCAAGAACCCCTCAAGATGTGTTTGGTAAATGCTCCAAAGTCTCACAGCTAGAAAAGGACAAAGCAAGGATTCAGACCCAGGGTTTCACTTTCTAAGTTTATTTATTCAGTATTCTAGACTAGAATCTGGGGATACAATAGTGAACAAAATAACCTTTCCCTCAAAGCTACCTTCTGTTTCCATTTGCTGTTCTTTCACAATTCATCCTTGAGACCTGAGACCTAAAGCACTCAGAACTGATACTCTAGCTCATTATCATATCAGTTCCATTTCTAGTAACTTCAGAAAAACAAGACCACTTCCGGGCCTATCTGCCCTTTTAAGGTCTGATAGGTCTGATGATGATGTGCTAACCATTATGAAAGACAACCCCTTCTGTGTGTCAAATCTAAGCAAAGACCATGTTTGAGTATTGTCTTTATGAAATGACATCTCGGCAAATTAGAAACAACAATAGGCTTGTTTAACACTTAAACATGTTGATGAAGCTTTTCATTTTCCTGAAAGAATTGTAGATTTTGGAAGGTCCTCTTCTATATTATTTTTCCAAGAAGGGGAAAAAAGATCCTTACATTTTGCTGTAGGAAAGTGTGGCATGTTCCTTCTTATTTAATTATCCAACTTGCCCCCCTTCTCTGTGGTAGCATTTTTAATGTAGTACTTAAGCCTGTTGTCTCTTAAAGGCTACAGGGGCATTTTCACCACCACTAGTATAACTTTAATATTATTTACTATACATAGCGTGAGCAATTATAAACCCTGAAGGTAATAGTGGAAATGTTTGAGGATACATTGAAAGAGTCTCTCAGTAATGGGGAGACTGCATTCTACTTTGATAGCAGGACATTTTGGAAACCATTACAACTCTGTGTATTTTGTTTCATTAATGTAATTACATACCATCTCTTCCACACACCCCCCAAAATATTATATATTTGTATTTTGCCCATACCTGTTTCAGTCATCAGTTTGTAGTTTTTTACTTCCACTTGTAACTTGATAACTGAGTAGAACAGGGGTTTGCTAGAGTACATTTCCCTGTGCTTCTTTAGGTAGTTGACTATGCTATTAAGATAACAGTATTTACTTACTGATAACTCGAGAAACAGTCGTTTTCTTGGTCTGTGCTAAATTGCATCTCTTCCAGTGGCAGCTTATTTCTTTAACTTTTTTGACATATTAAGATTTTAATCATGGTAATACTGAAATTGTCTCAAATTTGAAAGAGCAAATCTCAGTAATTTCAATGAAACAAATGTGTTTGTAATTTCTAGCCATGTTAAATGAACACACAATTAAAAGGAAAACCATTAGTAGTGCAAAGAGCCCTGTGCTGGAAATCTCAAAGTCTTGCTCTGCCACTTTTAGGGGCCACTATAGTAATAATAATAATCACCCTATTTACTTCACAGGATTGTTATAAAAGTTGTCAATGATAAAATGAATATAAGTGAGTCTTCTAATGTGCAGATGCTTTATATATTTAAAAGGGATGTTATATTTTACCCACTATATACATAGAAAAATCATGCCCAGTTATGACTTCCAATAAGCATTTCCACCAAATAGAATCTCTATATGTGGATGCAGTGCTTGAGGTCTGGGTCACTAGATGGATAAAAACCAAGTGTACATTTTTAAATATTCTACCACCAGTCCTGAGCACAGCATTTTGCCTCAGAAGGTTCTGATTCAACAAGACTTACTACATGGGAATAGACTGATTTAGCTCAGAAGCTCCTTTTAATGCAAATATTTATTTTGCTTGCTGAGAACAAAAGATTACAGTGCTAATAACTCAAGAAAAGGAGCAGGCAAGCCAGGTCTGTAGAGAGAAAATGAACTGGAAAATAAAGTAATTCTGGGGTGAGTTTGATCTGTACTTTAATTCAAGTCTCAGAACCATGTGACATATAGTGATCAAAATATACTCTCAATTGCATATTAGGCATTCCTTTGGGGACCTGGGCTATTTATTCAGCACTGTCCCAAATTAATAGCTAAATGGGCCTCAAATTTGCCGAGCCCACATAATATTGGTATAAATTTGGCAAGGAAAGCAAATGAGAAGGCAGGCAAAGGGGTGGGTGAGGGGAAGCTTGCTGAAGCTCAGTATCTCAGAGTGAGTTGTGGATGCATGTTTAACACTGTAAAGAACCAGTCCATTTTTACCCATGAGTTCCATTGCTTTCTGGGACCTCTAACCCAGCACCACCCCTGATTCACCAACGTCTCCTTCTTATCCTCTTTAAATATTATAGTTCATTGTGATATGTTTTTTCCTGTATCTGCTCTATCATGTGACCTCCTTTCGCCTGGGAGGGCAGGTTTTCTCCTTATCTTTTCCATCCATGTCTGTTCTTAGCTAAGAGTTCCAGCCTCAATACGGCTGGATTACCCTTTGGACAGAAGGGCGGACAACCTCAAGGTCAGCAGCAACAGAAGTTGGGTCTAGTAGTCAGATCACAAGTGAGTGTGGCTATTCATGAGAATAGGGTGGTGGTGGCATTTATCCTGCTTCCCCTCCATAAATAAACCTGGTAATTTTATTTTTAATGTTACAAAAAGGTTGATGCTACATTAAATGTTTGACCCTCATCCATTATCATAAATCTCATACTGGAGGTGCGATCTCTCTTCTTGTTTCTTTAATTGAAAGTACGAATGAATCGAGGCCTGCTGGATGATGCCTTTAGAGTTTTTTGTTTTATTTTATTTTGTTTTTGTTTTCTTGAATCATTGAACCTTGTCATTTTTATCTAGACTCTTCCACAAATGGCAAAGTCACTTATCTGCAGAATTCCCAGAATCATCTTCTGCCTTTGTGCACCTATTAATTACCCCTTCTGAACCCAATTTGAAAAAATTACTTAAAATAACCGAATCACCCATATTTTTGTTCTTTTGGGGTTTGGTGAGTTATGTGGATTAAAAGAACAGACTATCCTCTCTTCTTTTTCTCTTTCTTCTCCCTGTCCAATACTCAGGAAGAAGAGGGAGAAGGGGGTAAAGATACATGAGGCTTAACTACCCAGGGTTATGAAAAGAGTTTGCAAAGACTTCCTGTTTGCTTCCCTTTTGGGTTTTCTTAGTCCCTGTAGGAAAAAGTTTATCCCTCTGTGTGCGAGCGTGTGTGTGTGTGTGTGTGTGTGTGTGTGTAAGTAGTCGAGCAAAAAAGAATGAGACGGACTTAAGGAGAGTCAATATCGCATATGAATCAAAAGCTGACATTTAGCTATTAGATAGATCTCAGTAAAAGGATATGTTCAAGCTAAGTTGATTAAGTTTATTAAACTTATTTATTAAGCTTGACTAAGCTTATTAAAACTTCTGCCAGGTTGAAGCCATTAGTAACCATCTGTAGAAGACAACAGCCATGAGTTTCACAAATACAGCAGCAGTGTCTGCTAGAATCGTGATGTGAGCCATGAATGCAAACCACATATGCAATTTTCAAATTTTCTAGTAGCTATATCAAAACGGTAAAAAGATGAAATTAATTTTAATAATATATTCAACTTAGCCTTATATATCCAAAATGATAGCATTTCAATATGCAATCAATATAAAAACATGAATGAGATATTTTACATTTTTGTACTGAGTCTTCAAACTCCAGTGTGTATTTTATACTTCCTATACATCTCCAGTCTCGACGTAGCCACATTTCAAGTGTATAAGAGCGCATGTGAGTTGGCTATTGTATTGGACAGTGCAGGGCCTGCATCCCATTCCTGGTTCCTAGTATTGATAAAGTCTTTCTACTTTCCTTTGTTGTTATGGGAGAAAATGGAAACAGAACCTGCCTATTACATGAGTGCTGCACTATTTCCCCAAATGCAGCCCAGCAGTACCAAAAGCTGCCCTGTGGAAAAATGTATTCTGTGATTAAATAAGTTAGGAAAGTTTTATTATTTTACCCCCTTTTGAAGATTATATGATACATTAACATTTTAAAGATTGAGAAAACTCTCCTGGGTAAAGAAACCTGTTTGACGTTGTTTAGTTGTTGAGTTCTGTGTCTATAAGAATCCTAGAAATTGCCACAAGTGTCTCTCCATAAGAAAAACTTTGTGTTTTCCTCTCTTTTTCCACTCCTTTTGGAAATGAATACAAGGATAAATTTCTATTTATCCTTGTATTCAGAATCACCTGAGAAGAATATCTCTTTTGTTCTAGAACAAACACCTCCTAAATTGAAACCAACAGATGGCTTTAAAGTCTTGCACTTGGACATAGATCTTCAGAAAGTACCAAAGTATATACCTTCCTCTTATTCTTTCAGAAATGGTGAACACTCTAAAAAGATGTGGGGGTGTGGTGGGGGACATCTGAATGTGTATATGTGTAAACACCAAATACATACAGTTTCTTAAGTAGAGTAATGCAATTCTTGCTGATGTTTTATTTTTATATTTTGCGTGTGGTGTTAATGTACATGCTTTAATGTGTACTGTTCTAGTAATATGTATGAAGTAGCTGTGACATAGCAGTCAGTTTTAAAGATACAGACTATAATTGACTACTGTCAATCTTTAACAAGTGATCTTTTTGCAACTTGGTTTTAGTGGGGTCTCTGATGTTGTCCCCATAAATTTCGTTTTAAAATCTATGCTTAAGTGGCAGTTACCAATATAATTAATTCTGCTGCTGAATTTGGTTCATGTTGAATGTGGTAACCCTTATATGTGGATACATTCAAACATGTGGATTGATTTAGATAATCAGTTTTGTCTTTGTGTTTTAGGACTTTGCTATTTCAATATTAAAGATGTCTTTTGAATACTGTAGCAGCAGTGGAATCCCTATGTTCTTGAAAATGCCAAAGGTAACATGAGTTGCATATAGACTCTTCAGCAGTAGAAATTAAATATTCTAAGTGCAAAAGTTTGGTTTTAGAATCTGATAAGGAAGGACAGCCCAATCTTTAAAAAGGTACAGCTTTCTCAACTTTGAACATCTGGGGGAACTCTTCGTGGAAGTCTGAGTTTTAATATCTTTAATCCAATGGCTCTAAGTTAACAAACATTTAAAAATGGATTTTGTAGAATCAAATTATTAGGGGGAGCACTTTGCAAAGCCATATACTGGGGAATATATACTGGGTCAAGCACCATATGTTAGTTTTGGAATGTGTATTTCCCAGCGAATAGAATTTACTGCTCCAAAAAGCTTTTTTGGCATAATTTACAATACTTACAGAAATATAACTGTATCATTGAAAAAAACAAAGCTCACCTTCCTAATGATACATTTCACAAACAGCACATTAGGGCAATTTCTTACTTATGGGGAGGTACAAAGAAATACTCTGTCAATATAGTATAACTGCTTGTTTCAAATTGTATCTAGGAATGAATAACTACTATTATTTAAAGTACTATTGAATTTTGAGGAACTGATCAAATAATTAGTATTATTAATAAAATTGTACTCTTTGCAATATATTTGCCTTGGCACAAATGCAGAGTTAAAAGCATAAAATTATTAAAAAATTACCAAATATTAGTGATTGGTTGTTACTACTTTAAAATCCTACTAATTTCTGTTAACACTAAATCAAACAGCAGTTATCTGTTGTACACAAGTAGAATTTTGGAAGACTCGGACACAAAATGAAAGCCTTTTAAAAAATGTCTTTTTGCCATAACAGGTTATATGACCTCTTGCTAATCATTATATTTCCTTAGGGGCACTTCGCGGCTCTTTCAAAGACATCTGCAGCAATTAGGTCTAAATTTAGAGTAGAATATTTTGCCACATATTTTACTATATCACAAAATGTCATACTACTGTATTTTATAATAAAGCCAAATTCTCAAGTATTCTAGTATGTTACATATTAATACACCAAAACATCACTTTCTATAAGTCTATTATTATGTACATAATATTTTAAAAAATAATGGGTATTTTGGTCCTAGTGAAAAAGTATAATGCAATACATGACATTAATCTTTAGTCAAAACCCACTGAGGTGTCTGACAGGGAAACTAGCAATCATAATCTATAAGGTATATATTATTCTCAAGGACAAAATGGCAAATGATAATACAGAAAGACGTTGATCACTGGAGCAAGTTAGCTGGTGTGCAGACTGAGTGAGCAAGTGTGCAGACTAAGAAGGATCAACTTGCAAATGCTCATCAGAATTTAGCTTTTGTTATTGATTGTTTCTGGAGGGGATAGTACTAGTCAGTTGATATTGCTTCCTTTTCACGTGGGAGTTTGCTCACAGCCCACTGCATGGTATAGTGAAATCTCTTTATAAGCAAGATAGAGTCAGAAGCTTAGCGATGCACCTTATGGTTTTTACAACTGCTGTTACAATGTTCTAAACACTGTGATCTTTCCAAATGTGTTTTCTGTATTCGTTTTGTACTGTAGAAAATAATTCGCTATAAACTGGACTTTATAGTGTTTAAAGCAATGTTATTTACTGGCTTATTGCCCCTCCTTACAATACATTTATGTACAGTACACTTAATGTAAAACCTGTGATAATCCTTTGCCTTAAAATAAAATCTAATGCTAAATACTCAGTGTACTGATTAATAATTCTAAGCTACCAATTTTTTCTTTAAACCTAACCATGATGTCAAGTAAAACATTACACAAATACTCAGTGGAGTGTTGCTGCTGATTCTGTATTTGTGGCAGTGTATGTATCTTGGCCCAGGACATGGTGGCCTTCTGTGTTCTATAAATAGACATTAGTAATCCTTTTAGGGAAAGGGCCTGCTACCTCTCAGCTGCTGGCTGAATCTGTCCTTTAACTCATAAATGGATTTTCTCATGCCACATAAAAAACAGAAAAACAGCCCACCACATTCTCTCCCTGTACCTTTTTTTTGTTTTGATTCCTTTTGAATCTTGACATTCTATTTGTGTTTACATTATTTTCTTAAATAGAAAAATGCCAGAGATGTCTGAAGATTGAAATCCCCCAATTTCAACAAGGGAAGAGATCTTATAATTATTTAAGTCTCATCCCTTTTTGGAACCTGAGTTTTAGAGAGATTTAGTGGCTTATCGAGGTCTGAGGGACGGGGGTGGGCTGAGTACATCCTGATATCAAGAAGATAGTGGAAAGTTCAATGGGCTAAAAGGAGTTTTGTTAGTCTTGGTGCTGGCACACCAATAAGCAGAGGTCTGCCTTGGAATAAAAAAACTGCTTCCTTATTAGGCCCTGATCTTTGCCCTGAATTACTTACAGTTATAGAGGAATACACTTTGTAGGCAGTTTTTCTGGGAGGTAAAGATTGGTTCTTAGGGACGATCTTTGACGCTTTTTCACCACTGGAAGCAATGCTTCAGACCACTGTATTTGGAAGACAAAGGGACATGCTCACATGGCACAGTGAAAAGTGAAATCTTTTCCCACTTGGTGGTGGATGCATGACAATATACTTGCACTTTGAAAAGCCTATGTGTGGTCTGGTTATTTTTAAAAGACCGGAAACGCTGGCCCTTTGAAGAATTCCGCGTTTCCTCGGCCAAGAAAATAAGACTGGGCTAGAAAGGCGTCGGGACTCCAATTCTGGGCCTGGGTGGTCGCAGTTTTTCAAAGGGATGTGAACAGTTTCCCAAGATAGGACCCAAGGGACTCTAGGACCCAGAGGCTGCGCGCGACGCCCGCAGGGCCAACTATATCCTTTTGAGCTCCCGCGCCACTGCCTGAGCCGTCTCACGGCGCGGGTTCGCGGCCCGCCAGGGGAAGGTCACCACAGAGACGCAGCCGGCACTGGCGAGCGAGCGAGCGGGCGGCGCACGGAGCGCGTGGGCGTGTCCCGGCGAGGCTGCGCCGCTCGCCCCACCCCACCCCACCCCAGCCAGGTCGGCCGCCCCCCCCCAGGTCCAGCTCCAGAGCCCAGGCCTGTCGGCCGGGCCCGCGTGCCCTCGGCGGGCTGCGCAGAGCGCGGGAGCAGTTTGGGGCTGGGCATGCTGGGAGCCCCTCGAGCAACGGCCGCCGCCGCCGCCGCCGCCGCCGCAGCCACAGCCACTAGCCACACAGCCACCGCCACTGCGTCCGTCCCCGGTGAGAGCCGCTGACGCGCGGAGATGAAATTCCCGGCCTCGGTGCTGGCGTCCGTGTTCCTGTTCGTGGCCGAGACAACGGCGGCTCTCAGCCTGAGCAGCACCTACCGCTCGGGCGGGGACCGCATGTGGCAGGCGCTGACGTTGCTTTTCTCGCTACTGCCTTGCGCGCTCGTGCAGCTCACGCTTCTCTTCGTACACCGCGACCTCAGCCGCGACCGCCCGCTCGTACTGCTGCTGCACCTGCTGCAACTTGGGCCCCTTTTCAGGTGCGTGCAGACACCCAGAGCCAGCCCCAGGCCGCAGCCCCGGTCCTGTGGCCTGATCCCTGGACCTGCTCGAGTGGAGGGAGGCGGTTTTCCTGTGTAGACAGGTGGCTGGGCCCCAAGCCGGTCCGCCATGCCCCTCAGCCCCATTATTCCAGTCAGGAATGGGACGAATCATGGTATAATGGTTATAAAGCTGGGGCACACTGAATTCCTGTTACGTTCCATCAAATGAAATAGCCAACATTCAACTGAAATTGACCAACAAAAATGGCAGTTTCTTGTGCTTCAACCTCATTAAAGACATTGGTTTCTCTGGGGTCAAGTAGGCTCTGACAGGATTGGCTTTTGTGGTCACAAACCCTTGGGAAGTGTGTTCTAAGCTGTGGTTATGGGGACAGCATGTACAGGTGATTTAATTTTAATTTATCAAGCATGGAGCTTACTGTGTGCCAAGCACTGTTCTAAAAGCTTTAAAAATATTTAATTCTCATAGGGAAGTCAAGAAATCCATGCACCATTCTTTTCTCTTGGTGGCGTAATGAATATTATGGGATATGGAAACATATGGGATTCTAGAAATGTCTTCCGGCCCTGGCGAACTTATAAACGTAGCCGTTAAAGCTGGTACACATGCACCATGAAGACAAAACTTGCTATGTGTTAAGTAAAGAAAAACTGTTAGTGACATTTCTGGAAATTCATTTTTATTAACACAAAGCAAGTAGAAATATATTGTAATAAAACAGACTGGCTTATCTAAGGAGTTTAAAATGTGTTGTTTTAGTACCTTTCATCTCTATTGGAAAAGTAAAACAAAAGACGTCCATTTGGATTAGAAATAAGTTTATAATACTGAATTTTGGACATAGGCAACAGAGGAATTTGAAGAGATGGAAAGGCCGGAGAGACACCTCAGCTGCCAGAAAATTCAGCTAGCTAAGGACCTTTCCTACCAGGAAATCTCTCTCTCTCTCTCACATACACACACACACGCACACACGCATACACACGTCTAGGAGCAAGATAAATTTTACAAAGTTATAATTTTTTTTTTTTTTTTTGAGAAAAGGTCTTGCTTTATCAGTCAGGCTGGAGTGCAGTAGCAAGATCATAGCTCATTGCATCCTCCACCTCCTGGGCTCAAGTGATACTCCTGCCTCAGTCTCCAGAGGAGCTAGGACTACAGGCAAGCGCCATCATGCCTGGCTAATTTTCTTTTCTTTTTCTTTTTTTTTCTTTTTCTTTTCTTTTCCTTTTCTTTTTCTTTTTTCTTTTCTTTTTTCTTTTTTTGTATTTTTTGTAGAGAAAGAGTCTCCCTATGTTGCCCAGGCTGGTCTCGAACTCCTGAGCTCCAGTGATCCTCCCGCCTGGGCCTCCTGAAGTTTTCCCTATGTTGCCCAGGATGATCTGGAACTCCTGAGCTCAAATGATCCTCCTGCCCAGGCCTCCCAAGGTGCTAGAATTACAGGCGTGAGCTACCACACCTGGCCATAACATTTTTGCACCTCATATTAAAGAAAACTGTTCCGGCTGACACACGAACTACTGACTTGTAGTTTACACACAGTCACAGCAAACTTGGTGAACAAGTTTCTCAGCCTCCAGAAGCTGCAGAATCCTAGAAAGGAAAATAAACAGGTACACTGACAGGAGTGGGAGGTTGCTGCTGACTTCCTGATAGCTGGGGAAGAGTGTGGGGAAAAAGAGAGGGAGGGAGGGGAGTTTTAGAAGTCCTGGAACCTGGAGCCATTTAGTGAGGAGAGAGTTAGTCCTTTCTAGCCAGGTAAACCCTGTGATCCAGACTGTATTCCTGCTCAGTAAAATAAGTGTGATCTGACTTTGGGCAGGGCACTTATCATTTCTTAACATTATCTGTGAGAAGAAAACAGATAATGTTTAAGTGGAGTAACAGGAAAAAGGGGAACTGACATTTCTCAAAAGCTTCTTGTGCTAGATGGTTTGATATATACTTACATCCCTCAATTCACTGAATCCTCACCATGACATAGATGTAATTGTCCCCATCTTGTAGGTGAGGAAAGTGAGGCCTCACACTATGTTCTCAAGGCTCCTTAAAAAGAGCTAATTATGTTCCCTGTGCTCAGTGGAAGAAAGCAGAGGACTGTGTAGTACATTCTATTAGTAGTTCCATTTTAAATTAAGAAAAAGTTTGGTCATCTTGGCAATCCAAGTAAATGATAATACCCTATCACTGCTACTATTTGAAGTGTTTCTAAACACGAAGAGTAACCCAAGACAAAGCTAATAACATAATATATATAAAAACAAGATGACAAGTATAAACCTGAACTCAAGAAAACATACCAAGATGTTAAGAATAATAATTTCTGAATAGTGGGGTTATGAGTGATTTTAATATTCTGGAAAATATATAAAACCATATAATAAAACAATTATATATTTTTCTATATTTTTCAGTTTTTACAGTAAAAATATTTTAACTTTATTAAGGAAAGAAAACTTTTAGTGCTTTGAAGAGATAACTTCTCATCTATATATAAAGTTTCAACACTATAAAAATACCTATTTCCAGAAAGTTCTGAATGGGCCATTGTCTTCTTGAAGCAAAAACAAAATAAAAGATAAAAAAACAAAACAACAGGCAAACCCCTTCCATCAACAAGGAGTCACTGATTCTAATGCAGCTGATTTATTTCAAGGAGATATTGGACCCATGACCTTACTGAGATGCACAAAATGTGGTTCCAAGTCTCTTAGCTTCCAGATTAAAAGAAAAGCAGTTTGTTCTTGTGTATTAGCCTGACTTAATATCTTACTGGAATTTCTTCCTGCTGACTGTTTGATTCCATTTTAACTCTAAGACATCAACTTTACATAAAGATAAAAATTATTTCCCTCAAACAAAGGAGAGTCATGGTGATTCTTACCCCCTTCTTTATGGATTGGATTTAGTAATATTTCTAAATTGTTTTTTGACAGTTTCACTCTTCTTGCCTTTGGATGAATACTAGCCAAACTTGTGTTTTTGCTAGGTAGATGCTGCGTTTGAGTTCATGCAGCACGATGGCCCAGTTAAACTGCAATACATTACACTAATGATTCTGGGCTAAATACTACTAACTAGGCTTTGCTCCTTCTTTCCTTTAGGGAGGCATAGGGAGAGCACCATATTTCATTTGTGTCAGTCTTGTATTTAAAATGGTAGTTACAGTTTTTATGATTGTTTTCACATTAAGCCTAAGTTTGAATGATACGAACTTTGGATAATGCCTTGAATTTATTTATAATTTTGAGGAAAATCTTATTGTGTATTGTAATAGATACTCTAGCAAACCAGAGCAGGGAAAAGATCTCTTACCTAAAACACAAAAACATTTTAAAAATTCTGTTTATGATTCTTTTACATTTATGCTAATTTTTATAAATTAATTGGGAGGAATAAATATAAATAAGTTACAAGTTCAAGGAATTCCCCTCATCTCTTTTTTATTACTGGTATAGTGAGGAAAAAAATGGTACATGAAAAATCTGCATTTATAAAATAAAGCCTAAGAAGTTCCCAAAACCTTTCCAGAATACTGCAAAATGATGCACCATAATATATCCTTCTACATTAAACTTTTTAAAGAATTTAAAATGTTAATAGTCTACATTTGAAGAGAATTTCTTTTTTCATTTGCAAAGTGCTTTTATATACAGTGTTTAATTTCATCCATGGTAAAGCCCTGTGAGTTAACTGTCATTATCTTATTTTTACAGTCCAGGAATTGAGGTTCAGTGAGATTAAGCAAGTGGCTTTTCAAAGGTTTTGCAGCATTTTCTATTTAACCAATTTGGGTTTTGTGTAGGCTTACAGAGCATGTGTGTCATGTGAAGATAATGTGGCTTATTGGAAATTATAGTATTTCTTCGGAAAAAGTGTTTTAATTAGGGTCTCTGGTACCACAGATTATTTATGCTGACATCCACATGCATGATTTCAGCTAAGGAATAAGCTCCTTCTGCTATGATGCTTGAAAATGGGATAAAGTAAAAAATAAGGATCAACTTGCTGATTATCTACATTGGGGTTAGCAAACTGTACCCCACAGGCCTAATACCCCCATCACCTGTTTTTGTAGGTAAAGTTTTATTGGAACACAGCCTTGCTCACTGGTTTATGTATTGGCTACAACTGCTTTCACACTGCAGAGACAGAATCGAGCAGTTGCAACAGAGACCATGGCCTGCAAATAATAAAATATTTACTTTCTTATAAATACTTCACAGAAAATTTGCTTTCCCTTGGTGTAGATGCTACTGAAAAACTACCTTGAGTATTCAATTTTGATAAAAGTATCTAATTTCTGGCTTTATTTAGCCAACCTCTCAAGCAACAAACAAATAAAAACCCAAAAAATAAAAACAGATTTTGAGTAATTAGATGAGTCTTGCAGAATTGCAAGAATAGTAGTTTGTTTCTTATCAGTTTTCCTAACCTACAGTGGCAGGAGGTCTTGGGGCCTTTTACAAATGTATTAAACACCTATGACTACATGTAAAACTCTATGCTAATACAAATGTATCACCTGGGAAAAAACAGTGGCTTACAAGAGGTTCCACCTGAGCTTTAGGACCTTCTTTCATTTCCATCAAATGACCATGGAAGTTTTACTTTGTCTACAGTTCTGCAGAATGCTTCCAGTTTCATCCAGCACTTTCCTTGGCATCAGGAAAATTGCTTTCTCATCTGAACCCTCATTTCATTCATTCAGTTCTTAGCATGTGCTGGTATTTAATTTGTTTGTTTTAGTCTTTCAAAACTCTAAGCTTGATTTTATTATGCAAGTAAAACATTTTTTAAAATGACAGAAGGGCAGGAAACAGATTTGCACAATGAGGAAAATAAAAGCTCTCATTTGACTGCTCAGAGAGAACAATTCCTAATGCTTTTGTTGTATATCCTTACTAATATTTTTATAATGGCATGCTAGTAAACTGTCTCTTGGGGAAAACAAGCCCTGATTTTCAGTGTTTGCTGATTTATCTAATGCGTATATTCCCATCATGATTGATCAAGCCACCAGTTGTTTAACAACTGGCTCACAAAATTCCTATTTAACAGTCTGCTCTCCTGAGTCAGTATGAGCCAGCTCAAACATTTCACTGTTTATATGTATGTGTGGGTATGTGTGTGTAATCTGTATATATTTCTTATATATGTGATTTTCTTTTTATAAAAAATGTAATTTAAAATATATGATTCTATTGTAATTTGCTTCTTCCACATACCAAATATGGTAAAAATAGTTAGCCTGGTCAACATAGTGAGACTGTTTCCTCACAAAAAATAAAATTAGCTGGGCACAGTAGCATGCATCTGGAGTCCCAGCTACTTAGGAGGCTCAGGAGTGAGGGTCCCTTGAGGCCAGCAGTTGGAGGCTGCAGTTGGAGGCTGCAGTGAGCTATGATCACACCACTGCCCTCCAGTGTGGGTGAGAGAGTGAGACTGTCTTTTGAAAAAAATTTATATATTGGTATTTGTACTTCTATACCATTGATGTTAAGGACTGTATAATGTTTCATTGAATTGATATATTAGGATTTATTTAATTATTCTTTCATTTTTGGGACCTTTAGAGTATTCCCAGAAGTTTGCTATTATACATAATGCTATGATTTAAATTGTTGCAATACATTTTCTTCTAAGTGAGATCATATGTGATAAAATGTCATAACTGAAAGTGCTATATAAATATTAATTTTCATTATTTATTATTCTTATTGTGCATATGTCCCACTATCCCATTTAGATTGTGAGTGCCCCCGAATGAGGCAGGGGTATCCAGCTGTCTGCATCCCCACAGCACTTAGTAAACTGCATCTGCATTCATCTCATATTTGAGAATAAAGATGATTATCAGTTTATTCTGTTTTTGTTTTGTTTTTGTTTTTGTTTTGTTTTATATTTTTGAGACAGAGTCTCGCTCTGTCACCCAGGCTGGAGTGCGGTAGTGCAATCTTGGCTCACTGTAATCTCTGCCTCCTGTGTTCAAGCAATTCTCCTGCCTCAGCCTCCCGAGTAGGTGAGACTACGGGGGTGCACCACCACGCCTGGCTAATTTTTGCATTTTTAATAGAGACGTGGTTTCACCATGTTGGCCAGATTGGTCTCAAACTCCTGACATCAGGTGATCTGCCTGCCTCAGCCTCCCAAAGTGCTGGGATTACAGGCGTGAGCCACCATACCCGGACAGTTCATTCTGTTTTCTAATCTTTGTTGTGGTCAGTGGTCCAACAGTGTGAAGTTGCTAGGCCTCATATAGCCCTCAGTGATTAATTTGAGTTTTCCTTCAGAGAAAATTCAATTGGACATGCTTGGGATTGAACTTGTGGCCTGAACTTCACTGACATTACTTCCAACTGAAGAAACTGGTCTGTGTGGTTTTACATATTTTCATGTAATACATTAAAGTGTTCTTGACCCCACGGGACAAAATGTCGTACACAAATCAACACCCCCACACACCCACACACACCATGCACTTTCTTTCTCCTAGCAACAAATGAAAAATGGTATTAATCACAAAATATGTCCACTTTGTACTCACCAGAAAGGTTCCTGCATTTCCTCTCTTACGTCAAGCTTTGTTTTATTATTTCAAAATATAAATACATTCCAGTTGCCGTAGTCGCCTCAGGGTGACAGTATAAAGTTAGCATTATAACATTAACATTCAATGAAATAGATGAAGCCATTAAAATCTTCTGGCAGCATCATAAGGTTGTTATAAAAGTGCATGTTAGAGGAGGGACAAAACGTCCTTTAACAAATTATAAACCTACGGCCATGAGTATTTTTCTTACTCCTAGGGAAAACACATTTTTCACCAGAATTTTATTATGAAAATTTTCAAACACACAGAAGAAAAGTTGAAGGAATTCTATAGTGAATGCCCAAGTACTTACCACCTAGATTCTACAATTAACATTTTGTTTCACATATCTATCATCTATCAATTCGTGTGTGTGTGTGTGTGTGTGTGTGTGTGTGTACTTCAAAGTTAATCACAGACCTCAGTATTCTTCCAGCTTCAGCATCCATATTTTTACCTAGAGAGGAAATTCAGATGTTAAAAGCCAGGTATTCTCTCAGTCTGGAAAGGTCACTGATTAAGTCTCCATCCCTAGGTGGGACTAACTTTAGTCCTGCCCTGTAAGGACAAATGAAAACAGAGAGATAGGTAACATGTCGTGGTCTCCCAGTGAAATGCTGGATGGTAAGCTGCCTTGTGCTGGAGGATTTCCAAGCCATAGCTTCTGCTTTAACTGGGGTGGTTTGGGGCATCTTTTGGATGTGGAACACACACGTATGTGCGTGCATGCATGCAGTCACACTGTATTATCATTTTTCACAGCAATATGACAAAGTGGGCATTATATCTGCTTTATAGTGGAGGGAATATACTGGGGTGGGGATAGTAAGTGACTTGGCTATGGCTACACAGCTAGTATGTGTCAGGAAGGAAAACTGCACATTATTTCTGTGACCCTGGAGCTGGAACCACTTTCCATTCTCTAAGATATTTCCTTGCTTCAGTGGCCTTTGGTGTTACTTCGTCATTTGGTTCTCATACATTCCCATTGGCCTCTTGGAAAGCCTCAAGAGGACTGCATACGGAGAACTGGTCCTTGGAGTGGTTGATTTAGAAGAGTGACTACAGTTCAGAGTAGTCAAGTCAAGTCTTTGAGAATCAGGCTAAAGGTAAGTAGGATGAGCATGGAAAGTCAGAATCCTGTCTGTCTCTAATTGTTATGACTTGCTGATTTGTTTTCAGGTGTTTTGAAGTCTTCTGCATCTACTTTCAGTCAAGCAACAATGAAGAGCCTTATGTCAGTATCACCAAGAAGAGGCAAATGCCAAAAAATGGCCTCTCAGAGGAGATTGAGAAAGAGGTGGGCCAGGCAGAAGGCAAGCTAATCACCCACCGATCAGCATTCAGCCGGGCATCAGTGATCCAGGCTTTCTTGGGCTCAGCCCCTCAGCTGACCCTACAGCTGTACATAAGTATCATGCAGCAGGACGTCACTGTTGGAAGAAGTACGTATATTTTTAATTTCTGCCTACATTTGGGGATCAAAATGAGAAGCAAAACATAGTTTATTTTGTTTCAAAGGAAATTTGTTCTTAAGTGCATTTAATTCTGAATCTATGTTCTAGTTACTATGCTCAAAACTCAGTTAAAATAACAACATTTATTTTGCTTATGACTCTGCATTCTAGGCAGGGCTCAAAAGGGTTACCTAATCTGTGATCCACTAAGGATCAGCTAGGGTGGCTCAAAGGTGGGGGGCTAGAATCTATTCATGGCCCCTTCATTCACATGTCTTGTTGCTCACATGTTTTGATATTGGCTGTTGCTGGGAGTCTCAGATCTTCTCCATTTGATTTCTCTGTGTGAGTGAGTTTGGGCTTCCTTAGAGCATGGTAGCTGCTTCCAAGGGTAAGTGTTCTAAGAATGAGGGAAGGCCAGATGGAAGCCGTATCAGCTTTTGTGATCCAGGCTTGGGAGTTGGGGCACATCACTTTTGCTTCCTTCTCATTGTTGAAGTACTCAAAAGTTCTGCCCAGATTCAAGGGAAGGGAGAGGGAAGCCAACTCTGACTCTTGTTGGGGAATGGTAGAGTTCTGGAAGATCATGTGGGACCAAAAATACCACTGTGGCCATTTTTAGAAAATATAGTTTACCAGAGGCTAAAAATACAGCTACTGGAGGCTGGTCCTCTTGGGATTTCACTCTGTCTTTCAGTGCTAGTTCTCAACAAGTTGAGACAGTTGGCTTAACAACTTTGTGGTGAATAATGGAACAAGGCTACTTTCCTGTCTTCTTAGATTTGTAATAGGTATATCAGTTTATAAGTCAAGACAATGTTCTACCTTTGGGCTATTCTCACATCATCAAAATAAGAGCAGATTTTGGTTCAGTTTAAAAAACAACACTATTTGCATCAGAGTCAAGATTTTATTGAAAAGCCTACAAATGAGAAGTGGATACCCTCCCAAGTATTAATATTATGGGTAAATGAAAACTATTATGGTAAGTTTTATTATGGGTATACAAAATGATTTAAAAGCCTTAAGTTGAAAAAACACATGTTTAAGAAAACATTGAATATAAGAAAGACTTATTTATTTTACTTCACTCAGTTTTATCCTCTTTCCACCTATATTTCAGACTGGCTGGTAATAATTCATGTCAGAGTCACAGGATACCTACATGTTGAGCCATCTCCCTTATCCAGGTTGCCTGATTGTGTTTCTTAAAGTATGAGTCAGGATCTCAAGTAGAGATCTTGAACCTTAGTGGATCAACATTTATATGGAAATACTTTCCACAACACCTGGTAGGGAGTAAAAGCTCAATAAATATAGCAGCATCCATGTTCCCTAAGGAATTATAACTGGAATGGGTCTTGACCAAACTGCATGCCACTATACTCTTTTTCCCAGTTTATTGTTTTTCCAAGTGGCAGGGATACAGCAATAAATCAGATGTGATGATAGCCTATTTGATTTTTAGAGGTAGATCCAATTTTTTTCCTCAAGTTTTTTTAGTGACGATTGTCTCACAGTTGAGGGGTTGGCAAACTACATCCCATGGGCCTAATCTGGGCACTGCCTGTTTTTGTCAGTAAAGTTCTATTGGGACACAGCCCTGCTCTTTCATTTATGTATGGTCTGTGACTGTTTTGGGACTAAAACAACAGAGTTGAGTAGTTGCAATAAACATAATGTGGCCCACAAAGTCTAAAATATTTACTAACTTTTTACAAAGAAAGTTTGCCAACCCTTGTTACAATTTTTCAGACATAATTCTGTTCAGGAAAAATCAGATCTATCTTATAAAATGTCAGTGTCACAATAGATATCTGAAATGTCCCAAAAGAACTTGGAAAACCATAAGTCCTCTGAGAGTTAAATGATAAATCAAATAGCTACGGAAAAAGGAAGTGGGCATGGTCTTGTTAAAAAGATAGATGGCTGCCATTTATGCAGGTCTTGACTAACCCCAATCACTGCCTTAACATATATAAGGAAGGATTATCTCACTCGGAAAGGGTAAGACCCTTATGAATGGAGCATGGCCTAGGGTGTGTCACAGAGGCAAATGTTGGTAGTGTCTGTCATGTGGTTAGAAATGTATTTGGTGCAAGGAACAAACACCTAACTGTAAAGTTAACCTAGAGTTTATTTTTCTTATCTAACTAGATATTGGAAGTAGACAGTTGCTGACATTATTTCAGCTACTCAATAGTGGCAAAGTTGATGTCCCTGCCAAGCCATTGGCCTTTTGCTTGGGTTGCTACTACAGTTCCAACCATCATAGCTACCTTCAAAACAGTAAGAAGGGCTGAAGAAGGAAGGGTAGATATCTTTCTCTTTTTATTAATGAATGTAGCTTTTCCTTGAATCTCCCTAATAGACTTTGCTTTGTCTTCCTCCTTTTATTAAAAACTATAGCTTTTCCAGAAATCTCTCTGACAGAAATGACTTTAGGTCTCTAACCAGAACTGATCAGTCATTTAGCTTCAAGGGATGCTAGGAAAGCCAGGTCTAGGAATGTTTGCCACCAGTGGTTTAGACCAGTATTCCTCAAACTTCCCTGAGGATGATTAGAGTTACCTGGGGGCTTGTTAAATATATAGATTGCCAGGATTCATCTCTGGAAACTGTGATTTGCTGTGTCTGGGATGGGAGCCAAAATTATGTCTTTTCTTTTTATTTCCCTTTTGTTCTTTAAACAAGGGCTCCAGGTGATTTTATTATCAGCAAAGTTTGAGAACATTGGGTTAGACTAGTCATGGCCTGCATGTGGTTGGGCCCATGACCACCCATAACAAAACCATGTTCTCTTAAGATAGTGAGAGGAATGGAAAATGAATAGGCAGCTGACAGTGTCTGCCACATCATCTAAATGCAGTCCAGACCAATAGAAATGTGTCCCTCTTGACAGAAGGACATAGAGTCCATCACAACCTGACCCTATTCAGCATTCCAATTCTGTAACTCTCTCCTCTCTCACTGATTCTGTGCTCATTGAGCAAACATTGATGGATTTGGCATTAGCAGAGTTTGCCGTGAGGGAGAGAAGGGAGAGCCAGCTACATGGTCACTGGAGAGTTACTGTTTTTCTTCAATTGCAATACAATTTATAAAACATAAATTTCACCATTTTAAGTGTACGATTCAGTAGGTTTCAGTATATTGACAATGTTATACAATCATCACCACTGTCTAGTTTTAGACATTTTCATTGCACCGAAAAGTTTTGGACAATTTTAGACGTTTTCATTACATCAAAAAGAAGTCCCCTATTCATTAACAGTCACTCTTCATTTCCCTTGCCCCTAGCCCCTGGCAACCTACTAATCTACTTCCTGTCTCTATAGATTTGACTATTATGAATCTTTCATATCAATGGAATCTTATGCTATGGGGAAGTTTTCTTTCTCATAGTCAGTGAATAATGGACACTGTGTCTGTGAGCTTCAGTCTTGGGTGAGTTTGGACATCCTGAGATTCCCTGAGTCTAGTCAGTTCTCAGCAAGGGCTTGCTCAAGTCTGAGGATCTTGGAGGATGGGTTGGGCTGAAGCCTAAGTGAGCACACCAACGTTACTGTGCTTTGTGAAGGCCCCTGCAGCCTGCCATTTGGCTTGCCTGTCCCTCACAGTACCCTTCTCTATTCCACTCAAGGTGGTAATGTTGGTAGTAAAAATGACTGTTTCATGAACCCTTGATTTGTGGCAGGTACTGTGATAGGCATTCTTCTGTTTCATTTACACAGTGTCCCTGAGGTAGATAATGTCTCCATCTTACTAAAGAGGGAAATTGGGCCAGGCACAGTGGCTCACACCTGTAATCCTAGCACTTTAGGAAGCCAAGGTGAGCAAATCGCTTGAACCCAGGAGTTTGAGACCACCCTGGGCAACATGATGAGACCCCATCTCTACAAAAAAATACAAAAATTAGCCGGGAGTGGTGGTGCATGCCTGTGGTCCCAGCTACTTGGGAGGATAAGGCGGGAGGGTTGCTTGAGCCTGGGAGGACCTTGGCTCCAAAAAAAAAAAAAAAAAAAAAAAAAGGAGGAAAATTGTACTCATAGTCTGCCAGAGGAGCCAGAATTTGAGGTTAGATTTGTGTGACTTTATTTATGGACTCAATGAGTATTTCTTGGGTGTGTTCTGTGTTTTAGACCCTGTACTGGTCTCTGAGGATAAAGTGGTGAATAAGGTAGACAGGCCCCAATCATCTTCGAATAGGATATATAAAATCAGACAAATTATTAATCAAATGCATAATTTATTTAAGGTAAATCCTGCAAAGTGAAAGATAAGTAGCCTCTCTGAGGGTATATTGGGGGGTGTCTAACTGAGTCTGAGAAATGAGACAAAGGTTTCCAAAACTTAGGTTTAAACTGAAAACTGCTAGATGAAGAAAAGAAGCCAGATGAAGAAAAATCAGGAAAGAGCATCCCAGGATTTCAAGCTTTATTCCAGAGGCAATGGGAAGGCAGTGATGAGTTTTAAGTAACAAGTCTCATGATCAAATTTAGTTTTAGAAACTGATTACTCTGCAAAATGGATTGGAGGAGAGTGAAGGAGGAAACAGAGAGGCTAGGAAGGGGGCTACTATAGTTGTCAAGGTGAGAATAATGGCCTGGACTGGAATAGTCAGAGTGGATTATTGGAGCAATATTAAGAATGCGTAAGTGGAACAATGTGTTGATTGATTGGATATGAAGGTGAGGCAGTGAGAGATGTCAAGAATAATTCCCAGTTCCTGATATGGACTGTTGTAGCCATGGATCTCCATTTGTCTTGGTAGTGAAGTAGCAGGTTTGCAAGGTATATTTTACTTTCAGTTTCAGGCTTAAAGAAATGAACACATTTTTAAGATTCTATTTAACTCATGAGAGAACAAGCAGATGTTCGGACCAGCTTATAAGATAACCCAAAGGACAGATGTAGGAATATTGACTAGAGATATCAAAATGAGTATGTAAATGGAAGTAAAACTGGTTTTATTACAGCATGAGAAGGGTGACATTTGAACCTCTACTGTACAAGACATTGAGCATGTCTGTTAGTGACTTACAGCTTATAGAGGAATGTAAATGAGCTCACTGGCCATACAAAGCTAGAATCACAGAACCTGGATTGGCGTAGTGAAGACAGGACAAGGTTTTGACTGAAACACGTTTTTTGTTGTTGTTGCTAGAATGTTTAAGTCAAGTATAAAGTTAGACTTTCCTCAAAAAGATGGTCCAGTTATTAGGGTGAGCAGGTTCCTGTCAGAGACATTTCGAGGCCAGGCTTGATCAGGGCTCAGTGGACACCAATAATATCACAAAGTTGAGGTTGTCATGAAGGCAGCTCCCTGACCAAGGAGGGCCTGGAGCACAATGGGCGGGAATAAGCACTGGTACCTGGAGAGGCTCAGGCTAGTGGGAAAACCGACGAGGGCTGATCAAAACAAAACTCACCAAGACCATGTGAGGGCAAAAAGGAGCCTTAGAAAGGAGATTCTTCCCTGCTCCACAAAAGCCTAGCTGCAGCTTCCTGTTAGCCACATGGACGGCTTTCTGCGAGAAGGTCAGTATTCCCAGTGCCTGAGCTCATCCACACCTGTTTTCCTGGCTGTTGTTCTCTAGTATCTGATGGCCAACATCCTGGAGCAGGCAGGCAAGGAGGCCCAGAACAGCTGCAGGGTGCATATCACCCCAGAACACATGGAGAGGGCCATGCACAAGGATGAGCAGCTCAGATGCCTCTTGGAGGATGTACCCACCATCAGGTTGATGAGGTGCCCCAGCCCGAGAAGGAGGGATGCTTGGGTCTCCGAACCTGGCAGGACTTCATCAACAATTTCACCCAGCCTCAAAAATTTCCATGGATGAGAGACTCCAGGCTGCTGCCATCAGCCCATGCTATTAAAGTCTTTAATGACAGTGCCCCTGACTTCTCTCAGGTTCTCTAATTTTGGGTTGTAGGTGTCTGTGAGACATCTAGGAGAAGCTATCCCATAGAGAGCTGAATAGGTGGGGTGTTTGAATCAGTGATTATAGAAGGGGCAGTTTCCAGTGGTGTTAGTGAGAGCACTGGCCCTGGTGGGAGGAGCTGACTGGTGATAAAGATATAGAGACTTCCTCATTGGCTTTGAACTGCAAGGCCTTGTGAGGCCAGGGAGTTGCTGGGGGCCTCCTAGGCTTGATAAATTCCCGACCTGATGCTGGAACCTGGGGTGGAGCTGCAGACTCTGACTGAGGTACGGGAGGCTTTATTCAGAATAGCAAAGGTCTGAAGTCAGAGGGCAGTGGCCACAGGGGTGGGTGGAGGGGGGCACACTGCATACTGGCTGGCATGAACTTCATGGGACAGGCTTTACATGGAGATTGAGGAGTGATGGGGAAAACACAAGGAAAAATGCAAAACAAAAGAGAGTTTTGGTCATGTTATTTTATTTATTTATTTGTACCCTGCCTCATTCCAAAAAAGACTTGAGACAGGGATTAGTAACTGGTACTATGACACTTTGTTTGGAATATATTCTTCTATCCTCTTATGGACACTGTTAAATTAAGTAGTAACATTATATAAAAGCTCTCTGGCCTAGGACATGCAATCCAATCATTCTTAATGGTTACAAAATATTACAAAACTTATTTGTTAATGTATTCCATTATAAACACAATTATCAATCGCATTCCCAGAAAAAATAATGTGTGTATGATCATGTATTTCATAGAACAGCATAGAGTTATCAATGGCCAAAAACAGGTTCAAAGGTATACAAATAACCTGTGTAATTCTGTCTCGAGTGATGGCCTCTAAAGCATGTACTGTACTTTTTTTTTTTTTTTTGGATGAAGTGGGTGAAGCTACTGCCATAGCTACCACCTTTATTCAGTTTCCATAGACCCTCCAAGTTATCTTTTCCAAAGATAACTAGCTTCCAAACCATGTTCAAAACAGCCTTCATGAGCATGTACTGTACTTTTAAAAACTTGTGCTCTGAACTGTTTAAAAAAGGTGTCACATCAAGTGTTGTAGCAATCTGTCCCCTTGCCTGTGAATGTCCTTATTTTAGATTTTCACCCGTTCTTTGGATCCTCTATGGCCGCATTCTGCTGCCTGCTGGCCAGGAGGCTGCCCAGCCAGATTCAAGAACAGATCAGACAACCTGGGTTTGAGATCCTAGTTCACCACTTTCTGACCATGTGATCTTGGACTTTCATTTACTCCTGCTGGGCAGGCATGCTCATGTGTAAAACAGCGGTAATAAGAGTCCCTTATCTTTAGTTTTCCCAAAGATTGGGTCCACTTGGGATATGCACAGTGTGACCCCTAATAAACAGCTGCATCTGTCTCCTTCCCTAACCCCAGACATGCAGGCAGGCTTCCCCGGCGTGCATCTGGGCCTGGTTCTCAGGTTACTGTTGGGCACTTGGGCCACTGGCTATGAGAGCCACATCCTGCTGAACCCTGTGGAGAGACAGGAGAGTGCCTGGCAGAGGAAGAGCCCTTCCTCTTTGTGTCCCCTTTGCTCCTCCTGCCTTGTGACTTGCCCTCTCTCTGCCTCTGTCTAAGCAGAAGGACCCAGCTTGCCCTTTGGCTAATTCACAGGAGTGTCCCGAGAATGAAGTAAATAGTGGTCCCGTGTTTAAAAACTAGGCTGTGAGAAACCCATGTCCTGAACACAAAGATATTTCACTTCGGCCAGGGGAGGGGGCGCTGTCGCCATGAAGTGATGAGCTGAAGGAGACTCCCCACCTGGAGTTGCTAGAGAGAGGCCTGCTTGCAGCTCAAATGCACAGAAGAGGAAGCAAGGAGCTGGGCTAAGGCTGGGAGTGCTCCATGGCTCTCCATAAGGAATCATGCAGTGGTGGGGTGAGCAGCTTGACAATGAGGTGCCTCGAAATATGAGGTTCAGTGGACATGATATGGCAAGAAAGACTTCTGGGATTTAGACAAGCACATCTTCCACATGGCCCTAAGGACAACCCTGACACTGCTAATCTCTAATATATTATTTCCTAAAGCACAGTCTACAAAGTGGCATCTTACAACTCAAACTGGATGGCGGATAGGTTTGCTAGTTCTAAGCAGACATCTTAAAAGAAAATTAATAAGCTGGTAGCATTTGAAAATCAATAACATTTTACCTGGAAGTCTGGATTTCTGGCTCTCTTGAGAAGTAGAAATGAGGGTATACATGATTACAGTCACATAGAGATGACTAGCTACTGCTCCATGAAGACTGGACCTCTGGTTTGCCACATTCCTTCCACACTCTTCCCTATGAGGTCCTATATTTGATCCACTTCATTAATTTATAGTAGTTGTCTGATTAATGGAGATACTTGAGTTTGTTACTTTCACTATAAATTAATTACAAGTCCACAGTATTCAGAACAATCAATCTCATTTAATGAAGTAGTATATTGTGCAGTGCTTCTCAAAATATCATTGGGGTAGGACCAAGCAAACTTCCTTGTTTTTCTTGTTCCAGTACATTGTGAACTGATATGTGGTTGTATTACTAGTATGCCACTCATATTTGACTTGTCATTCAAGTTTAACAACTGCACTGGTATATACCTTGTTCAAAAAGTGAGCCCACTAATTTAAATGTGGCTAAATCAGATGTATACAGATTCCTTAATGCCAGCTCTCAATGTCCATACTTATCGTAACTGACTGGTAACAGACAGTTCATTGTACCAGTCCTCAAACTTTTTAGATTTAGATTTTAGATTTAGATTTAGATTTTAAATCTAACGAAAAGCAGTAAGCAGGACTTGCAGTTGGTATTGTTTCTCCTTCAGAGTCTTCATGAAAACAGAGTTATCCCTCTTATATTTAGGACTTTAGCATAATACTGGTGAAAATGTTGCTGAACTACTTCTGTTAAACCAAAAAATATTAAGGAAAACAATTAGCATCAGTGGGGCATGTTAGATGTAAGATTGTTGAGTTCTGAAATGTAGGATAAAAAGAATTCACCAAGGCAACTGTGAAAGGGAGTCTTCGTGACAAGAAGGGACAACATACTGAAAGAAGAGGCAGAACTGGGTTCTGGTCTCCTACAGTGTAGTTTACTTGGGGGCCCATCACTTTCCAGTGAGGAAAATGGAAAAATTGTTTCAAAGGTCAGCTAGAAATGTATAATTATGACTGTGCTCTTTTCCTAACAAAATATTTCTATGGAAAATGGGTACATAGGGTTCAGAGGACATGATTCTTTTAGGGTCTCCATTATACAGCTGAGGCCACTGAGGCCCAGTGATGGTAATCAGTTCTTGTAAAGTCACATGGTGAGTGGGCAGCACAGTAGAATGATGGCCTGGGGCTCCTTCCTCTACTGTATCCTGAAAAAGGGGTCTCAAAAGAGAAAGTGTTTAATGTTCTCCTCTGAGAAAAATAAGCTAAAGTCTTTAATACCAAGGTGTTAGGATCTCTTGGATTTCTTGGGAAGCACTCAATAACTCAGTCCCAAGAATATTCATTTGTGCTTTATTTGGGGAAGGCCAGACAAGTTAGGAGAAAAGTGCTGATTTTATAGTATAAGTCTTTGGACTTTGCAAACCTAGGTCTTGTTCCACTGGACATTGTGTTAAACTGTGTTATGAACACAAATATGTCTCAGTTAAGGTGTTCCGGTAATTCTGATCTGTCCACTAACCATTGTCTTAAATGTGGCAATGTGATGGCATGAGAAGCCTGTGTTCAAGAGCCTAGTCTTTGAAGTACTTGAGGTACTGACCTTTTTCATGGTGCTCTAAGACAATCCTTCTTTGCTGAAGACAAAAATCTCCCTCCTGTAGCTGATTGTAGGGCCTTTAGGGAAGCATCAGTGTAAATCAAAAACTATCTGGAGAGCCAGGCATACTGGCTCATGCCTGTAATCCCAGCAACTTGGAAGGCTGAGGCAAGAGGAACCTTTGAGGCCAGGAGTTCAAGATCAGCCTGGGCAACATAGTGAGACCTCCGTCTCTACAAAAATATTTTAAAAATTAGCTGGATATGGTGGTATGTAACTGTAGTCCCAGCTACATGGGAAGCTGAGTTGGGAGACTCTCTTGAACAAAGGAGTTCTGAGCTGCAGTGAGCTACAATTGCACCACTGCACTCTAGCCTGGGCCACAAAGTGAGACTACAATTCTTTTTTTTTTTTTTTTTTTGAGACGGAGTCTCGCTGTGCTCCCAGGCTGGAGTGCAGTGGCCTGATCTCGGCTCACTGCAAGCTCTGCCTCCCGGGTTCACGCCATTCTCCCGCCTCAGCCTCCCAAGTAGCTGAGACTACAGGCGCCCGCCACCACGCCCGGCTAGTTTTTTGTATTTTCAGTAGAGACGGGGTTTCACCATGTTAGCCAGGATAGTCTCGATCTCCTGACCTCGTGATCCACCCGCCTCGGCCTCCCAAAGTGCTGGGATTACAGGCTTGAGCCACCGCGCCCGGCCAGAGACTACAATTCTTAAAAAAAAAAAAAGTATCGTCCGGGCATGGTGGCTCACTCCTGTAACCCCAGCACTTTGGGAGACCGAGGTGGGTGGATAGCCTGAGGTCAGGAGTTCGAGACCAGCCTGACCAACATGATGAAACCCTGTCTCTACTAAAAACACAAAATTAGCGGGGCGTGGTGGTACATGCCTGTAATCTCAGCTATTTGGGAGGCTGAGGCAGGAGAATTGCTTGAACCCGGGAGGTGGAGGTTGCAGTAGGCCGCAGTCGCACCATTGCACTCCAGCCTGGGCAACAAGAATTAAAAAATAAAAAAAAAAAAAAAAGCATCTGGAGATGATAGAGACTTAAAGTGCCTATGGTTCACTTACGACTTGTGATAAAGTGAAAAGTCCAGTGGAAGTACATAACAAAAATAATACAACTGAAGAAGAAATTGTGACATACAAAATAAGATAATAAAGCCAATGTAAAAAAGTTTTGAACAAAATGTATGTCAGCATAATGATTAATCATATTTTTAAGTAAGTCTATGGTAGATTCTAGACATCTGTATTTTACTAAACCTCCATAAAAAGGTTTGATGTGCATCCTCAACTTAAAAAGCCGTGAGGGAAGATGCTTCATAAAACTTAAAAGGAAAGTTGTGACTAAATAGTTTTAGAAATCTACTGAAATGATGACTGTTAATACCATAATTTTGTTGCCTAATATCATGAAGGAAAGCACTAGCAGGACTCTGATAATTAGAAACATACTATGGACAGTGGGGGCACTGACAAATCTCTAGGAACTTCTCATACAATCTAGAACTTCTGAAATGTTTATACTAATAATATATTTCATATTCAGATTTTATCTAGGGAAGGCTGAGTACCTCTTTTCTTTTTTTTTCTTTTTTTTTTATACAGGGTCTCACTCTGTCACCCAGGATGGAGTGCAGTGGTACAATCATGGCTCACCATAGCCTCAAACTCCTGGGCTCAAACCATCCTCCCCACTGAGCCTCCCAAGTAGGTGGGAATACAGGTACACACTACCATGCCTGGCTAATTTTTTTTTTTTTTTTTTTTTTTTTAGAGACAGGATCTAACCTATGTTGCCCAGGCTGGAGACCACCTCTTTTGATTTTACTTTTTTCCATGCAACTCATCAATACTAACAGCAGCAAAACTAATTTTATCTAATATCTATCTTTTTATAAGGTGAAAGAACAAATCTTTCCTATTTTCTAGGTACTCTGTTGGACATCTCAAAGATAAGTCTAAGTGTAAAAGATTTATAGAGTTTCATTTTATTTCATTTAAACTTTTGAATTTTATTTTGAAAGGCAAAATTGCTAGGAGATTTGAGAATTAAGTTAGGATCATGGGTGGCTGAGTACATGAATGGTTGTAGCTTGGCTATCTGTTAATTAAAGTGACAGTACAATATTTGGATAAACATACAAAAGACCTTAATACATTCTTAATGGAGAACTTTTTTTTTTTTTTTTTTGAAGAGAATAATCAAGGGCAAGATAAAGTTAGGGGAAAAAAGTGTTATTGTGGTAAGATGCAGAATCCCTACTTTTAGAGCAGGATTACATAGGTAATATTTTAGGCTAAATTATGACCCCAAAGATATTCACTTTCTACTCTCTGAAACCTATATATGTCACTTTATATGGCAAACGGAACTTTGCAGATAAAGAGATTGAGGTTGGGAGATTATTGTATTGTAGGTCATGCAGGTGGGCCCGGGACAAATGTTCGTATAAGGGAGAGGCAGCAGCAGGTTTGATCACAGAGGAAGAAGACAATGTGAGGAGTGAAACAAGATGCTGCACTGCTGGCTTTGAAGATGGAGGAAAGAGGCAGGAACCAAGGAATGCAGTTGTAGAAGCTGGAAAAGGCAAAGAAATGGATTCTCTCCTTGATCCTCTGGAGGGAGCATGCCCCTGTTGACACCTTGACTTCAGCCCAGCCAAACTGATTTCAGACTTCTGATCTCTAGAACTTTAAGACAACAAACATTTGTTGTTTTAAGCCACTGTGTTTGTGGTAATGTGTTATGGCAGTTATAGGAAACAAATACACGCCAAAAGTAATCTTTTACAACCTTTTATTAAGAACAGACCAATACTCCAAGAAAACTCATTTTCACAGAAAAACTAATTCTAGATTTGTTTCAATGAAATATTTGCTTTTAAATAACCCACTATTTACTTTGACAGTCTCACAAATAAACCCATCAAAACTGAGCCAGATTTGGCAAAATGTTAACACAAAACTGTGTTCCGTTTCAGACTCTTTCTGCAAACCTCCTACAACTTTCTTTATTCACTCAGGTTTTATCCTTCACCATTCTTCCTCATTCCCATCCTGGAACAAGTCATTTTTCTTTAGAACAGAAATATACATTTTTGCCCATAATAAAAATTTCATTATCTTGAGATTCCTAGTAATCTCATTCACTTGTATTAATAATAACTTTTAAGCAGCTACTTGTATTTCACAAAGAAAACCAGGGAGTAGATAATTGTGAATTTCTGTCATTTTAGCAGCCTAACCAATCTCATGAATATACTTCACTGAGCTTTATCCAGCCACATACTTCCCTTATTTAATTCCACAGTGTGGCAGAAATGAAAATGTTCATTTACAGACCCAAAGATAAAGCCTCTTTGTGGCATGTACGAATAACAAGCAATGGTGTATAAATGAAAACTGTGCTTACTGATCAATTTTTCAGAATTCTGTCTTACTTAGAAATGATCTGGAAAGCCAATGAATAGCCAAGATCTTCAGTTATCTAAAAATTTTGGAAATGCTCTTCAAGGTAACATACTACAAAACCTCATTACTATGGAACTACAAATTTATCAGAACAGTGATTCAAGTTGCTTAAAAATAGATATAAGTTTTTAAGTAATTTTAAATATTTGACAGGAATAATTCTAGCTCATTTGATCAAAAAGCTGTATAAGTTTAGGAAAAACATACCCAAGAGTATAAAAATATATGCTTGTATTAAATATGACACTGATTAAATCAGAGATGTTTACATTAAACTCAAAGTCTTAAACTAGTCTTATTTGCCAAAGAGTTACATAAATTATATAAATCTGAATTCTTAAAATGGTTTTGAGTTGGTTTCTAGGATAATATATTTTTTAGACTAGCACATTTAAAAATCAATAGTACAATTTGCGTATTTTAGGAAATTCTAGTTATATTCAATTTATATAAGCAGTTATTTGTCTAGATATGCCAATCAGAATAGAACTCCTTTAATTTGGGAGACTTTATAATCTAACGTATTAATACTGTGCATAGGTAGGAAAACATTATACACTCGTACAATCAGAGTGAGGATATTACAGACATATAGACCTACAGCTAGAAATAGAGTTTGTAGCTTCAATTCTTCAATTTCAGGCATGGATCAAGATTGAACACAAAATCAGAAAATCTCCCCAGTCCAGATTTTAATAGCTCTTTTCCTGTCAAAGGGCATGAAATTCTTAAGTGATTTGAGCTTAGAAAAATAAACTAACAAAAAGGGTGACAAACCAGACTTTCTGTTGCCCGTCACCCAATAGGGACTAGATTTCTCTAAACCATGGATGCACTTAGATCTCCAGATTGTTAGACCTTAAAATCGGATTTCAAACCATCTCTCCCAATGGTAAAGGGGAGTAACTTAATGATTGTAAGTGAACCAGAACAAAATAGAAACACAAAATTTGTAGAGAGGATTTCAAATGAGAAAACGAGGGTGTCAACAAAGCTCTATTGGTGCTCTGGATTCACCTATGAGAGCGAAGAAAGGACATGCCTAGGCTTTAACTGCTCACGAGGTGCACTTCCTTGTCAGCAATGTTTACCTGACTCTTACAGGTGAATCAGTTGGACATCTTGTTATGACTTCCAAAGTGGTTAAAATATATTTTTCAAAGGGTAAAATTATGTTGCTCATACAGATGTGAACCTGTTGTTTACGCATAAGGAAATGAACAGATGTTATGGCCAGGCGTGGTGGCTCACACCTGTAATCTCAACACTCTGGGAGACTGAGGTGGGTGGATTACCTGAGGTCAGGAGTTTGAGACCAGCCTGGCCAACATGGTGAAACCCCTGTCTCTACTAAAAATACAAAATAAATAAATAAAATAAAAGAGAACCAACTAAGGATTATTTAGAGTTATCAAAATAAGTATGTAATTGGAAACAAAACTTCTTGTATGACATTTTGAGAGGGAAGACAGTTGAACCTGTGTTGAACAATGCATTTTGCAGTATGTGTCAGTGACCTGTCAGATAGCCTGTATCCTAGAGTTGAAAAGCAACAAGACCAACAACAACAACAGGAGTTACATAGCCCCACAGAATGCGGAAATGCCAGTGCACAGGCCTGAGTGCCACCGATTCTTTAGGGGTGGGACAGTCAGTCTAATTGACATGTCCCAATTCAAGAAGAATTGCTGATGCCTGGGTTCCAGAGCCTGGCAGGGCTCCTCACAGCCTCATCCATTGGCAAAATCACTCATTTGAGGAAGCCCCATGCTGTTGCCATCAGCAAATTCTCTCAGAAAGTTTAAATCCATGATGTGTTTCTGACTCCTCTCAGTTTCTGTCATTTTTAGTTGGAGGTGTCTGTGGGACATCTAAAAGAAGACATACCATAAGAGATTTTTAAGATTTAGTATGGAGGCAGGAATGGCTGTGTAGAGAGCTGTGTAGAGAGATACATAGGCTGATAGCAGGCTTTGGATGCTCTGAGACGTATGTCCATGCATCTGTGGTGAAAGATTCTGTGCACATTGCCAACATCCTATCTTGAGCATGTGTCGCAGCACATACTGCAGTGTTTCTCTTCCTTTCTGCCACAGGCCTTTCTCCTCTGGCAGGGAATGCAACTCAGGTACTGATGAGAAGTGTGGGTAAGGTAATGCCCACGGGGCCACCCCAAACTAAAGGAGATGGTAGTTGATGGATAAGACCTCAGCCTCTCTGTCCTTTAGATGGATAATTTGGGGTACAATTTACACAATCCTCTGTGGATCTCCAGTGGGAATGAGCCTCATTTGCCACAGTGGTAACCAGTTTTAAAATGTAGTCTTTAGTAGCCTTGCTTCCTCCCCTCTCCCACTTCCCACCCGACTCCTTCATTCTGCTTTCTAGGCTTACCTCCCAAATGAACCACCTGCACCCAGATGCTTGCCTCAAGCTCTTCAGTTTGAGAGTAGTCATCTAAATAGAGATGATAATTTGAATCACAGTGGGCCAGGCATATGCAGCTGTGAAAAAGAAAGCTAGGTTCATCCAGGGACAATTTCAGTCACAGATGATGTGATAGAATTGAAGGATAAGCATGTTTGAGGTTTGTGCAGGAGAATGAATGAAGTTTTGCACCAAGTATTCTTAGCTGGATGTGGGAAAATAGAGGATTTGTTTTATTGGAGGACTTGGTAAAAATTTAAAAAAAACAATCGTAGTAGCTCTTAAGCAAGCAAGTCAGATGGGTAGAAGGTGGTGGTCAGGATAGGGTGTTTGAATTAGTGATTTCAGAGGTGTTTATTGACTCTTGGATTACTAGGAAAGCACTCTTAATAACTCACTCCTGCAATTTCACTTCTGCTGTATTTGGGGGAAGGCTAAATAGGCTAGGATTCTTCGGTCTAATTTTATACCACACTTCTCTGAACTTTGATAACCTGATGCAATCATCTTCTGTTTGATCAGATCGCTGCCCAGAGATCTACCTTGGCCGGACACATTGGCTAGATTCTGAAAAAACCTTACTTAATTTTTTGTCTGTTTTCTGGACCAACCGTATTTTATGAACTAATCTAATGATAATAGCTTTAATTCATATATTCATAGAGGAATATTGTGAGGAGGGAGTTGAAGGCATAGCTTTTTATGTTTGTATGTGGTGCTTTACGTGATGTAAGCTTATAAACTTTTGGCATAACATCATCTTTTTTTGCATGTGTATACTCACACACAAAAACACAAAACACAAAACTTCAGGAAGTATGAAGGGAAATACACTGGAATATCAATTAGTTGTTGTCCTGAGATAGCGAGAATATGGGGTACTTTTTTTCTTTCCATTTATCTGTGTTTTTCATGCTTTCACAATGAGTATAAGTTTTTGTTGCAAAAGAGAGAGCGATTGATCATGGGCTACTCTGGGTGGCTGTGGGTTTTTGTCTTGCTCATTTGTGCATGCCCAGTTCTGACACACATGACTGCTCAATGTAAGGTCAGTGAATGTTGAAAAAAACCTAACTGTTATCACGGAAGGTATTTTTTGTGAGTTAGGCAGGGAAGTTAAATTAATCTCAATTACTTTCTTTTCTTTTCTTTTTTTTTTATTTTTTTTTGAGACAGAGTCTCACTCTGTCGCCCAGGCTGGAGCGGAGTGGCACAATCTCGGCTCACTGCAAGCTCTGCCTCCCGGGTTCACGCCATTCTCCCACCTCAACCTCCTGAGTAGCTGGGACTACAGGTGCCCGCCACCACGCCCGGCTAGTTTTTTGTGTTTTTTAATAGAGACGGGGTTTCACTGTGTTAGCCAGCATGCTCTTGATCTCCTGACCTCATGATCCACCCACCTGGGTCTCCCAAAGTGCTGGGACTATAGGCGGGAGCCACTGCGCCCGGCCAATTAATCTCAATTTCATAGATGAAAAAAGTGAGGGTATCATTTGAGATGTTTTCATTGCAAGTGATAGAATATGCAACTAAAAGCAATTTAAAATTGTAAAAATGTATTATCTCATATAATAAGTTCAGAGGCAGAGTGATCCTACAGTTGACTAACTTATTAGCACAACAGTGTCGAGGATCCAGGCACTTTCCATCTTTTTATCTGTCTTCTTTGGTTTCTTATTGGTGTCTCCCCTGATGATTGCAAGAGGACCATGTATCTATTATGTATTTCTGCATAACAAACCACCATAAAACTTAGTGACTTAAAGTAATAGCAGTCATTTCTTTTGCTTATGATTTTGTAATTTGTGTAGGTATCCACAGGGCTTGCCTTGCTCCGTGTGGCATCAGCTGAGGCAGCTTGACCAGGGGCTGGCAATTTGGTACTGTTTAATACTGGTTGCTTAGCTGGGGCTGAGGGCTGGAGGCCTTGATTCTTTTCCATGTGAACCTCTCTTGGCTTTTTTACAACATGGAAGCTAGATCTTAAGAGTGAGGATTCCAAGAGACACGAAGTAGAAGTTTTCTGTGTCTTAATATGTTGGCCTGGAAACCAGAATCATTTTTGCTTGATCCTATTTAGGAGTCACATGATCTTAGATTCAAGAAGAGAAAACGTAGACCCCACTTGTTGACGGGTGGTATTCCACAGGACTTCAGGAGCCATGTTTTAAAACATCTACAGGTAGTTTTAGGTCTAGACATTACATGCAGACATGATGAAGAGGGAGGTTTCTTCCTGTGTACTTCTTTTTATTAGGGAGGAATGCCTCTTTTTTTCAACATAATTCTATTCCGTTTCCGTTGGCCAAGATTGGGTCACATGTCCATGCCAAACCAATCTCTAGGTACAGGAATAGAAAACGAAGTTACAGATTTCTCTGAGGTGTAGATATCCTTGACCCTACAGAACAGCTGGGCAAGGCCTGGAGTGGATAGACCAGCTTCATCCTCTTAACCCAATGAATACAAATTACAAATAGTATAATTTTTGTATTTGTCTGTGACACAGAATAAGTTAGGAGACTGGTCTATATTAATCTTTATTTACTCCAGTGGTCAAACCTGGGATCATCTTCCTTGAACACGTGGAAGGATGAGCAGCACCTAATCAGAATTAGAGTTCTGCCTTTAAGAAAGAAGAGAGGAAGGATACCAATTAAATTGGAGACCCACAGTATCTGCAACACTGAGGTTTAGGAAGTTTAAGGGCCCAAAGCCAAGACCAAGACCCAGTTTTTGGACACTTGGCCCAATGTTAGTTGTTTTAACCAATACTGCTTCTTGTGGAGTTGGAGAATGTTAGACATGGAAGGGACCTAAGAGATCATCATGTTTGATTTTGCACACTCTGTAGAAACCACTTATTTGGTGTCCCTGAAAGGTATTCCACCAGCCTCTGCTTGATTATATTCAGCAGTGGAGCTGTCAGTATTCAAAAGACACTTCTATTGGTGAAGTACTCATTGTTAGAAATTATTTCTTATATAATAAGAAATTAAGTGGGACTTTTCATTTTCCTCCAGAAATGACATCTGGCCCATGTGCTGAATATATTACCTTCAGAAAAAAAGCCACTAAGGACTGTCCAGTTTTCTTCTCTCAGGATTTTCTGAGAGTAACAAACTAACACTACCACAGTCAACCTCACATACCCATACCTTCCAATTCTAAAAGGACTTACATGGGGAGAAGGGGCAGAAGAGAAGAGGATCTTCTGTAACTTATTTATGGTGATAGGTTACTTCCTCCCTTCCAGAAGCCACTTAAAGTAGAATTTCAAGATGAACGGTGCTAGCAACAAGGGTAGTCAAGTCACTCCCTGACTTATGAAGCTGGGAACCCATAGGCCTATCTCAGTTGCTTACCTCCCTTAGAGATGGCTTGTTGTGTGTACCCTGGAGTTTAGGAGTATTTATGAGCATAGTGACTGAGGCCTGTTTTTCATTTGTATATTCCTGAAGGAGGGAGACTTGAGGGAATAGCCTGGAGTGAATAAAGACTGTGGTGCCATATGCCTGGAAAGGGGGTGAGAGGTCTCTGCTGTATCAGCTAGCTATTGCTGAAAAACAAACCACCAAACACTTAATGGTTTAAATAAAACATTTATTGTTGCTCAATAGTCTACAGCTCTGTTGGTATGTTAGGATTCTCTAGAAAAGCATTATATAGGTATATACTATATATGTATCATTTCCAAATATATACATATATATGTGTATATATATATTTCCAAATATATACATATGTGTGTATGTGTATATATATGTGTGTGTATATATATGTGTATGTATATATATGTGTGTGTATATATATGTGTGTATATGTATATTTTCCTCTTTGCTTTATCAAATCTTTACATGACATGTTTGCTTTAGATATGTATTTTTTTCCTTTTTAAGCAATAAAATTTATGGTATAGTTGGGGCACCCTGTGAGTCTTCCTTGTCATGATTTCAGAGTCTATCATTCTTGTGCATGATTTATAACTTTGCTGCATAGGCACTGTATCCATAAATAGGATATATTGATTTTGTAGGTCTTTAAACTTTATCACACTGCAAATAACTTTCTGAAACTTGCATTTTTTTTCAGTCAACATTATATTTTTGAGAACTATACACATTGATGAATGTAAACTTAGTTTATTCATTTTTGTGGCAGAAAAGTGTTCTATTATAGGGTGGCCAACCTTTTTCTGTAAAGGGATAGAAGAAAAATATTTTAGATTTTGCAGACCATCTATGGTCTGTGTCACATATTGCAAATCCAAGAAAGAAATAGCTTGTATATATCTGATAGTAGATTGGATGCTCTGGTACTTTTCTTACTTTATTGGCTTACATTTCTAACAATTCCATTTAATGGTTTTCTGCACCAGAGGTCATTTTCAGCTATAGTCAGTGTAGTATACATAGCTGCTGTAGCAGCCTAAACAATGGTGCATATGATTGCATAATGGTTTATGCCTATTATAAGATTATATTAAGTCTGCAAGACTTGAAGGTGGGTTCATATTCATTCCTCCTAAATTAAACCCACCTTCAAATGTGCCAGGGGGGAGAATGTTTCCATCCACCCACCAAGAGTTTTTGCTTAGGTTTGGCTTTGGCATGATGTTGGCTCTGAGTTTTTCCTGGAGTTTGTGGCCACAAGTCAATGGAAGTTACTTAGTGGTACTTAGTGGGAAGACATATGCCTCCTACCCACCCCCACACAAGGGTATCTTGTCAAGGCTGTGCTTGAGTTTAGTGAAACATGTAACTGCTGCTTATATAACAATTTGAATAATCCAGTATTCAGTATAGGCCTTCTGATTCCTCACCCACATCTCCGTAAAGTAAGTAGGTCTTGGTAGTGCTGCATAGAATTAGAGGCACTGAGTAGGTATAATCACACATCGAAGAAGTGATATCCTTGCAAGGTCCAAACCACTTGTTTTTCATTCTTTTTATCCTACCTATTTCTAAAAGGCTTTCATGTTGTTTACAACCATGGACATGTATCAAACATGACCATAAAATAAGGAGAACAAAAAATAAAGTATTTGGAAAAGAGGGAAGGGAAGATAGATTTGGGAAGAAAAATGCACTGAGGATTATTGTGGTAGTTGAAAAGATTAGTGGAGGTAAGAATGTGCATGCAAATATTTGTGAGTGTCTATGGTTCAAGTGTTGGCAAAAGAAAAAATACGAGAGATTGCTTCAGTCATGGAGGGTCTAATGGCCATGCTTTATTATTTACAAGGTTCACTGTACATGAGTAGCTACATTTTAAGAGGGTTTGTGATGCCTTGCCCTACCTGAAAATCTGCAGTAGAATAGAGAAATTCTGTCTTGGGATTCTGAGTGGTCTTGCTACCATTTTGCTGTTAGATACCATTTTGCTGCTTCCATTTTGCTGATAGAGGGCCCCATATATGAGTCTAGGATCTTACTTCCTTGATCTGCTATTGAAAGGAAGGTTTTTTTTTTTTTTTTTGCGTAGTTCAACTACTGATGCCCCTTTTCTCTGCCTGAGGCAGGATGATAAGGAAGGAGGAGGACAAGTTGCTAGGGCAGATAGAGGGATCTGCTTCTGCCCCCACTTCTCTCTGATCATTGGTTATTCCTTGAGAGGCAATTCTCAGAAACCAGCTTAGCACAGTGAGGCTTACCCATTCTCGGGTGCCTAACCAGCATGATTTCAGAAGGTCTTTACATATGAAATACTCGCATAATAGAAGACAGACATGAAATTTGGGCTCAGTGGAAGCAAGGAAGAATTGAACAAATCCTCAAAGTACCCTTGGTGGATTCTCCAGACTCCTTGAGGTCCTGAGCAGTTTTAAGGGTAGCGGACTCCTTCCTGCCTTCAAGTAACAAAAGAGATAAAATGTGGAGCTGAGACCACTGCTAGGGAAATAGACGTAATTGTATTTATTTAGGCAGAAGAGCCTACTGGTTAAGGCTATGATTCTGGGGCAAGACTACTTAGATTGGAATTCCAGCTCTGTTAACCTGAGTGATCTCTGGGAAGTTATTTAACATCTCTATGTCTCCACTTTCTCATCTCTATTATGAGGATAGTAACAGTATCTACTTTATAGGATTGTTAGAAGTAAGTGATTCATAGCTGTAAAATTCTTACAATAGTCCCTTGGCATGAAATAAGAGTGTAATAATTTTTTGCATAAGAAAGATGCACTGGAAGAGATCTTATCATCCAGGTCCTTAGGCAAGAAATCAAAATATGTCTGGGAGAAAAGAACAAAATCACTCAGGATCTCTAAGGATTATAGAGTATACAGTTATAATCACATCATGTGGGTTGTGAGTGATGGACCATAGTATTTGTTCTCACAATTCTGAGGACAAGATATAAATATGTGTTGAAGGAAAAGTCCTCAATTTTTGGCTAAACAGCTGATAAACTGACAGATGTTCAAGAGAGATTTTGGTAACAGTGAGATCTTAGTCACTAAGACTTTAAGAATTTTCTTTTAACAATACTAGGGCATCATACTGGTTATATTGCAGAATGAGTTTTGCTGTAGTAATCTAAGTAGGGGTTTATGCCATGTCTATTTTCTACTTGGCAGTTTGCCAGGGTAGGGAAAAATATATCTGAAACAACTCCATTATAACAATGAAATGATAATCCTTTTTGCCTTTAAAAATTCTAATCTAATAAACATTTATTGAGTGCCTACTAAGTATAGTAACAGTGTACCTAGTTTTTTCAAATACATATTATTATTGAAGTATAAAGGACACACAGAAAACTATACTCATCATAAGGGCAAATATTGATTTATCACAAAGTAAACTTACTCATGTAGTTCTCAATCCAAGGTGAGAAACAGAAGAGTATCAGAATCCCCAAGAGGCTCCTTATGTTTCTTTTCAGTTACTTTCCTCACCCACCTCCCCGAAAGGTAACCACTAAGCAGAAAGCAGACTTCTCACACTACAGATTATTTTTTCCTGGGTTTTAAAATTTTATGTAAATGGAATCAGAGTTCTGATTTCTTTCACTCACACTGTATTCATGAAAGTTATCCATGTTGTAGTTTGTAACAGAAGTTTGTTCCTTAGCATTGCTGTATAATATTCCATTGTATGAATATACCACAATGTATTGATACAGTCTGCTTTCGATTAATGTTTAGGTTATTTCCAGATTGTGACTATGACAAATAATGCTTCTAGTAAATATCCTTGTGCTGGCCTTTTAGTACACATATATATACAGTTCTGTTGCATATATATGCAGGAGTAGAACTGCTGGACCAAAAGCAATGTCAATGTTTAGCTTAAGTAGAGACTGCACAGGCAGTTTTACCATTTTACGCTCCCATAAGCAGTGTATGAGAGTTCCAGTTGCTCCATATCCTTGCCAGCACTTGGTTTTACTTTTTGTGATGGAGTAGGTGTGTAATATCTCATCGTAGTTTGAATTTGCATTTATTGATGAATAATGGACTAATTTTCTTTTCGTGTCTTTAGTGGCCATTTTGGGGATGTGTTTGTGTACGTGTTTGTGTGTGCATGCGTTTGTGTGTGCATGCATACACATGTGTGAAAAGACTATTCAAGTATTTTCACTCATTACAAAACTGAGTTGTATTTACCCTTTTGGTCCTTGTTCATGCCTTCTTGTATCTCCATGCTTCCACATAGGATCATTTCTTATGGGCCTGAAATACTACTTTTAGCATCTCTCCTTTAGTGCAGATCTGCTGGTGACAAATTCCCTCTCCTCATTTTTGTTTTGACAGAAAATGTATTTATTTTACCTTCATCTTTGGGACTGTGTTACGTCCTACTTTTAGGTTATCATTCATCTTCCGCTTCCATTATTTCTGTTGAGATACTACTGTCCTCTGTCATTATTGTTACTCCTTTGAAGTTCATCTGTTTACTTATACTTTCTGACTGCTTTTAAAGACTTTCTCTTTGACTTTGGTGTTCAGCAATTTTAACATGATATGCTTAGTTGTGGTTTTCTTCATATTTATCCTACTTGAGTTTTGTAGCATTTCCTCAATCTGTGGTTTGATATTTTAGCAGTTTGAGAAAATTCTCAGCCTTTATTGCTTCACATACTGCGTCAGAGCCATTCTTTTCTCTCTCTTTCTCTCTCTCTTTTTCTCTATCTGGGACATTTTCACTCTACCATAAGTTTTTCATGCTTTTTGTTTCTCCATTTGAGTGTTTTCTTCTGACCTACCTTCTAGTGAGTACTAATTATCTTTATAGCTGTATCTAATCTGCTATTAAACCCATCTGTTGATTTCTTAATTGTAATTATGGTATTTTTTTTTAGTTCTAGAATTGTCATTTGAATTTTTAAAATAGTTTCCAGTCTCTGATAATTTCCCAATTTTGTCACACAATTTTAAAAACATATAAATTATAGTTATTTTAAGTCCATGTCAGATTGTTACAAAATCTGTATCTCCTATAGGTCTATTTTTATTATCTATGATGATTTTTGGATTTTGGTCATTTTTTGTTGTTGGCATACCATGTTATTTTTAATTTAATGCCAGGTATTTGTAAGAAAAAACTGGAGAAATTTTGAGGTTCTGCATGAACTATCTTTCTCCAGGAAGATTTTGCTTTTGTTTATGGCAGCCAGATGGACTAGATGCAGATCAACTTGACTCAGTAATGACTTGAGATGGTTGAAACCTATATCAGTCTTTGAGAGGGCTTAATCTCTTTCTAGTCACCCTAACTCCTGATGTCCTTTGAGTTTCTACCAGAAAGCTTTGGGTGTACACTAGGATCATTATGGGGCCTGAATGTCAATATTTGTTCCCATACCCACCAGCTTTGAGAGATTGCTATAAGTTGTATTCATATTATTTGTCTCTTAGTACTCACTTTCATTTGGGAAAATGTCTTGAGGGAAAAAGAGCTTCAGAATTTTCTCTAGAGATTTTTTTTTTCTTTCAAATGTCTTAGCTCCAGGAGTACTCACTGCTTTAGAAGATCTCTGATGTCTTTGAACAGATGTTTACCTAGTTGTTCTTGACAGAAATAATGGATTAAACAAGCTAATCTGCCATGCTAACGTGGAAATCTTTTGCTTTTTGATGCCTTTTTTAGGGAATTCAAAAAGCATGAGAAAATGAAATTGTACTTTTTTTGTCGTTTTAAATGTTTGTTGATGGCCACAAGACTAATACTTTATCCGTTTTTTCTTTTCCTTTTTTCTATTTGTATGAATTTCAGAAGTACAAGTAGTTTTGTTACGTGAATTTATTGCATAGTGGTGAAGTCTGAGCTTCTAGTGTATCCATCACCCAAATAATGTACATTGTACTTAATGTACTTAATGTACAATGTACATTAAGTAATTTCTTATCCTTTACCATCCTCCCAAATCTGTAGTGTCTATCATTTCACACTGTGTGTCCATGTGTACACATTATTTAGCTCCCACTAAGTGAGAATATATGGTATTTGACTCTTGTTCTGAGTTAGTTCACCTAGGACAATGGCCTCTGGTTCCATCCATGTTACTGCAAAAGACATTTCATTCTCTTGTTGTGACTGAGTAGTATTCCATTACATATCGCATTTTCTTTACACAGTCATCCATTGACGGACATATAGGTTGATTATATATTTTTACTATTGTGAATAGTGCTACAATAAACATATGAGTGCAGGTATCGTTTTAATATGATTTATTTTTCTTTGGGTAGATGCCCAGTAGTAGGATTTCTGGATTAAATGGTAGTTCTCTATTTAGTTCTTTGAGAAATCTTCACACTGTTTTCCATAGATGTTGTATTCATTTACACTCCCACCAACAGTGTATAAGCATTCCCTTTTCTCCCATCCTTGCCAACATCTGTTATTTTTATTACTTTTTTATAATAGCCATTCTGACTGGTATAAAGTGATATCTCATTATCAATTATCAGAAACGCATTAATTTGCGTTTTTCTGATGATTAGTGATGTTGAGCATTTTTAACATTTTATTCTATAATATATATTTAGTCTGTGCAGATCTGGGCTTTGAATTCTGGCACACTTTTTGGGATACCTTTAGAGCAATGTGAAATCTGTTATGAGTTTGATTCATAGTTAAGAACGAAAAGCAACCAAAAAAGATATACAAATGGCCAATATGCGCATGAAAATGTGCTGGAAATTATTAGTCATCAGGGAATTGCAAATCAAAATCACAAGATACAATTTCACACCCATTAGAATGGCTAGAATTAAAAAGTTAGATAATAAGAAATGTTGATGAAGATGTGGAAAAATTGGAATCCTTATAGAATAATGGTTGAAATGTAAAATGGTGCAACCCACTTTGGAAAACACTATGGAAGTTCCTTTGACAATTAAACATTACGTTACCATATGACCTAGCAACTCCACTTCTATAAACTCAAGAGAAAAGAAAATATATGTTCACACAAAAATTTGCACATGAATGTTCATAACAGCACTATTCACAATAGCCAAAAGGTAGAAACTATCCAAATGTTTAACAACTGATGGATGGACAATGTCTTGTATATCCATACAATGGAATATTATTTGGCCATTAAAAGGAATGAAGTACTGATACGTTCTACAACATGGATGAACCTTAGAAACATTATGGTGAGTGAAAGAAACCAGTCACCCAATACTACATGTTCTATTATATTATTCATATGAAAGTCCAGAATAGGGAAATTTTTAAAGATAGAAAGTGTATTAGTGGTTGCTTAGGACCAGTGGGGGCAAAATTGATAGCTAAAGTGTATGGGGTTTCTTTTTGAGGTGATGAAAACTTTTAAAAATTGACTGGTGATGGTTGCACTTATATGTGAATATTTTAAAAATCATTAAATTGTTCACTTTAAATGTATGTGAATTATAGCTTCATTATTATAGAAATTTTTCAACATACAAAAAGATTGAGAGGATATTATATTGAACCCCCATGCATCTATCACGTCTTCAACAATTATGTGTTTTTACCAATGAAGGATTTTTTTTAAGATGCAGCTTACATAGGCAGATTCATACACTAGGGGAAAAGAGTCAGGATTAAGGGAGTAGTTGAGAATTTAGAAGAGAAAGATGATAATTGATATAGCAAAGTTTTTGAGGAGGCAAGTGATAGCGTGTAGTGCAGGTGGGGAGATCCTGGCTCCAGATCGTAAGAAAGACTCTTTGTTCACTGAGTTGAAAGAAAACAGGTAAAAATTACTGTCTTTCAGAAATCTGTTGAAAATTCTAATTTTCAGAAGCTTGCTGTGCTAACTTCCTCCAGTTTCCCTCTGCCACTGCACTCCATATCCCCTTTGGCTTCCCCAGTTTCCTCTTTGAAGTCATTCACTAATTTTTTTGAAAAGTCTGTTCTACAAAAGCATTTCATGAGTTCAGTCATTTTACTGAAGATTCAGTGTCTACAGAGAGTAACCATAATACAGAAAGCAACCATCTACCATCCTCCATCTTATAGGCAGCTTGTGTTATCTCTCTAAAGCAACAGTCAAACTGTTCTCTTGTCCTATAAATAAAATTCCTTTCCTAAAAGGAATTCTGGGAAAGAAAATATTCTCCATAACTTTACATAGAGATTAAGTTTTTGGTGTTAAGTCAGGAAATGAACAAATCCATGCCTAGTGACAGTTAATTTCTCTGTGAATTAGGAAGGTTCATTTGAAAAAAGTTCATTTGGCTGGAATTGGGTAGGAGGAAGCTTTAGGAGTGTGCCAAGGGTTTGAAATATTGCCAAAGCCTTCCTTTTAGCTTTACCTAAAGTAATGTCTTCCCTTCTAATAATGATGAAAACAGCAAAATGCCTCCATCCATACACACACCTAGGAAATGAGATTAGGATTACTAGGGGATGTTAGACTTCTGTGAAATGCCACTTAAATAGGCAATACTGCCAATTTATCCCCTTTTGTATTGGCTCTGTGAAGATAAGGTTGGGAAATATTGTCAGGTAACTTTTCTCCATTTAAGTCTGAATCAGTAGGTATTTGCATGAGCATCATCCTCGTCATTCATTAGATGACAGCTTAAGTCTAGAGCTGGAAATGTACATTGGAATCATTTTGTACAAGCTTCTTATCTCCCAAATGTGTCTCCCTCCCTGACCCCATTTCTATCTGTGACATTTTGTAGTGAGTACCCAACAGTATGAATGATGATTAAAGCCAGTGATTTCAAAATATGTTTTATGCATTCTCAGAAGGTTTCTGTGGTTGATTACTACTAAGCACCAACCGGGTAATAATTGCCTAATTCTCTTGATAGAGAAAAAGATGTAATTTGGAAATAATTGACTGAACAAGAGAAAAATGGATAGATACTAGAAAAAATTATGTGGGCCATAGTATTGCTTAAAGCAATAAATATTTTGGAGTCAAAATACCATAAATATAACAATATAAATACCGTATATGTGTGACTACTTAACTTAGATTGTAATAATTTGTGTTTAGCTCATCTTCTGCACTTATTTTTCTTACAGTGGAGAAAACATAAGGACTATGAAAAAATGATTTAATACTGGATCCTTAGAGTTTGGAAATTTGTAACCACACTTACATGTATAAGTAATACACAAAGTATATCACTAATATATTCTGCTTTACAATGCTCCATTGAATTAGCCTCTCAGGAAAAATAACAGTCCAATTACTCCCCGGTCAACTCAGGTAATGGTGTTTCTACCTTTTAAATTTGATTAGTAGATTCCAGTCTTTCCAGTGAATGGCATCATTAATTAAAGTCAGTGCCAAAAAACTATGAGAAAAACTGACGCTTTGAGTAAGAATGAGCTTCTCTTCCAGGCAAATAAATGCCAAAGCTTCAGAGTTTTTATGTCTACCAAATATAGATGTTTTTCCATTTGTTCATAACTTAAATAAGAAAAATATTTATTCCTATGCATTTTAAATTGTACATTTAGATAGAGACAATTATGTTACATGGACAGAATTACATGGAATTGAATTTCAAGAATCAGGCATGGATAAAGCTATAACAATCAAGACAGTGTAGTAGCGGCAAAAGAATAGACAAATAGATCAATGGAACAGAATAGAGAGCCTAGAAATAGACCCACATAAAAACAGTCAACTGATCTTTGACAAAAGAACAAAAACAATACAATGGAGAAATGATAATTTTTAAAACTCTAGACACAGACCTTACACCCTTCACAAAAAATTAACCCAAAATGGATCACAGACCTAAATACAGAATACAAAACTATAAAATTCCTAGAAGATAACATAGGAGAAAATCTAGGTGACTTTGGATTTGATGATTGCTTTGTAGATATAACACCAAAGGCATGATCCATGAAAGAAAGAACTAATAAACTTAACTCATTAAAATAAAAAATTACTGCTCTGCAGAAGACACTGTCAAGAGAATAAAAAGACAAACCACAGACTGAAAAAATATATTTGCAAAAGACTTATCTGATAAAGGACTGTTATTTAAAATGTACCAAGAACCCTTAAAACTCAACTATAAGAAAACAATCAGGTTAAAAAAGATGGCCAAAGACCTTAACAGACACCTTGCCAAAGATGGACAAGATGGCAAATAAGCATATGAAAAGATACTCCACATTATATGTTATCAGGGAAATAAAAATTAAAACAATAATGAGGTACTACTATATACCTATTGGAATGGAATATCACTAAGCTTGAAAAATAAGGAAATTTTGCCATTTCTCAACAACATGAATGAACCTGGAAGATGTTATGCTAAGTGAGATAAGCTAGGCACAGAAAGAAACTTACTGCATGATCTCATTTATATGTGTAATCTAAAAAAGTCAAATTGATAGAACAAGAGAATAGAATAGTAGTTACTAGGGGCAGGGATGGGTCTGGGAAATAGGGAGATGATGGTCAAAGGATACAAAGTTTCAGTTATGTCAGATAAGTAAGTTCTAGAGATCTAATATATAGCATGGTGACTATAGTTAATAATACCTGAAATTTGCTAAGTGTTCTCCCACAGAAAAGGTAACTATATGAGGTAATAGATATATTAGCTTGACTATAGTCATCATTTTATAGTATATATGTATATCAGAATATTATGTTATTCACCTTAAATATATTGGCAAAATTCCAGAACACTGACTAAAGAAAATACAGGTGGGGATGTGGAGCAACAGGAGCTCTCATTCATAGCTGTTGAGAACGCAAAATGGTACAATCATTTTGGAATACAGTTGAGAGGTTTCTTAAAAAATACACATGCTCTTACCCTACGATCCAGCAAACAAATTACACCCATTGGTATTTACCCAAAGGAGTTGAAAACTTATGCCCCTCCAAAAATCTACATATGGATGTTTATAACAAATTTATTCGTAACTGTAAAAACCTAGAAGCAACCAAGATGTCCTTTAACAAGTGAATGGATAAATAAATTATGGCACATCCAGATAATGAACTATTATTCAGCACTAAAAAGAAATTGGCTGTCAAGTGATGAAAAGATATGGTGAAAAAAACTTAAATGTATGTTATTAAGTGAAAAAAGTCAATCTAAGAAGGCCACACATACTGTATGATTCCAATTATATAACATTCTGGAAAACATAAAACTATGGAGACAATAAAAAGATCAGTGATTTCCAGGAGTTGGAGACTAGGGAGGGATGAATAGGTGGAGAACAGAGGAATTTTACGCAGTGAAACTACTCTGTATGATACTGTAATGGTGGCTACATGTCATTATACATTTGTCCAATGTATAATGTCCAATGTACCCATAGGATGTACAATGCCAAGAGTAAGCCCTAATGTAAACTGTAAACTTTGGATGATAATGATCTGTCAGTGTAGGTTCATCAGTTGTAAAAAAAAGTATCACTTTGGTGGGGGATGTTGATACTGGGGGTTGTTGATATGCTTGTGTCGGGTGAGGGAATATATGGGAAATCTCTGTACCTTCTGCTCAACTTTACTGTGAGCCTAAAACTACTCTAAAAATAAAGTTTATTAAAATGAATAAATAAACATTTCAAGATATTTTTTAAAAATTAAGCAGCAGGCATGGAAAGGTATTATCTCAATTTTATGGGTGAGAAAACAGAACCTAGAGAGGTTGCCATTTTTTCAGCTTAAACTGGTGAGACGAGAATAAAACGAGAGCCAGGCTGTCATTTCCTAACTCATAGCCCTGCTTCCCATCCTTCCTTGTGCCAGTATTTAGAGATGTTGGCAGCCTGTAGTAAGTGATTATATTTCAGTTTTGACCACAGTCTACTTATGGGTTGGCATCATATATCTTAGATAGTACAACTCAAGGCCAACAGTGCTGTGCTCTGGAATGTAATACCACTTTCCATTTAAATGAGCTACATCTTGTCTCCCCAAACTTCTGCTTCTATTATAAACTGGATAAACCCATTACCCATAAGTCATTTTAAGAAATAAACAGGTGGAGTTGAGACTTCTTGAAATGCTAAGGACTTTCATCCCAAGACAGATTGACTCTCAGTAACAGTGAAGTTCTCGTTTCTTCAGTTCCCCACAGAATTTAAGAATGCATAAAAAAGGATGAGTTTGCGTCCTTTGTAGGGACATGGATGCAGCTGGAAACCATCATTCTTAGCAAACTATCACAAGAACAGAAAACCAAACACCACATGTTCTCACTCATAGGTGGGAACTAAACAATGAGATCACTTGGACTCGGGAAGGGGAACATCACAGACGGGGGCCTGTCAGGGGGAGGGGGGAGGGGGGAGGGATTGCATTGGGAGTTATACCTGATGTAAATGACGAGTTGATGGGTGCAGCAGACCAACATGGCACAAGTATACATATGTAACAAACCTGCATGTTATGCACATGTACCCTACAACTTAAAGTATAATAATAATAAATAAATTTAAAAAAAAAAACACACACACACCATATAAAGGACTCTACATATTCAGACGGGCCCAGATGAGGTCAGGAATGTATTTTAGTGTGACTTACCCTGAAGCAGACCCTATGAGAAGAATTTGAGTGCATATATTTTGGGAGGAAGATGTAAGGAGTGCGGGAGAAGAGAAATGAGGTGGGGAAGGGAAGGCAGCCAATAAAGGGAGACAACTATTAGACGACTATCACCATGGGTGACTAGAAGTTAATCCAATGAGAAAGTACTAGGAAATGGCATAGAACACATGTCTCAGAGATATTCTATCTAATGGATGGGGAAGCCATAGTACTTGTATTCCAGCTCTTAATCTGGGCTAGAATTGGGGCATTGAGGGTGCTCCTGGGAGTATTAATTCATGGCACTTCAGCCTGACAGGCATCTGGATGCAGCAGCTTTCTGCAGTCTGGAAAACATACTCAAGCACAGTGGGCAGATGCTGACAACTGGAAGTCAGGCTGTGCACATAAAACAGAAGAGTTCAAGGAATGTGGGTGGGGTGCTGACAGAGTGTCTGCTGCAGTAGGATTCCTAGTGGAGGTGAGACTTGATGATACTCTCTCTTTTCTCCCCAGGTCTCCTCATGACCATATCCCTGTTGTCCATTGTGTATGGAGCCTTGCGCTGCAACATCCTAGCCATCAAAATCAAGTACGATGAGTATGAAGTCAAAGTGAAGCCTCTGGCCTATGTCTGTATCTTCCTGTGGAGGAGCTTTGAGATTGCCACTCGAGTTGTAGTCCTGGTCCTCTTTACCTCCGTCCTGAAGACCTGGGTGGTGGTTATAATACTCATCAACTTCTTCAGTTTCTTCTTGTACCCCTGGATCCTCTTCTGGTGCAGTGGTTCCCCATTCCCTGAGAACATAGAGAAGGCCCTCAGTCGGGTGGGCACCACCATTGTACTATGCTTTCTAACTTTACTCTATACTGGTATCAACATGTTCTGCTGGTCTGCTGTACAGCTGAAAATTGACAGCCCTGACCTCATCAGCAAGTCCCATAATTGGTACCAGCTACTGGTGTATTACATGATGAGATTCATTGAGAATGCCATCCTCCTCCTCCTGTGGTATCTTTTCAAGACTGACATCTATATGTATGTGTGCGCACCTCTGTTGGTCCTGCAGCTGCTCGTTGGGTACTGCACAGCCATTCTCTTCATGCTTGTATTCTATCAGTTCTTCCACCCTTGCAAAAAGCTCTTTTCCTCCAGTGTTTCTGAAGGCTTTCAGAGGTGGCTCAGGTGTTTTTGCTGGGCCTGCAGGCGGCAAAAACCCTGTGAGCCAATAGGAAAGTCAGATCTACAGTCATCCAGAGATAGAGATGAGACACCTTCTAGCAGTAAAACAAGTCCTGAGCCTAGTCAGTTCTTGAATGCTGAAAATCTTTGCTCTGCTTAATGCGACCCAAGGTCTCAGGGCACAGGCATATTATTTTCTGGGTTTGATACCCGTTATTCATACAAATAATGAGCCCTACACAGGGAACAAGGCAGGAAGTTAGCTGTTAATTCCTTGTGAGCTGCTCCTCTTTATAGAGCTCTTGGGTATGTAGAACTATATGGGAAGAAGCCAGGAAAACCTCTGAGTGTTGAAGGGGCAACCCAAGGCTTCACAGTTCACAGGTAACCATGTTATGTTCTTCTAGGCATTACTGGCCTTTTCACTGACAAGTTACCCCTCAAATCTGAATTGTACTGGTTAGATTCATTAGATAGAATGAGGAGAGGGGCTTACCTGTTCTCTAGTTTTCCAGAGTGCTGGTTTGGGTAACCTGAAGTTTTATGATCCCTGAACATAGTTTTCACCCAAGAGCTGTCCTGGTGACCAAAAAAGATTACAAGGGTTTTGCCATCAGCAACATCATTCCCGTCAGAGCTTTCAGGGAGGGCTGTTCAAGTTTGGTTTTTGAATAGAGGTTTCATTTTCATCTTATTAGGGCTTTTTGTACATAGCCAACTGTAACCACCCTGGCATGCTGTCTCTAATTGATTCAAGAGCCTAGATTTGGAGACCTTGTCCCTTAGCATCCATGAATGCAGAAATGAGTGATAAATTTGGCTATGGAAGCCCTGGAATTTTAGGAAAGTTGTGATTCTTTGATATGTTGATGAAATTCTGGATCAGGAGGGGTGTTAAAACATCAAAATGATGGAGGCTTATGTAAGTAGAATTCTTACCATCTTACTCCTGCCTCCCCATTCCTTGCCTGTCAGGACCATTTTAGAAGAGTTACCTTGGTTAACTTAAGGGTTTTTTAGAAAGCCCCACAGAAATCTCTCACCCAGTTCCAGTGTATAGGGAATTTTCATTTTCATTATTTGAAGGAAGAGGGTTTTCCTTACCACCACCTGTAATTAGAGATTGATTCAGAAACTTTTTCTAAATTATAAAGACGGAATGACCAGAAAAGTTTTGTCTTTCATGGAATGCAATTTGACTTGTCATAATTGTGAGTTAATTTGATAAAGATCTCCAGTTTTATCCTCTGACACCCTTTAATGTTCTATTTATTTTTTCCTTTAATCTGAGACCCTATTTGTTTCATAAAAGACGATTGAGTAGCATATCCTCAATTATCTTGGAAAAATGCTTAGATCTAGTGCCATTATTTCTACCATTAAAATCTTGAAAGTGAAATACTTGAAAACAGGTGAACATAAAGATCACACCAATTTAGAATGAATATTAAAGCCTGAGAAATTTACAAAAGGGACTCTATTTATGGACTCGATTTTACCATATGGAATAGGGATTCATTTCTCTGTGTTAACCTACAAAACGTATTTATCTGGCCATTGCACTTCGGATAATTGTCATTTTAAATTCTTCTTGGTGTCAAATTTTTAAGTAATTTCATGCACACAGGAGAAAATGCAATTTGGTAATCAGTTTCCACTACATTCAGAGGTCAAGAAAGCAGTATATATTCTTTCACAAGACATCCATATTGTTTAATATTTATAGAGTTCATAGAAATACATCAATAAGCTCCTAAACTATAGAGCCTCAATTTTAGTTTTTCTCATTTGAAATGTTTTTGATTTACCAATATTTGTGTCCGGACAGTAGATCATTTTTTGTCTATTTTTAACCAAATAAGAATAACACTCAAGACTGTGTTCTCCATCCTAACACATCACTTACCACTTGCACTATTCTTAATAGGCCTAAAATATTGAGCATATATAATCAAAATACTTCATACAACATATACTTCCATGCACTCTTCATGTAATCACATATGTGCATAGATACACAATTGTAATACATAAAACACCCTTGAAAATATATAATGACTTTGAATAAAATAAAGTTACCATGTTAATACATCATTTTTTGTTTTTTCCTGATTAACAAAAGGGCTCTATAATGATTAGGAGAGCAGTAAGGCCATTCTTTAGTCATTCCAAGTGTATATTTGTATCACACCAGTTACTTATGTTCATTGACACCAAATATTTTCAAGCTTTTTGTGAGAAAGAAATTCTTGCCTTGAGTCTCTGCAGTGGCAAATGGTAGGGGTGATAGTGCTCCCTTTTCACCTGAAATGCCTCCACCTCAGGCCTTGGGAGTGAGGTGTGGGAGTAGCCACCAGCCTGCCACTGACTAGGCATGTTACGAATTAGACAGGGATGGGGAGACTGGTTTTTTCCAGCTTTGGTTTGGAAGCTTGTCTCAAAAACCATTACAAAATCTTAACCTTCAAATACATTTTAAATCACTTTAATTTAAAACATAGGGGAGCAACTTGAGTGATCCCAAACCAAACTAACAGTGCTGGTTTGTCAGACACCCAAAGCCCACTGCACACATTTATAAGGACAGAGGTTTGATAACTCATTTGGGTATTTTGTCAGTTTTAACCCTTGATACACAGGTATCCCAGCTTTGGGCACATGTATGTCCATTCACTTTGGGGAAGGGATGTCACTACTTTCTTTCTGTGTGGTGAAAGCATAAGCCATGGCGAACTGATAATTTTTGTTTTTAAATTATTTATATTACTGAATTGGCAAAATTATAGTTCACACTGGAGAGCTAGGTTGTCCTATAGGCATAAAACAAACCAGCAAATTTTCTCATGTGTTTGGAGTTAAAATGTGTTTTTCAGTTATAATTTCAATTTTTAAATTTCTCAGTACTTTAACTAATTACATCCCATAACTTGTCAGGATAGCTGCTTCAACTGAATTGCTATCATTCGGCTGGATGGGGGTGAAGTATGTCTTCAAAATATATTGAAGTAAGTCCATCAAACATGTTTAGACTTCTCCTCATTACTGGAGACAGCCCAGTGTAGAGATTGGCACTTCCCTGTCCAGCCCTACAACTTAAATGCTCTATGCCTCAGTTTCCCCATAATACCCTTGTCCAACCTACCTCACAAGGTTATCAGAAAGATCAAATTGAATAATAGATGTGAAAATGCTTTGAAAATGTTTTTAAGTGCTATGCATATTTATAGAGTTGTTATTATAGTTATTCAAATCCATAAGCAAGTTATTTTTATTTTTTTACTGTTTGAAAAGAAATAAGTAGTGTCGTTCATATGAGTTCCTGAGTGGATATGTGAATCTTTGGTCTTCTCGGCAGGTGCCCTCTCTCTTACCACCAGTTGCTTACAAAAATTAGCACTCAAACACATGGCACTTGGAAGAAAAAGACCCACTGAATCTGAGAAAGTGCTTTCTGGTGGCAAATGAATGTATCATTTTAGTATAGTTTTCTATAAAGGATATAGCAACATCTTTTGATAATTGTGCTTTACAACTTGAATGCTGATTCAAGGCATTATTTGGATGTGAGTTTAATCTTTTCAGCCTTGTAAATGAGAAAATATATATTAAAATTGATTGTCAAATACAACATTTCTTTGGAAACCACCTTAAAACATTAGTGCTGTGGTTATGAGTGAATGTGCCAGTACTTAACCAGTCAATGCATTGTGGATATGAGCTTTTGTTGACTGCTTCTCTGCAGTCGTTGATGCTAATAAATATTGTTATGTTTCTTCATATAATAAATTAATTTTTCAGTTTCTCCTTGTATTGCATTCTTTATACAATTCTTACATGACCTTTTTACTTGAGGGACTATTTTTAAAACAGAAATTTTAAAATAGTTTCATTGTAACTGATTATAGTTGTATGAACTCACCTGGAAATTACTTCTGTAGGCTGAGAAATTTGAGAGTGCTAAGATTCAGCCTTGCAGAACAGCAACAGTCCATGGTTGCTGAAAACTCCTCTGATTGTTTTATAAACATTTACTCCATTTGTTAAAATTACACTGCTGGATACTAAGATTCTGTTCAGTTGTCCATCAGTTGCCATGCACAATACAAAAAAGAGAGGCAATATACATCTCTTCTAGAGAAACATAAATATATACTGATTCAGAAATATAAAACACCAAAGAAATGGCTTGGTATTAACACATATAATCAAATGTAAATGGTTGGGAAAAACATCAGTCATTAAAGGGATCATTTCAGAGCATGAGAGAGACATGGACTGTTTCAATAATTCCTTTGCTTCTGAAGGTGGCCTTGGAATTTGCAGAGACTTAGCTATAGGATAAACCTCTCTTTTAAAAACAGCTTTATTGAGGCATAATTGACATACAAAAAACTGCACATATTTAATGTATACAATTTGATAAGTGTGTACATATGCAAACACTCATGAAACCATCACTACAATCAAGGAAAAGGCATATTCATCACCTCTAAAAGTTTCCTTGTACCTCATTGTTTTTGTTTTGTTTTGCCTTTGTAAGACACTTAACATGAGATCTATGCTCTTAATATTTTAAATTCACAATACACTATCATTAACTATAGGTACTATGTTGTACAACAGATCTCTATAACTTATTCATCTAACATAACTGAAACTTTACATCCATTGAACAACAACTTCCGATTTCCCCTACCCCCCAGGCCCTGGCAACTGCCATTCTATCCTCTGCTTCTGTGAGTTTCACTGTTTTAGACACCCTATCTAGGTGGAATCATGTAATATTTGTCCTTCTGTGTCTAGCTTATTTCACTTAGCATAATATCCTCCAGATTCTTCCATGTTGTCACAAATGGCAAGGTGTCCTTCTTTTTTTAAGGCTGAATAGTATTTAGGAATGTGCCATATTTTCTTTATCCATTTATCTATCAATGGACATTTAGGTTATTTTCATATCTTGGCTATTGTGAATAATGGTTCAATGAACACTGGAGTGCAGATATCTCTTCAATATCCTGGTTTCAATTATTTTGGATACATACCCAGAAGTGGGGCTGTTGAATCATACAGAAGTTTTATTTTTTTATTTTTTTGAGGAGCCTTCATACTGTTGTCCATATTGGCTGTACTATTTTACATTCCTATCAACAGTATACAAGTGTTCTAATTTCTCCAAATCCTTACTTGCATTTAATTTTTTTTTTTTTGATAGTAGACATCCTAACAGGTGTGAGGGGATATCTCACTGTGTTTTTAATTTGTATTTTCCTGATGATTGGGAATGTTGAGCACCTTTTCATATACCAATTTTCCATTTGTATGTTTTCTTTGGAAAAAGATCTATTCCAGTCCTTTGCCCAACTTTTAATTGGGTTATTAAACACTTTCTTCTATTGAGTTGTAGGAGTTTCTTACATATTTTGGAGATTGTCAAGTACATAGTTTGCAAATATTTTCTCCAATCTGTAGATTATTTTCCTTTGCTGTGCAGAAGTCTTTTAAAATAAATATTTTCATGTTAAGAAAACGGAATATTAACAATTATAGCATTCAAGTAAGTCAATATAAAAATTATTTAATTTGGTGTTTGTTAATGTTTTATTTTGAAATAATTTTAAACTAATAGAAAAGCCTGAAGAATAGTGCAAGGAATTTCTTTATACCCTTTACCCAGATTAACCTATTATTAATATTTTTCCATGTCCATTATCATTGTCACTTTCTCTTGTAAATCATTTGAGATTACACTGCCAACGTTACACCCCTTTATTCCTAAATACTTTGATGTGTTTTTCCTATGAATAAAGGTATCCTCTTACAGAGCCACACTATAGTTATCAAATTCAGGAAATTTAATATTGACACAATACTAATATCTAATTTACTATCCATACCCCAGTTAACAATTGTGCCAGTCATTTCATTTGTTTTCACAAAGCTTCCTCAACCATGTGAATCAACTCAGTTCTCTTCTGTGGGGTTGTCTTTATTTAAAACTATGAGTAAGTTTTAACTTTTCTATGAATAATGGAAGATCTACAGCAGACATTGAAAAATTATTTGAAGAAAATATGTAGATGTTATCAGTACTGAGTAATAGCTTAAAACTGGAAATTTGAGATGTTTATTGGCAAGCTGGGTAATTCTTTTTCATGGACATCCATTTTAGGCTTCAAGTGTTTGCTGTTTAATATTTGAACCTATAGTTCACTCCCATCTCTGCCCTGCTTTTATAACTCTGTTTTACAGTGTTTGGACCCAAATTTTAAAAGATTAGGAATGAGGTGAGGGAAGTAGGTATTATTCTGCTATGACCATATTTCTCTGAATGTCCCTCTTCCAGGAAACTATATTTTCTATGAACATCTCTCCAACTGGTAAAGAGCTCAGAAATCTCAACTATACATTTTAATTAAATGAATAACATTTTGAGCATTTCCTCTTTTTCAGGAAAAGGCACTTTATAGCAGCAGAGATTTGTACAGAGCTGGAAATTCAGAAACATCCCAATCCCTCCTTTACCAATACACACACACACACACGCACACACACACACACAACCCCTGTCAGAGTAGACCCCTAATATGCTAAGAAGTTGAGTCTGCCACAAAAGCCTGCTCTAGGGAATGACCTAACATCTTATCACCCTCTCTTCATGGTTGTTTCTCTGGAAATTATTAAGCCAAGGAGATCTAGAACACTTGGTTTAAGCAAGTTTTAGAATCCGGAGCATCTTTAAAGAGTGTTACAGCAGCATGCAGCCACGTCTCTCTGCTGCAGGTTATCAGAAAACTTAACACTCAGACTCTGCTGTAGCATGCACCTTCGTGTGAGGGAGTCAGAGGGTTTGCCTCCTCCCAAGGATAGATTTAGCTAAATTGATTTTGAGGTTCTGCCTGTGCTTTTGCTCCCTCCCTGCCTCCTATCCTGAATTAATTTGCTCTCTCTGAATGATGAGTTCCTGATTGAAACGTGATTAGCCTGCTTCCTAGAGCTGTGGAAATACCATCCTCCTTAGACATATACATTATGCATACTGGTTTAATTTCTTATCAGTTTGCTTCCTATCTTAATTACCTAAACTCTACAGTTAATGAGTTAGGTTTTCAGGGGTGATAGCACTCAAGAAATAAAACAGGATTTTGAAGTTCTATTTTGGAGTGGTGCTGCAACACCACACCCACTGCCACCCCAGCAGGGAGGAGAATGATTCCCTTTTGTCATCTTCCCCTAACAAGGTGACCTTCTTAATTGGATTGGCAGAATTTTCTGGAAAAATGGTGCCTGGTTGTAGAGCTGCAGCCTCCAAGATTCAGAGGTATTGTGATCCTCTCCACTACTACAGATATCTGGCACACACTTGTGCAATTCTTTTTCAAACCAATGGGAATGCTGTTGTGAGTGATAGGACAGGACTGATTAGAAGTGTTACTGTAGTCAAAGTAATTTTGTCATTATTCTCCCAGCTCCCACCATGAACAAATATTAAAAATTCAACCACTGTCATGTGGAGGGTGACCTTAAAGGATGTCTTTTGTAATTGAGGTTATTGGGATCTATTACCCTGGGAAGTTTTTTTCTGCTGAAATATTTTCTCCTGTGGACTTATGGTATAGCCTTTTCCTTTTAAAATGAGAATGGTTCACCCACAGATCTTGTGGCTTCTCTCATTTGCAGCTTGATTCAAGAGATCAGGAAATATTTTTGTTTTAAAAGTGTACTGTAAATGTTCTACCTTAAAAAAGTACATTATCTACCTTCACAGGAAGTGTGTCATCAAGGTGAAATGCTTCTATAATTTCAAAGCATTAATACATGTATATTACTATGATAGTATCCATCAAAATAATATGATTTCTACACACACTTCAATTCACCTCCCAGTTTACTTCCTTAGCCTTCTTATAAATAATATCAGGGTGCTTTCAACTACAATTTGTAGAATACCTGGTTAAAAGTGTTTAAAATACCTTAAACAATAGGATTTTGTTATCTATATTAACAAGCAGTTTGGAAAGAGGTGATTCTAGATTCTAGCAGGCAAACTATCCTTGGGCCCCAGAGGCTTTCCATCTTTCCTGTCACCTTCAACCTCTTCCTCCATCTTCATGCTTGTTTTCATATTATTGAAGCATAGTAACCTGACCTCCAGGTATCACATATACAAAACTGAATCTGAGCTTCTCCTTCTTGAAAGATGGAGAGGGTCCCAAGAGTTTTGGAAGGAGGCAAAGTGGTCTTCTTCAACTGCCAGGGTCGCACATTTCTTCCAGTACCGTGAGTTACAGAAAAAAAAAATCCTAATTCTTCTGCCTGAATGTTGACCTTATTTTCTAGGTCTTAGAACTCCTTGGCATTGCTTTACATTTCATTTCTCACCCCTCAGACTGAATTGATTGTGTACTTTCTCTGGAGAACTGGTTCCAAAGGAAAAAGCAAAGCAAGGTTTCTATTAAGCCCTAAAGAACTACCAGGGTACAGCAGGACAACTTATATCCAGACACAGCGTTGGGGTAATAGGAGAAAACAAATATTATGTTCTTGGGGACCTGGTATCATCTGCATATTTCCGAAGGAAAATAAATTTGATGCTAGAATGCCATCTCTTTAAAAGCACTCAGTTCAACATCTAATACTAATGCCACAATATTAACACCAGCGATGTCCAGTATGGCAACAACCAGCCACATGTGACTACTGAGCACGTGAGATGTGGTTATTCCAAATTGAAATGAGCTCTAAGTGTAAAACCCACATGAGATTTTGAAGATTTAGTATAAAAATTCAAAATATATTAATAATTTCTACATTTGATACCATGTTGAAAAGATAATATTTTGGATATATGAGGCTAGATGACGATTGATGACGGATTTTGAGCCCGGACGGACCTGTTGATCTACCTTTGATATTTCGCTTGAAATTGTCTCTTGCTGACATTTCGGTTTGTCCGACGATCCTTTTCCTTCCTCTCCTCCTTCTCCTTCTCCTTCTCTTCCTTCCTTCTTCCTTCCTTCTCCTCTTCCTTCCTCCTCCTCCTTCCCTTCCTCCTCTTCCTCCTCTTCCTCCCTCCCTCCCTCCCTTCCTCCTCCCTCCCTCCCTCTCCCTTCTTTTCTTTTCTTTCTTTTTTTGACAGAGTCCCACTCTTGCTGCCCAGGCTGGAGTGCAGGCTTGATTTCAGCTCACTGCAACCTCCACCTCCCAGGTTCAAGCCATTCTTCTGCCTCAAAACCCCCTAAGAAGCTGGACCACAGGTGCCTGCCACCACAGCCTGTTAATTTGTTTTGTAATTTTAGCAGACACAGGAGTTTCACCATGCTGGGCCAGGGCTGGTCTTGATCTCACACTCAAATGATCCACCCACCTCAGCCTCCCAAAGTGCAGGGATTACAGGCATGGAGCCACCATGCCCGCCTAGATGGTTTCTATTAAGTGATTTCCAAACATGGCTCCCATTGAATCCACCCAGAGGATGGTGTCATTGAAAATGCTGCTACCAGGCCACACACCTCAGGGCCAATTAAATCAGTATCTCTGGCATGGGACCCAAGATCAGGGTTTGCATCTGCCTCCAGTATTCCAGAAATCTTTCTTTATAAGCAAAAAGTAGGTATCTGGGGCCACAACAGTGAATCAGTCATCAGGTATAAGTATCTAAAAGTAACAGAATCATTGATTTCCTCACACTGTGTCTGATGTTCGAGTAAATGTAGCTTTATATCCTAGATGGATTTATTTCCTTGTGATTTCCTGCCCGAATTGGGTACCAAAAATGTAGAGGCTGGGAACCACCTTGCTAAGCTTAGTGTACCCATCTCTGCCACCTTGGCAGGTCTGTCTCTTTGGAGTGACTGCACGCCTGTGAATTAAACACTCTATATTTCGTGGATGCCTCTGTCCTCCTTCCCTGAGATGTCAGTACTCAGGGTGCTGGGAGAGAGACACTGCGTGCCACCTCCTGGCAGAGGGATACCAGGACCCACTGCCTGGAGATCAGCCCCGGGTTGGCCAGGGACCGAGTTTGCTCACATGGGTTCCTCTGAGTTCTGGCTGACTCCTGCTACTGAGATCTTCTCAACCGTCAGGCCTCGTCCTCTCGCTTCTGCTTCCCAGGCCTTGGCTTGGCTTGGTCTACTGTGAGCCGCGCCCAGATCTCCACACACCATGGCCTCTCTGCCTAGACTGGGCAGTTCTGCACACAGCAGTGCCTGGAAGGCTCTCACCCTCAGCTCCATATCCCACCCTCCTGATGAGGTTCGCTCCTGGGTTCCACATTGCCTCACCTCAGCCACTTCTTTCTGCCCTCTGTTAGCATGACCATACTTCTCCCCGCTTGGGGAATGTGGGATCAGACAGCACCTCAGACAAGGGACCCCTCAGACAGTGCCCAATGTGAAGAGGCTGAGAAACCCTGAGCCTCTGGTATTGCCTCAACCACCCTACTGTGTCCTTCCCAGGCTTAGTTGTGGAGGAGGCCACAGATTGGCTAGGGGCTCAGTGCCAGCCTTCCTCTTCCCACACAGTCTATGGATGCCCACCTCTGCCCTCCTTCATAGCCTCCTTGCTCTGGGCCAGCAAGCTCTGGTGCCAGGCATGCCAGGTTGAAGCAGAGTCCTTCTCTGCACTGTGGGAGGCACTGTGGCCTCAGCTCTCAAGACTTGCTGATCTGCTAAGTGAGAGATACAAAAAATAAAAAGCAAGAAATTAAATCATATTGCAGGAGAAAATCATCTTCACTAAAAAGGAAGACAGGAAGGAAGAAGGAAGAGAAGACCACAAAATAACTAGAAAATTAATAACAAAATAGCAGGAGTGAGTCCTCATCATCAATAATAACATTGAGTGTAAATGGACTAAACTCTCCAATCAAAGACAGACGGCCTAAACGGATTTAAAAGATCCAGTGATCTTTGCTCACAAGAAGCTGTAAACTTCATGTATAAAGAAACACATACACTGAAAATAAAAGAATGGAAAAGACATTTCATGCCACAGAAACCAAAAAGAGTAGGAGTGAAGCTATAATTATATCAGATGCAAAACAGATTTCAAAAACCAAAAGTATAAAGAAGAGACAAAGAAGGTTACTATATAATGATAAAGTGGTCAATTCAGCAAGAGGATATAACAATTATACCCACATATACACCTGACACTGGAGCACCCAGATACATAAAGCAAATATTATTAGAGCTTGCTAAGAGAGAGAAACCCCAATACACAATACCTGGAGACTTCAACACCCCAGTTTCAGCATTGTAGAGACCTCTAAGACAAAAAAAAAAAAAAAAATCAACAACAAAGAAACATCAGGTTTAATCTTAAACATAGATTAAATTGACTTGATAGATATTTTTACAAACATTTCTATCCAATGGCTGTAGAATACAAATTCCTTCCTCCTCAGCACATGGATCTTCTCAAGCAAATTTCATATGTTGTGGGGTCACAAAAACAAGTCTTTAAGCATTTCAAAAATTAAAATAATAATATCAAGCATCTTCTCTGACCACCGTGGAATAAAACTGTAACCACAACAAGAGGAATTTTGGAAACTACACAAACACCTGTAAATTAAAACAACATGGTCCTGAATGAGTAATGGGTAACTCGAAATAAATTAAGAAGGAAATTGAAAAGTTTCTTGAAAAGAAATAATAATGGAAACACAATATACCAAACCTAACGGACACAGTGCAAAAGCAGTACTATGAGGAAAGATAATAATAGCTTTAACCATCGCATACATTAAAAAATAAGGATTAGTTTAAATAAACAACCTAATGATGCATCTAAATAACTAGAAAAGCAAGAGCAAACCAAACCCTAAATTAGTAGAAGGGAAAAATTATAAAGACTGTTTGCAGCCAAAACAATTTTAAACAGGAAACAACAAATATCAATGAAACAAAAGTTTCGGAAAAGATAAATTGACAAAACTTAACAGATTTAATCAAAGAAAAAAAAAGAGAGAAGACCCAAATAAATAAGAGTCAGACAGACAAGGAGACATTAGAACTGTATAATTTCGCCAAATCTAAAGGATTATTAGGTGGCTAGTATGAGCAACTACATGCCAAATAATGTCCTTAGAAGAAATGGATAAATTCCTAGATACGAACCCAATATCGAACCATGAAGAACTGCAAAATTCGAATAGACATAAAGACAAGATTGAAGCCATAATAAAAGTCTCCCCAGCATAGAAAAAGCATTAGAACCCAATGGCTTCACTCTGCTGAATCCTCTACCAAATATTTTAACAACTACTACCACTCTACACAAACTATTTTTAAAAATAGAGGAGGAGGGAATACTTCGAACTCATTTTATGAGGCCAGTATTACCCTGATGCCAAAACCAGACAGAAGACACATAAAACAAACAAACAAACAAAAACTCCAGGCCAGTACACTGATATCATCGATAAAAATCCTCAATAAGCAGCCGATTTCAACAGCACAAAGAGATTATTCATCACAACCAAGTGAGAGATTATCCCAGGGATGGAAAGGGATGGTTCTAATGTATGGAAATAGATGAATGTGGACATTATAGCAACGGAATGGAGGACAAAACCCATGATCATTAAAATTGATGCTGAAAATCATTTGACAAAACTGGAACATCTCGTCATGATAAAAACCCTGAAAATCTGGGTGTAGAAGGAACATACCTCAACATAATAAAAAGCTACATAATGACAGACCTATAGTTAATATCATACTAAATGGAGAAAACCAAAGCCTTTCCTCAAAGATCTATAACACTCCATAAGGATGCCCAATTTCACCACTGTTCTGTAAATCCTAGCTAGAGCAAATAGACAAGAGAAAGAAATAAAGGGCACCCAAACTGAAAGGAAGAAGTCAAATTATCCTTGTATGTAGATAAAGGCGATTTTATATTTGGAAACTTAAAGACTCCACAAAAACACCACTAAAACTGATAAACAAATTCTGTAAAGTTGCAGAGCACAAAATCAACATACAAAACCCAGTAGTATTTCTCTCTATGCCAACAGTGAACAATCTGAAAGTTGAAATAATTCATTACAATAGCTGCAAATAAAATACATAGGAGTATAGCAAAAGTGAAAGATCTCTATAAAGAAAACTATAAAACATTGATGCAAGAAATTGAAGAAGACACAAAATGGAAAGACATTCTATGTTTATGGATTGAAGAATCAATATTGTTAAAATGTCCACACTACCCAAAGAACCCACAGATTTAATGTAATCCCTATCACAATACCAATGACATTCTTCAAAGAAATAGAAAAAACAGTCCAAAATTTATATGGAACACAAAAAGACCCAGAATAGTCAAAGCTATCCTAAGGAAAAATAAAACTGGAGGAATCTCATCACCTAACTTTGAATTACACTACAGAGACATAGTAACCCAAATGGCACAGTAACGGCATAAAAACAGACACATGGATCAGTGGAACGGAATAGAGAATCCAGAAACAAATCCACCCACCCACAGTGAACTCCTTTTTGACAAAGCTGCCAAGAACATACACGGGAAAAGACAGCCTCTTCAATAAATGATGCTGGGATGATTCCATATCCATGTGCAGAAAATTAAACTAGACTCCCATCTCTCACCATGTATAAAAATCAAATCAAAATGGATAAAAGTCTTAAATCTAAGACCTCAAACTATGAAGCTACTAAAAGAAAACTTTGAGGAAACTCTTCAGGACACCAGAGTGGGCAAAGATTTCTTGAACAACACCCGACAAGTACAGGCAATCAAAGCAAATATGGACAAATGGGATCGCATCAAATTAAAAAGCTTCTGCACAGCAAAGGAAACGATCAACAAAAGAAAGAGACAACCCACAAAATGGAAGAAAATATTTACTATCTACCCATCTGACAAGAGATTAGTAACCAGAATACATAGGAGCTCAAACAACTCTTTAGGAAAAAATTGTATAATCTGATTTTTAAAAGGGCAAAGGATCTTAATAGACATTTCGCAAAAGATAAGACATACAGAGTGCAAGCAGACATATGAAAAGGTGCTCCACATCATTGATCATCAGAGAAATGCAAATTAAAACTACAATTAGATATTATCTCACCCCAGTTAAAATAGCTTTTTTTTTTCTTCTTCTTCTTTTTTTTGAGACAGAGTCTTGCTCCGTTGCCCAGGCTGGAGTGCAGTGGTGTGATCTAGGCTCACTGCAAGCTCCACCTCCCAGGTTCACGCCATCCTCCTGCCTCAGCCTCCCAAGTAGCTGGGATTACAGGCGCCCGCCACCACGCCTGGCTAATGTTTTGTATTTTTAGTAGAGACGGGGTTTCATTCTGTTAGCCAGGATGGTCTCCATCTCCTGACCTCATGATCCGCCCGCCTTGGCGGATCCCAAAGTGCTGGGATTACAGGCATGAGCCACCACGCCCGGCCTAAAATAGCTTTTATCCAAAAGACAGGCAATAACAAATGCTGGCAAGAATGTGGAGAAAAGGGAAGTCTCATATGCAGTTGGTGGGAATGTGAATTGGTACAACCAATATGGAGAACCTAGTTTTCTCTACAGTAGGTTTAAGTGGGCTTAAAATATTCAGTAGGTCATGCTGTAAGCAGATGTGCTGTCATCTAGGCTTTGTTGTTTCATTTCTAGAGCACAGGCAGAGTAGATTTGACATAATTCTTATGGGCCCTGGGAGTTTGGAATGGTAAATGATCATTGCTTTCAGCTTAAAGCAAAGAAAGAAAATGTGGTACACATACACACTGGAGTACTATCCAGCTGTAAAAAGGGATGAGATCCTGTCATTTGCAACAACATATATGGAACTGGAGATCATTATATTAAGTGAAACAAGCCAACCACAGAAAGACAAACTTTGCATGTTCTTCCTTATTTGTGAGAGCTAAAAATTAAAACAATTAAACACATGGATATGGAGAATAGAATGATGTTTACCAGAACATGAGAAGGGTATTGGTTGGAGGCAGAGGGGGTGTGGTCAGGAAGAAGTGGGAATTATTAAGTGGTACAAAAACATAGTTAGATAGAATGAATAAGACCTAGTATTTGCGAGCACCACAGAGTGACTATAGTCAAAAATAATTTAGTTGTACATTTTAAAATAATGAAGAGTGTAATTTGTAACACAAAGGATAAATGCTTGAGGTGATGAATACCCCATTTACCCGGAAGTGATTATTATGCATTGCATGCCTGTGTCAGAATATCTTATGTGACCCATAAAGGTATACACCTATTATATACTCACAAAAATTAAAAACAAAAAATGAAATTGCAGCAGTTCAGTCACTTCTTTATACTCCACTTCTAATTCTAGCTCTCTTGCTATTTCTACCACATCTGCAGTTGCTTCCTCCATTGAACTTTTGTATCCTTCAAAGCTATCTATGAGGGTTAGAATAAACTTATTCCAAACTCCTGTTGATGTCGATATTTCTGACTTTCTCCCATGAATCATGAATGTTCTTAATGTCATCTTAAGTGGTAACTTTTTCAGAAGGTTTTCAATTTCTTTTGCCTAAATCCATCAGAGTAATCACTTTGTATGGCAACTATAGCCTTATAAAATGTATTTCTTACATAGTAACACTTGAAAGTTTAAATAACTCTTTGATCCATGGGCTGCAGAAAGGATGCTATGTTAGCAGACATGAAAATGACATTCGTCTCCATGCACATTTCCATCAGAGCTCTTGGTTGACCAGGTGCAATATCAATGAGCAGTAATATTTTGAAAGGATTTTTTTTTTTTTCTCTACGGTAGTTTTTTGTGGGCTTATTCTGTAAACCATATTGTACACAGATGTGCTGTCATCTAGAAATGTGCTTCATTTCAAGAGCACAGGCAGAGTAGATTTGGCATAATTCTTATTGGCCCTAGGAGTTTTGGAATGGTAAATGAGCACTGTCTTCAGCTTAAAGTTACCAGCAGCATTAGCCCCTAACAAGAGAGTCAGTGTCTTTTGAAGTTTCGAAGCCAGGCATTGTCTTCTCCTCTTTGGCTATGAAAGTCTTAGACGCATCTTCTTCCAATATGCAGCTGTTTGTCTACATTGAAAATCTGTTGTTTAGTGTAGCCACCTTCTTCAGTGATCTTAGCTGGATCTTCTGGGTGACTTTTTGCAGCTTCTCCACCAGCACTTGCTGCTTCACCTTGCATTTTCATGTTATGGAAACAGCTTCTTTTGTTGAACCTCATGAACCAACCTCTGCTAGCTTCCAACTTTGCTTCTGCAGCTTCCTCTCCTCTCTCAGCCTTCACAGAATTGAAAAAGTAGGGCCTTGCTCTGGATTAGGCTTTGGTTTAAGGGAATGCTGTGGCTGGTTTGATCTTCTATCTCGGCCATTAAAACTTTCTCCATGTCAGCAATAAAACTGTTTTCCTTTTCGTCATTCCTACGTTGACTGGAATGGCACTTTTAATTTCCTTCAAGAACTTTTCCTTTGCATTCAAAACTTGGCTGTTTGGCACAAGAGGCCTGATTTTTTGCCTCTTTCAGCTTTCAACATGCCTTCTTCACTAAACTTAATCATTTCTAGCTTTTGGTTGAAAGTGTACATGTGTAACTCTTCCTTTCACTTGAAAACTTAGAGGCAACTATAGGGTTATTAATTGGCCTAATTTAATATTGCTGTGTCTCAGGGAATAGGAAGGCCTGAGGAGTGGGAGGCAGATGGGGGAACTGTCAGTTTGTGGAACAGTCAGAATGCGCACACATTAAATTTGCTGTCTCATATGGGTGTGGTTTGTGTGGAAGAATTCCGATGGTAACATCAAAGATCACTGATCACAGATCATCATAACAGATACAATAATAGTGAAAATGTTTGAAATTTTTCATTTCTTTAAAACATTTCAGAGAATTACCAAAATGTAGCAGAGACGCAAAGTGAGCAGGTGCTGTTGGAAAAATGATGCCATTAGACTTGATTGAGGTAGGGCTGCCACAAACCTTCAATTCGTTAAAAAAAAAAATGCAATTATGTTCAAAGCACAATAAAATGATGTATGCATGTATGCCATTTCCAAAGAGATCCCTTGGCAGTCACATTCCCCTTGGCCAGCAGGTGGCAGTGCTTGCTTATCGAGGTACGGAATATTGACCCTGCCTTAGCACCAGGGCCCAGCAGGAGTTTTAGCTTGCTGTTTTACGCTGCATGTGTTCTAATTTTCTCCCTTTTATATTTCTTATTCTGTGACTTGTTGTTTCTTTCCCGCCACTTCTGTTCCCCTCCAATGCTAGACCCATCTCTATTACACACTTAACAACCTCTTTAAATATGTGCCTTGTAGAATGTGGCCTTTCAGGAATATAGGTGAGGCTTACGTATCACCCCCGGAAAGTCCCAATGAGAAATAATGCCTTTTAAAAGAGCCATCTTGGAAAGCCTGAAAAATTATGACTAAATCACAAAATATTAAGTCCTAAAGGGGAAGGGAAGGCAGCTACTCAGCTGGCCTGTCCATGTTCACCACTCCAAACCCATGAAAGGCCAAGATGCTCAGTGTGAGGCTGTTGCCACACTGGGACTTGCCATGGCTTCGCTTCAGATTCCTTCTGAGCATAGCTATTCCAGAAGCTTCTCCTCCTACCAGGCAAGCATGACACACTCTGCCAAACCAGGAAGGGCAAGTTTCTGTAATAGGGTACACTATATGTGCAGTTACCAGGCATTACATCCTGCATTTAGCTGCATTCCAGGGACCACTGGCTAAGTCTTTCCGCCTTTTCCTCTTCCCCAGTATGATAACAACAACAATGCATTAATAATAGCAGCTACCATTAATGAGCCCATGCTGTATGTGAGGCAATTCATGATTCATATGCATTATCACATGTATTCTTCAAAACAGGATGAAAAGTAGAAGTTACACAAGTGGAGACCACAGACTAGTTTAAAAAATTGGTCAATGGCAAAGTCACACAGACAATAAGGGGAAGAACCAAGATTAAGTTGAAACCATCTGACTTTCAAAACCTTACTCTTAACCTCCCACTCTTTTGAGGTACTCTAAGCCACCACATGTTCTCCCTTCAGCTGCTAAAAGTGGAGCAACGCCATCACTCCCATGCCCACCCACACCCACAATTTCCCTTTACCACCCCCCACTCATAGCTCTGCAGATCAGACTTGGCAACCTGATCTGCTGCTCTGGAAAGGCTGTGGTCCTTTCGTTCAGGGTTCCATCTCCAGCATTATGGTAAAGAGGCCCTATAGTACCCAGATAGGCAATCAGCCCAGTGACAAAGGGTAGCTGTAGCTGGGCTTAAGACAAGGCACCCCACACCACCAGGAGGGCTGCAGGAGCCTGCTGGACTTGTAGCATGTGGGGAAACCCGAAGGGAGGCTTAGAGGTGGCACATCCCCTGATTCAGAGCTGGGGTTTGGCTTCTCTGAGTCATCAGTAATTCTCCACACCCTGGGGGGAGGGCAACTCCTCAAAGGACCCGTAAAGAAATAAATTCTCATCTGAATGGCTGTTGAGGTGAGGGAAGAGGTCAGTCAGCTCTTCTGCAGCGTGGGTGAGGTATATGAACAAACCACTCCTTGCAAAAACTGGCCTGGTTTCTCTGTGAGAGTACTGTCAAGAGATGTCACATTCCTGCTGCTTTCATTATGAGGTGCATTCCCAGGTCTGATGAAGAAGAAAGAGAGGAGCAGATTGCCATGATAGTTTTGGTTCACTGCATCACTAATTTTATTGACCTGAGAAATGGGTAGCCATGGAAACTGTGGAAGGCTTGTTCTGGAAGGGCCCTCCTAGCCTAGTGTTGCTATATCTTCTGTAACTTATGTTCCAGAAGTCTTCCACCTGTGGGTTACAAACTATTAATGGATCTTCATATAAATTTAGTGAATCTCAACCAAACATTTTTAAAAAGGAAATATACAAGAATTAAATACAAATGAGATATCAGACAGCACTCTTCATGTTGAGTCAAGTATCTTTTGGGAGAATTTTTGTTTCCATTCTATACAGTTATGAGTACAGTGAGTCACAATATAAAATGTGTTCTTACTGTGGCTGTGGTCAAAAATATTTGTAAACTGGCCAGATATGGTGGCTCATGCCTGTAATCCCAGCACTTAGGGAGGCTGAGGCAGGTGGATCACTTGAGCTCAGGAGTTCAAGACCAGCCTGGGCAACATGGTGAAACCCTGTCTCTACAAAAAAAAAAAAAAAAAAGCACAAAAATTAGCTGGACATGGTGATATACACCTGTAGTCCCAGCTATGGGGGAGGCTGAGGCACAAGAATTGCTTGAACCCTGAAGACAGAGGTTGCAGTGAACCAAAATCACACCACTGCACTCCAGCCTGGGCAACAGAGCGAGACCCTGTCTCAAAAAAAAAAAAAAAAAGTAAACTGCTGCAAACCCAAATCTCAACTTTACCAAAAGGAAAATTCTCCTTTTTTATTTTTCCAGAATTTATAGCACTAAATGCCCACAGGATAAAGCAGGAGAGATCTAAAATCAACACCCTAACATCACAATTAAAAGAACTAGAGAGGCTGGGCATGGTGACTCACACCTGTAATCCCAGCACTTTGGGAGGCCGAGGCGGGTGGATCACCTGAGGTCAGGAGTTTGAGACCAGCCTGACCAACATGGAGAAACCCTGTCTCACTAAAAATACAAAATTACAAGTGGTGGTGCATGCCTGTAATCCCAGCTACTCAGGAGGCTGAGGCAGAAGAATCACTTGAACCCGTAGGCAGAGGTTGTGGTGAGCCGAGATTGCGCCATTGCACTCCAGCCTGGGCAATAAGAGTGAAACTCGAAACTCGGTAAAAAAAAAAAAAAAACTAGAGAAACAAGACCAAACAAATTCAAAAGCTAGCAGAAGGCAAGAAATAACTAAGATCAGAGCAGAACTGAAGGAGACAGAGCGAAAAACCCTTCAAAAAAATCAATGAATCCAGAAGCTGGTTTTTGCAAAGATTAACAAAATAGACTGCTAGCCAGACTAATAAAGATGAAAAGAAAGAAGAATCAAAGAGACACAATAAAAAATGTTAAAGGAGATATCACCACTGACCCCACAGAAATACAAACTACCATCATAGAATAGTATAAACACCTCTATACAAATAAGCTAGAGAATCTAGAAGAAATGGATGAATTCCTAGACACATACACCCTCCTAAGACTAAACCAGGAAGAAGTCGAATCCTTGAATAGACCAATAACAAGTTCTGGAATTGAGGCAGTAATTAATAGCCTACCAACCAAAAAAAACCCGGGACCAGATGGATTCACAACCAAATTCTACCAGAGGTACAAAGAGGAGCTGGTACCATTTAATTTTTTGATAGACAAGTGGTACATCATGAATTAGGCTGAAAGAAATCAAACTTAGACATATGTGAGGAAGGGGACAATGCTCAGGAAGATTCCTATTTACCCTGAAGAATTCTAGAGAAACTGGAGGCATGGAAATACCAGATACAAAGAAGGGGAAGAGTGAAACACGGGAATGAAAACAGTCAAGTCTGTCATCCAACTGATGGAAGTTTCAGAAAGAGAGTACAGAAATAGCGCATGAGAGAAAAGTGCCAGAAATTATAAGATACTTTATCTGAGCTAAATAATACAAGTCATCATATGGACAGAGTCCACAGAGTGGCCGGCACACTGAAAATAATTTCTTATGTCTAAACATATTATTACAAAATTTCAGAACATCGAGGTTCAAGTAAATTTGCAACAGCCTCCAGAAGGGAAATATTAAAGCAAAACAAAACAAATCAAAACACAGGTAACCCATAAAGTAGCAAGAATCAAACTTGTTTCAGCAACACTGGAAACTAGAAGACCATGGACCAAGACCCATGGACCAGGGACCACACCTGAGAGAGAAAAAGGATATGCCATCTGTTTATGTATATATGTCCATTGGAAATTTCATAAAAATTCAAAGTTCTGCTGGAAATTATATTCAACCTAGAATTCTTTTTTTTTTTTTTTTTTAGATGGAGTTTCGCCCTTTTGTCCAGGCTGGAGTGCAATGGTGCAATCTCAGCTCACTGCAACCTCTGCCACCCGGGTTCACACAATTCTCCCACCTCAGTCTCCCTGAGTATTGTGTGTATGAGATTCCTATGTTCAATGAGACTTGCTTAACTTTGCCTTAGGCCTGAGCAACATGTCTCCCAAACAGAAACTATGTACTCAGCCTATAGTTGGGCAAGCCCTTTGAAAACATAAACATAATGATTTGAGGTAAATGCTGCCATTTTCCACATGTAAATAATACCGATTGCATTGAAAGAGCTTTGATTTATATTTATTATACATTCTGTCTTCTAGAAACACCCTAGTTAAATAACAATAAATTCAAGCAACATGAAAAAAGAAAAGATTTTTTAAATCCCATGAATATATTCCTTTTGTACTATTTTAAGAAAATTCATTAATTCCATTAGAAATAGTAATACCAACAATAAAAATACGGTGGTTGAGGAAGGAGTTCCATTTTCAGTTTTGGTAGAGTAGCTTGTATCACAGCAACCCTCCCACTGCAAACATCTATAAAAGCTAGATAAAATGCAAAGAACATCAAAAGGCAATAAAAGAAGTCAGGACTTTTGAGGCCCAGGTCCTAAAAGTAATAATATACATTGAGATGGGTGTGGCCTTTTTTTGTTTTTCCCTGCTTAGAGTCAGATTTTTATGGATAAATAAACAAACTTTGCTGGGGTTTTGAATGGGATTAAAGAACACCATTAATGAACTTGACCTAATTGACATATGTAGGACAATGTACCATGTAATTACAATATATAGTCTTCTCAAGTGTACTTGGAAAGTTACCAATGTTAACCATATTATGAACAATGAAACAAGTTTCAAAATATTTTAAAGGAGATTATGGTCTTTGCAGAGAGTAGAATTAAATTAACAATCAGTATCAAAATGATAAATGGAAAAATAATTTAATAAATAAAAATTAGAATTGTTCTTTATGTTATAAAGAAATTGAGGCTGTAACTCAAAACCTACTCTCATACCAAACTCCAAGTGCATTTGGCTTTACCAGCAAATTTGTTCAAATATTTAAGGAATACATGAAATTACACCAATATTATATATGCTCTTCCCTAAAATAAGTAAGTTTTGCTACAGCTGGTCAGAATGTAAACTGGTACCGTAACTACTTCATAAACTATTTGGCGTTCTATACTAAAGTTAAATCAATGTAATCTTATGATCTAGTAGCTTTACCTCTATGTACTCATAAGAAATGTGCATATATATTTACCAAAATGCATTTGCAAGAACATTCATAACAGTATTTTTAATAAATGTCCCAACAAAAGAAACCCAAATGCCATTAATAGAAAAATAATTGCATGTGTATATTCATACAAATGAAATACTATAGTATTATGAAGATAAATTAATCACTGCTTCTCACCACAACATGGATGGATGAATAAAGTCAGCTGCAAAATAGCACATGCAGAATGGCTCAATTTAAATGAATTTTACTTTATATAGAAGTCATACATAACTAATACATGGTGAGAGAAGCCATAACAGTGTTCACAGAGGATAATAACTGTGCAGAGGTCCATATAACTCAGTTTTCTGGTAACATTTTTCTTGTATTAACTCTGCAAATTGAATGTTGTATTAATAGTTTCCATTAGTCAAAATAGTGAGGCTCTCTTATTTTTATAAAATATTTCCAGTTTCATCCATGTTGTTTCAATGACAGGATTTCATTCTTTTTATGGCTGAATAGTATTCCATTGTGTATATATACATTTTCATTTTCTATTCATCCATTGATGGACCTTAAGTTAATTCTTATCTTGGCTATTGGCTATTGTGAATAGTGCTGCAGTAAACACAGTAGTGCAGCTGTCTCTTCAATACTGACTTGCTTTATTTTGGATATATACCCAGTGATGGGATTCCTGGATCATATGGTACTTCTATTTTCAGTTTTTTTGATTAATCTCCATACTGTTCTCTATAGTGGTTGTACTACTTTACATTCCCACCAACAGTGCACAATCATTCCCCTTTCTCTACATCCTTACCATTATCTACTATTTTTTGTCTTTTTGATTAAAGCCATTTTAACTGAGGTGAGGTGATAGCTCATTGTGGTTTTGAATTGCATTTTTCTAATGATTAGTAATGGTGAGCATTTTTCATATATCTGTTTACCACTTGTATGTCTTCTTTTGAGAAATGTCTATTCAGAACTGTATTAGTCCATTCCAGCATTGCTATAAAGAAATACCTGAGGCTGGGTAATTTATAAAGAAAAGAGGTTTAATTGGCTCGTGGTTCTGCAGGCTGTACAGGAAGCATGATGCTGACATCTGCTTGACTTCTGGGCATGCTTCAGGAAATTTACAATCATGGCAGAAGGTGAAGGGGGAGCAGACACATCACATGGCCAGAGCAGGAGCAAAAGAGGGATGGGGGAGGTTCCATACATTTTTAAGTGCCCAGATCTCACGAGAACTCACTCATGATCACCAGGACAGTGCAAAGGGGATGGTACTACACCATTCATGAGAAATCCACCCCCATGATCCAATCATCTCCCACCAGTCCCCACCTCCAACATTGGAGATTACATTTTGACATGAGATTTGGGCTGGGATAACATCCAAACTCTATCAAGATCTTTGGCTCATTTTAAAATCAGATTATTTGGGCATTTTTCTTGATGTGAATACTTTATTAAATTAATGAATGCAAACTACCTATCACAGAAACTACTAGTAGGTGATGTTCGAGGAATATTGGTTCCTCTTTCCATACCTATGTGGTCATCTTGAAATTGTGTGACCTCCTTCACGTAAGAACTGGGCAAGAGAATTTGGATGATTTAGTGCAGTCTACCCAACAATTCTTAACAGGAACTCCAAGCACGTATCTGCAGGGTAGCAGCAGCAACAGACTAGCCATTCTTTCCAGGGCTTCTTCCATAGCTAAAACTCTAGAGAAACATTTATGCCCATGTTTCCAAGGAGGAACACATGGCCAGACATCAGCCATGTCCTGAAAATATAGAAAAAGATAAACTTCCCATACGATTTTTTTTTTTTCATTTTCCCTTGTTTTGTTCCTTAGACTTGACAGTTGTACATTTTATCTGTGGTAAAGGGGATGCATTATTTACTTCTTCACTCAGTGAATACTTTTTCAGAGATTTTTCTCTTTCATATGAAGAGCACCCATCCCTTATTATATGTTAAACAAACTTAATTTACATTCTCTCTCAGCATTTTTTGTGTGTCTCTAATATATATTAAAATGTGACAAGAAGACCTGACAAATTTTTGGTGTTTGAAAATAAAATTCTCATTCACTACTGTTATGGGCTGAATTGTGTCCCCTTCAAAATTTATATATTGAAGTCTTAAACCCTAGGACCTCTAAATGTGACTTAATTTGGTGATAGAATCTTTAAAGAGGCATTTAAATTAAAATGAAGTCAAAGGGTGAGCTCTAAACGAATATGACCTTATAAAAGGAGGAAGTTGGGGCACAGGCCCATACACACAGAGGAAAGACCACACAGAGGAAAGACCATATTAAGATAAAGGAAGAGGATGACCATCTACAAGCCAAGTAAAAGGGCCCCAGAAGGAAACCAAACATGCTGAAACCTTGATCTTGGATTTGTAGCTTCTAAAACTGTGAGAAAATGAATTTCGGTTGTTTAAAACATCCAGGCTGAGGTACTTTGTTATGGAAGCCCTGTCAAACTAATACAACAACACTTCCTCCCATTAGATTTCTTAATTCATGTATAGTTGGCCTGATATGTCTTATCAGCTACCCCAACTCAATTGCTACAAATACATTTTTAAAAGTTCTGGTGGTTGTAGTTGATTGCACACTTTTGTATGAGCCAATAATGTGAGGCAAGTCTTTAAAAGGGTAGCACAATCAGTCTGAGGTTACACCATAGATGTGTGGTCTCCATAACATAGGAAATCAAGATCCCCCTTCACTCTTGACCAGTCAGATCACACCTAGAACATTTTTATCAATTCTGCATACCACATTTAAAGAGGAAGACAAAACCCATGCATTGTGCAGCTACCATATGTGGAGCATCAGACTATGTGCATTGTGTACACTTAGTCCTCACACCAACCCAATGAAGATGGTATTAATACCCACCTCCCATTGTTCAGATGAGGAGACTGGGGCTAAAAGAGGTCCAATAGGTTGCTCAAGGTCTTACAGCTTATTAGTACAGTGGTCAGGATTTGAAAAAATTCTATGTAAGTTTATCATGAAACCACTTTGCAAGAAAAGGAGGGCAAACAGGGTGGGGAGGTATTTGGCTACTGAGCCATCTGGGAAGTTTGGAAAAGGTTGAGTGTGGTTCATCTAAATAAAAGGAACCAAGAAACTCTTGAAGTGTATTTGAGGGACTCTTGTCTTGAACCAAGAGACTCTTGAAATATATTTGAGGGAACAGGATCAAGGGAGGGCAGCTCTTCCAATTCTCCCATCTCTTCTACATTCTCTTAATTCATGTGGGCAACCACCTGGTCTTCCCCATCCCCTGCAAAACCTTCCCACTGAACATCTGTACTTCTCCTCCCATGGTTAATAGCCTCTCCTACACGCTCGACTCTTCTCTGAACATCTTCACAACTTCATGGCCTTCTTTCCTCCGGAAGACCCCATGGCCTACAGACAGCTAAGCTATAGCAGTTGACTCTCCAACTACTCTATATGCCATGCCATGAGAGTGGACTAGTCTATGAGAGTTGCTTTCTTCCTAGCTCCTCATTGACATACTTTCAATCCTTCCACTGTGTGCAGATCCCTGTGCCCCATTGAGGTGCGGGCCACTCGGCTCTACTCCCCTCTGCCCCTCCTTTTTAAGGGGGGCAGTCCATGTACAGCTGTGTCCTCACATGAGTTGCTTTATTAAGAATTCGGGCACTGCATTACAGCCTGCCTCTCCTCGCTAACATTTGCCATCTTTCTGGGTGACTTCAATGGATCCAATACCCTGCCTCAGTCATCCCTGACGTCCTCATTCAGAGATCTTCACCTCCATGGACTCCCATAGCCACACTCTGAACCCTGTCATCTCTCAGAAGTGCACTGCCTCTGAAATCTGCATCTCATACACCCATCCTCTGATTACCACCTCCTGTTCCTTGGCTTCCTAATTCACTCACCCCCAAGATGACTGTCCTTCAACCTCATCAAACTTTGAGTTTCTTTTTGACTCTTTGACTTTGCTCCCATCTTGTGTTCACTTCTTGGCATTCTACTCATCTTAGACTCAGTTCACTTCAGCCATTTTCTTGCACAAATCCTGAATTCTCTCATGCAGTGCCCTTCTGTACCACCTGCAGGCAAAAACCAACCCTGATCAACTCAATTGTCCTCTATACTTGCACGTGGGTGGGTAAGAAAAGCTAGAAAAGCTACCCACAGACTCCTACCATTACTTATTTATGAGCTCCAGGCTCAACTGGGCCCTTATCTGGGCCTGGAAATTATTTTGCATTTCTACAGTCAAGTTTCCTTTCTGAACAGAGGATACAATATTGAAAACTGTCTTCTGTTTCCTGAAATGTCTACCCACTACCTCACTTTCAACAGATAACCTTGCCCTCTCTTTCACAAAGGAGATGGAAACCGCAAAGAGGAAGTCCCTCACTCTGCTGCCCCCAGCCCTACAAAACCTCCTGCATCTGCACTCTGCTCCTTTCCTCCTTTTACAGAGAGGAGGCCCCTCCTGTCTAAAGCAAACTTCATTTCCTTCCTGCCTTGGGCTCAGAAATCTCGCCCCATCCAAAATCTTCCATGGTTAGCCTGTCCCTTTGTTGCAACTCTTTCTCAATATTTACAAGCTCCTCTATTTTTTAAAAAATAATAAAACTAGGTCCTCCTGGTGTTCACATGTTTTCCCGATTTCCCGAGCCAAGCCCTCTCGTTCTTATCACAGCCTCAGACATTTTGAGGTGTCTCACTCCCTCACCTCAACCCACAACATCTGGCTTCTCTCGTTGTTTTCCAGTAGGCCCCTTACTGGGGTCATGGTCAACTTCTTATTGCTAAACCAAGGGTCACTCATTAGCCCATTTTTATTTATACTCTTGGCATCAAATGTGTGCTGCCTGAGACTCCAGTAGTTGCCAAGCCCCATAGTTGCAGATTTGCATTCTCTTCCCTGCTTGTGTTTCTTCTTCTCCATTTCAGACCCCTCCTCTTCTGCTGTCCTTCAAACCAAGATCTCCAAGCAGCATTCTTCTTTGGGGCATCCTCCTTTCTAACTGCTGCACTCTCTTGTTACTTTGTTTACCTTATCTTTACTCAAGACACCCACACCTACGTCTCCAGGCCAGACGTCGTTATTGGACTCCACCTTTGTACATCCAACTAACCAGCCAACGTGTCCCATTTAGAGATGGCCCCTGCCCAGCTCATCTAAACTCAATCCTGTGAAAAGCTGTATTCATTCTCTTTCTCCACATAATGGTTATTCCTCCTGTGCATTTTTTTCCAGGGGATGACATTATCATTAACTCAGATTCCCAAGCCAGAAACCTGAGGCCAGACTTGGTCCCTTCCTGCCTCTCAGCCCCGTTTTGGCTTATTATTCAGTCAACAGTTCCTGGAAATATTACTTTTGAGTATTTCCATTTCTCTTTCTTGCCATTCTCTCTATTCTCATCTAATTCACATCACTAATATCTTCCCATGTGGTGGTGTAATGTGTATTTGCTTTATTCTTTCAGAATATTCAATTATGCTGTAAAAGACAAGAAAATAAATGGGATGAATAAAATTCATACAACGTGCTAGGCAAAGATGACTGTCATAGTCAGGTCTGACTGCCATAACAAAATATCATGCACTAGATTGCTTCAAAACAGCAATTTATTCCTCACAGCTCTGGGAGCTAGACATCAAGATTAGGGCGCCCCTATGGGCAGGTTCTGTGAGGGCCCTCTTCTGGGCTTGCTGTACATGACCTTTCCTCAGTTTGTGGTTGCTCAATGTGAGGAAAGGATTTCTCTCACTTTTCCTTTTCTTATACAACCACCAATTATATCATATTAGAGCTCAACCCTTATGAACTAATTTAATCTTAATTATTTCCTAAAAGCCCCATCTCCAAATACAGTCATATTAGACATTAGGACTTCAACATATGAATTTTGGAAGGGCACAATTCAGCCCATAGCAATAAATAACTTATTAACCTTGAAGGCATGTAAGATAAGTGAAGTAAGTAGAACATATATGTGTGAACATATAAAATGATGGAAAGATCAAGGAAATACTAATACTCATTGTTATATATGATAAATAAACATGAGGTACATGGGGCACACCATTTTTACTTCAGGAATGTGAAGCACTCTGGTTTTATGAAGTCTTAATTTGGCCACCCATTGGTGATACCCCTCTTGGTCCCATGTGTCCTCTGCCTAAGAAATACAATTAAGCTTTTAGTTGTTCAGCAACCTTATTAGCAAGCTACAACTGTAGCCAGGTGTACTTGCCTCAGCATCTCTCAGAGGACAGTGCATGTCACTGGTCCCAAGCCCCTTCCCTCTGTGGACCCCATACTCAAACCTCAACTCTGGTGTTTATAGCCATACCATTAGCAAGGAAGACTGACTGATGCAACAGAGAGAAAGGATGAATGCCCAATCCATACCCCAGGATTCAAGTAAAGTAGTTTTGCTTTTTTGAACACTGTCCTACATGTGTGAACCTATCTCATCTCTTTCCCTTTGATTATTGCTGTGTGCATTAAAATTTACTTGGTAAATGGTGATTTGAGTATCTTGCTATGTTCTGTGAATCTTTTTTGTGACGTCTGGGATAGTCTGCCTGGTGATTTACTTGGAGGTTACCATTGCATCAAGGTAATTTCCCACGACAGATGAATTTTGTTAATGATCTCAATCTTAGACCCTTACCTAAATGTACACCGTTTGCTATGTGACTTTACAGTTTCTTCTATCAAAATACAAAATGTATTTTCCTGTCCTTTGAAAGTTAACTCAGCCATGTGTTGTGCCTTGCCCAGTGGAATGTTAGCAGACATGATACTAGCAGAGGCTTGACAGAATTCTTGTCTGCTTGGGCTTGCCCACCTGAACCTCTTCCATATCTATGCGAAGGATGTGCCCAAGCTTGCTCAGTGTTCCCAGGAGGAAAATAAAACACACAGCGTGTGAAGTCAATCTTAGCCAAACCCAGTCTATATGACTCTCAGCTTTCTGTAGATGCCCAGACAAACCAAGTTTAGATTAGCCATCTATCATCTGATCTGTATGCTCATGAGAAATCATCTTTAAATGTTGTTTTAAACCACCGAGTTTAGGCTACTTTCTTGTACAGTAACACTCACTTAGATAAATTCTGTAGCCTCTTAACTTGTTTTCCTGCTACATTACTCCCCTCCAATCTATTTCTTACTGAAGTCATTGTGCTCTTCTACAACACAAGTCTGATTACCTTATTTCCTTTCTTAAACCATTTGAGGAACCTTATATTTATTTTTAGATTAAATTACAAAGTTCTGCATAATCTTGTCCCTGCTTATTCAACTAGCCAGCCTCATTTCTCCACCTATAAATTTCAGCTATGGTGAACTATTTATATATTCCTAACTGAGCCATTCTGTCTCTTACTTCTGGGCCTTTAAACATATCATTTTCTCTATAGGGGACATGTATTAGTTTCCTGGGGCTGCTATAATAAAGTATCACCAACTGGGTAGCTTTAAACAACAGAAATTTATTGTCTCACGTTTCTAGAGTCTAGAGGTCTGAAATCAAGATGTCAGCAAGATCTCACTCCCTCTGAAACAACGCTCATCCTTGCATCTTTCTAGCTTCAAGTGGTTCCTAGTAATCCTTGGCATTCTTTGGCTTCTAGCTGCAGCACTTCAATCTCTGCCTCTATCATCACATGATTTTCTTCCCTCATGTCTTCACATCCGCTTCTTATAAGGACGCCAGTCATGTTGGATTAAGGGTCCATTTTACTCCAGTATGACCTTATCTTAACTAAATATATCTGCAACAGTCTTACTTCCAAATAAGGTTACATTACAAGGTACTGGTATTTAGGACATCAACATATTTTGGGGGGACACAATTCAATCCATAGCAGAATACTCTTCCAAATGGCCTTTTCTGGCCATTAATCCTACTCATTCATCAGATCTCATCTTTGCTATCAGTTTTCCTTGGATCTTTGTCTCCAAGATCTAGTTAAGTGCCATTTCAATGTATACATAAGATGTCATGAGTTGCTGAATATGGGACAATTACATTAAAAATTTTGATTTAGTGGCTTCCAAATTAATGGGATCTTATTTTATTATGAATGTAATGGTGGTACACTGAGGTTTGATATTGGCTTTGTTTTGTACTAGATATATATCTCTAAGGCATTTTATAAAGCCATATTGGACCAGAAATTCAGATACTTTCATGACTTCTCTCAATTCCTCATTGCTGTTTCCCTTTGTACATGAGCATTATGTGTCTTTCTAGATGCAGATAAGCTTTCTTTGCTCTTTGTCACATAGAAACTTATGACCATCCTGTTATTCCCCCAGGTGAGTTTAGGTATTACTCACTTGAGGTATTACAATCACTCACAAGGACAGAGATAGGGTATCCAAAAATTCCAGGTAAAATAATCTGGTTTGCCCAGCTTAGGGTAGTGTTAACCAGTTAACCAACCAGCTATGGCCTGGGATAAGGTTATGTGGTTCAAACATGATTTCTGTGGGTATGTGGGTGTCAGGGTTCTCTGAAAAATGGGATTTATTAACTGGTGGTTGGAACTGTACCCCAAATGTAATGGTGTTCATCATAGTGTAATTATGTAACAGATTGGCTTCGCCTACCTTAATATTAATAGTACTAAAGAGTCAGAGGACATAGGTTCCATTCCCAAATTAGTAAGGGAGATTTTCTTGGTTCATTGCCAAGTAGCACATTGAGCTACTGGATAGTTGTCTCAATAACGCTTTGGTAAGAGTGTTTCCCCATTCCTTTCCTGATTTAGCTTTCACAAACTATACAGAAGAAATTAAGAATGGGGACTTCACAGACTCCAAGAAAATAAAGACTAAAATTTATTTCCTGATAGACCTTGACTTCACGGAGGGCAGGAAATGCCTCTTATTTATCTTTGTCCTTTTTTTTTTCCCTCCCCAGAAACTAAAACACTTCAGAGCCATATAAATCTTCTAGTAGACCAAATTAAAATGGACTGGACCAGGCCATTTTAACTTCAGACACAGGATGATTTGAATACTATTGAAAGCAATGTATAAACAAGATGTCATGGGTTGCTAAATATGGAACCAATACAGTATAAACTTCTCATGTTACACCACTAACTACACTATGTATTAATTGCCTGTGAACACTTCTGCACCATCCACTAGGCTATGAGTTCCATGAAGAATGAGAAAACCATGTTTGTCATGGTTACTACTGTTTCCATAATACCTAGCATGGTAGATTGATCGTAGTAATAAAACCAAGTAATGGCTTTTCTCTATCTACACTTTATGGCTGCAACTTTGTGCTACCATCTCACTCTGACTCATTGGCCAAGTGACCTGCTTTGGCCAATCAAATGTTAGCAAATGTGATGTAAGAAGAGGTTTGAAAAGCTCACACCTGTAATCCCAGCACTTGGGGAGACTAATGTGGGCAGATCACATGAGGCCAGGAGTTTGGGAACAGCCTGGCCAACATGCTGAAACTCTGTTTCTACTAAAAATACAAAAATTAGCCAGGTGTGGTGGCTCACACCTGTAATCCCAGCTACTCAGGAGGCTGAGGCATGAGTATCGCTTGAGCCTTGGAGGCAGAGGTTGCAGTAAGCCAAAATCCTGCCACTACACTCCAGCTTGGGCAACACAGCGAGACTCTGTCTCAAAATAAATAAATAAATGAATAAATAAATAAATAAATAAATATAAAAAGAAAGAAAATAAAAGCTTATATATGTTTTCTCTTGCTCTTTTGTAAGATTTGGCTCACTCACTGTTGCATCTTTATCTCATCATGAGAGTAAATCTGGGTTAGCTTGCTGGAAGGATATGAGAAACCAATGAAGAAAAACTGAAGCCATCCTAAACCAGCTAAGAGCCAGATGCCTTTCAAACATATGAATGGGTTCAGCCAAGATCAACAGAGCCACCTATCCAACCCAAAGATGAGTACAGATATATAAGTGACCCTGGTGAAGACCAAGAGAACTACCTAGACAACCCATGGACCCCAGAACAATAATTCATGATTAATATTTTTACTCAGACAACCTATGGACCCAAGAACAAAAATGCATGATTAAAATTCTAACTCATGATGATCTGGAGTAGTTTCTATGCAACATTTTTGTAACAATGAATGATAAATATATCTAACCCTCAAGATTTATTACTGGTGCTCTTTTTTCTCAAGCCTCTTTAAATAAAATCTCTAACCCAAAACAGTAGATCAATTATTTTCTCTGCTTGTTTTCATGGAATTCTCTCACCTCACTTATTTTTGGCTACATTTATGTTCATCATTTCCTATACCTTATCAGTTGATGGGCCTTGAAACTGTGACTCTCTAATTTCCTACTTGTCTCTCTTTTCTCTTTTCCAAATTAATAAATATATATTAGAAAAACAGTTGCCATTTTTTCTTTTTCTTTTCACACATACTTTTAGCTATTTTATTTTTCCTCTTAACTGCTGGGACTTATGTCACTCTTATCCACTCAGTGTTATGCCAAAGCCATACTTTCATACTTGGTCATGAAAACTAATTGTTAAACTTTCATAAATTTTGTAAACTGGATATTAAATATAACCATCTTTGAAATCTGCCATGGTGGGAGTATTTACATCACAGAAATGGGCAAATTCTACAAATCAGGGCTGCCTCCCTAAATCCAGAGATGCAGTTGTTATACATGTACTAGTGTATGTACCACTATCTATACCATTTATATTTTATTGATGAGACCCACTCACCTTTTAACCTCTCTCAGAGGGGCAGATGTACTGCCTGAGGGATTAGAAAGCTGAGAGGAGATAGGTAAAGGTAGTAGAATCTCTGGAAATAGAATATAAAAATTTGATTTCCTATGCATCTGTGTCTCATGGATGCGTAAATTTCTGCAGCACTCTTTCTACAGGCTGTCTTAACTGGAAAAGGTATTATGTGTGTGGGTGTGACCAAAACTCTAGCACTTACTTTCCTCACTGGTGCTGTGATAGAAATTACCCAATTCTTAGCTGCCCATCCTATCAAGCCCCTTCTTGTGCTTGAAGAATATACCACTGTGACAGAAGATGCAAAGCTGAAATATTTATTCTCTTTGATCCTTGGCAGATGAAGCAAGAGCACAAACATAATGAGATGCTTCCAGGACTTTATATTTAGTGGTGGTGATGAAAGGTAGGAGAGTTTAGAATCCCATTCTACTGCCAGTGCTGGTGGCAGATGCCACTGACCCAGACATTTTCCTTTGGCATCACCTTGGCTTCCCTTTATTCTTGCCTTGTTTCCACGCCTGTTTCTCCAACCTTCCTGTCAATCCATCAAGACATTGTGTAGCTTTTTGATAAGTTATGTTTTGACAGAGTTAATCAAAATTTGGCTGTTTGCAACTAAGTGCCCTGCTTAAAACAAGCAACATTCTGAGAAATCCATGAAGGTGCCACCAGTGGATATGGGAGACATGAAGTGGCTGTTGATGCCGCCACCTGGATGTGGTGCTTGGTTTATGCAGCTAGACTTCCACTAATGGATTAACTCAGTTGAAAGGAGTGTAGCTGACTTTCACATTCAGTTATGCTTTTTCTATAATATTAAAACTCTTCATTTAAGTAATTTAAATAAAAGTAAAGTATGCTGCATTGAAAGAGGATATATAATTTTGAGAAAGATATAGTCACTAACACTGAGAGAAATAAGTCATATATTTTTCTCATCAATCTTTCATTGTTCTCCCTCAGAGCTTGACCTAACAGTTTCCACCCATGACTTTTCCTTGAGTATTGTAAAATTAAGTTAAATTTTATTGGTTGTTCCTTCTTTGACTGATTGTCTTTGGCTCCTAAATTCTTTAGCAACTTTGCACCAAAAGCACTAGCACCATTTATCCCTTGATTTACAAAGAAAGAGATACAATTATGACTATATTTTCTCAATATCTTAGCTAATATTAGAGGAATAGCTAGATCTGCCTCTTCGTGACATTTAGCAGAAAGTAAGACTCTGGATATCACTCTCAGTTTTGTCCTTTCTTTTATTGTGACAAAAACAAAAGAAAATGTACTTGACGGCAAGGTCTTTATGAAAATATCATGAAAATCTTTTGGTTTTCTATTCAAAGTGAGTTTTGTTGCATAGTTAAGTTCATTAATTTCACTTTGAATTTTAAAGATTGCTCTTTGAATATAAATTAGGTTTTTTACAAGTATATAAAATATTTCGTTGTTTCCAAGTCAAATATATGAAACAAGGCACAGTCCGAATATAAAGATTTGATTAAATCAATTTTCTTAGATAAGAGCTAGTATATTATATATACATTTTCTACATATAACTTTTGAAGTGCTACCTAAAATGAAGCTAAATCACAAATTTAAAAAAATTTAAACAGTAAAGAAATAAAACAGAAAAATTCAATAAAGACAATTCTTCTGCCTTTACCCTCACTTCCTGCTTGCTCTGAGCCTAGAAATCAGCCAGAGGTAGAAGTTCAAGGTCTTCTTAGATATTTTCCAAGCATGTATCTTGCCCAGGACATGTGTGTGGCCTTTTAGTTTTCCTAGTCTACACAGAAGCTTTTCAAAGCCCTTATTCACCCAAGGAATCTTACACCCAAGATTTTCCTGCCAGAGTTTTATTGTGTCCATTGTTTGCTCCAAATGTTATTCATTTATTTATTGCCCCAGATGATAGTGGCTTGCTTTTCAAAGTTTTGAGGAAAGACCTTCACATAATCGCTTCTCCACCCTGAGAAAGCTCCAAATTAGGTAAAACAAAATTAAGCACCTTGTGTCGGTTCTTCAGGGAACCCCCAAGCCGATCAAAACAGACAAACACTATTCTGCTCTGTTGAAACAATATCTGCTCTTCTCTCTTCAGAACCAGGTGCCCACAATCGGAATGAAGAATTCTGTCTTAAAGATCACTGTCCCACTGAGAAGGAGTGGGGTGGAACAAGATTAAAATGCCATAAAGCTATCATGTTGTGTTTTCGTGGCCTTTTCTCCTGGTTGAGCATTCACATGGTTGCTGTAAACCTTTCATTATCTTCCAGGATCCTGAGAAGTTTTATCCTGATTGCTTTCTTTCACAAATATTTCAGTGGTTCTGGGGATATACAGGCCCCTAGATTTTTTTACTTCACCTGTATGACTATTAGGCAGCTCAGACTGCCATAACAGAGTACCAGAGACTTGGTGGCTTAAGCAACAAAAAGTAGGATTATTGGATTAGGACTCCACCTTTATGACCTCATTTAAACTTAATTATGTCCTTAAAGATCCTGTCTCCAAATACAGTGACACAGAGGGTTAGGTCTTTAACAAATGGGTTTGAGGAGAAAGGGACAAATTACATTGTCCTTTTTGCTGACATCATCTTGACTTCATTTTTATTATTATTTTTTAATAAAATGAAAAGCTTTCCCAACAATGCTTTACCCTCCTTTGGAAGATTATTGAAGGCTACTTGCAAGGAAGTTTGGAAGAGCTATTATTTGTTTTTCGTCTTTTATATTGAGGGCAACAGAAAAGAAGGGTGATGATAAAACACTTGGAATAGTCAAGACAATGCCTGCTATGCTGATATTTAACAAATTAAGCTATTCTGGGGAGATGTGAAGTGGAGACAGCCAGAGGGAATCTCATTTTGACTCTAGGTTTGCATTTCTCATGATGCCTCTTTGATTTCAGCTATTTCATTAAGATAGTAATTTTATTATTCACCTGAGACCCAAGCATTGCTCATAATTGGGACATATTGCTAGCTGTTTTATGAGAGTTTCAGGATCTGTAGTCGAATATGTGTCATAAATCCACGGACACTTCACCAATTTGATGGACATGTTTCTTTTCTCTCTTTCTCTCTCTTTTTTTTTTTTTTTCTTTTTCTTTTGAGACAGAGTCTCTGTCACCCAGGCTGGAGTGCAGTGGCATGATCACAGCTGACTGCAGCCTCAAACACTTGGGCTCAAGCAATCCTCCCACCTCAGCCTCCTGAGTAGCTGGGATTACAGGCACACACCACCATACCCAGCTAATTTTTTTATTTTTTATTTTTTGAAGAGATGGGATCTCACTGTGTTACCCAGACTGATCTCGAACTCCTGGGCTCAAGCAATCCCCCAGCCTTGGCCTGCCAAAGTGCTGGGATTACAAGCATGAGCCACCACATCTGGCCAGGCATGTTTCATTTTTAAGTCCAATCAGCACTTTTAAAACTGAACCACACTTACAGGACTGATATTTATCCAATTATATATAGATAAATATATTTAAATTTCAAAAGGAAATAGAAAAATTTAAATTACTTCATAGTCATCAATTTTTTTAAAATTATGATTTCATTTCCACCAAAATGTTTGCCTGTGTTCAAAATATTTATTTAATCTATTTAGAACAGGGAATTTTAGTAAGAAAAATGGGTGCAGTCTCAGAATTATATTCAAACCTGTTTTGAGTCTGAATACCTTAATTTCCTTGAACTGAGGGCAGTATTCACACTTTATGCTTATAGTTTCAAGTTTAGAGTGTGCAGATGTCTTTGCACATCCATGAGAACGTAAAATTTTGTGATTCATTTGCAGTCTTGCTGATTGACTTTCTTAGAATTCTTTAATTACTGAGATAGTCTCAGAAAGCAATTCTGTAAATCTCCCAAATGGCCACAAATGAATAATCTCATATTAAAATATAATAAATATTCATGATCTGCTTTATTTTTTAATATACACTAGAAAACAGGCTGATGAATAACCCCTGGTTTACCAATAGGAAGTTGACAGCAACCTCAGTAAGGTCTTACTGGAGAGAAATGAGGGGAAGCAGATGTTGTGGGTTGAGGTGAGGGAGTGAGATGCCTCAAAATGGCTGAGGCTGTGATAGGGAAGAAAGAGCTCGGCTGGGATTAGGAAGATATGTGTACACCACAAGGATCTGGTTTCATTTTGTTTTTAAATGGAAGCCTGTAAATGTTGTTGATAGGAAGCTAATCTACTTCAACTTAGGATGAGCTTCTGCCTTATCCCCTAAGATGACCATTAATTCAAGGTTGATGTTGTGCTGTGCTTGTTAATTAGCTTTACTGAAGATATAAACAACACAAAGGGATTATAAAACAGGAAGAGGAAAACCAGCAATAATTATTGTGTATCCCTTTTTTCCATGATCATCATCATGAACAGGAAAGCCCCTTAGCAGCCATATCCTTTCTTGGGACAGATATTCTGTTTTATTCTGTGACCTATTCCTAATCTCTGTGAGAACCACTTCTATCCACCATGACATTCTCTTCCACAAACTCCAGGGCAAACCTCACATCAGGTAACATTGTAAGTTTCTCCAACCAAGAACATCACCCTTTCATTTTACTGTTTATGAAATGAAAGAGTATGTTTCATTTTACTGAGCAGTTTAACTCTTCTCTGACTCAACCTCTAACCCCTAGACCAGGCAGTGCCTTTAAATTCCCAAAAAGCCCATCAAAGTGTCTGCCCTACCAAAAGAGCAGCCTCTCCTCAAAACTAATTCCCCAATTCCCGGAGAAATACGCACACACTGAAGATAGCTTCTGATGTGTTAGATTTTACAAACCATTTTCTTTTAAAATAATTTCATGCAGAAGAGAAAGGTATTACAAAGAAATCCAAGGTACTCCTGATCCAGATTCATCAAATACTAACATTTTGTCACATTTACATTGTCATTCTCTCTCTCTCCATATTATTATCATTTTCTTTTTTCTTTTTCTTTTTCTTTTTCATTCTTTCTTTTTTTTTTCCCCCAAGATGGAGTTTTGCTTTTGCCGCCCGGGATGGAGTACAATGGCGCGATCTCGGCTCACTGCAACTGCTGCCTCCCGGGTTCAAGCAATTCTCTTGCCTCGGCCTCCCAAGTAGCTGGGATTCCAGGCTCCTGCTACCACGCCCAGCGAATTTTTGTATTTTTAGTAGAGACAGGTTTCGCCATGTTGGCCAGGCTGGTCTCGAACTCCTGACCTCAGGTGATTCACCCGCCTTGGCCTCCCAAAGTGCTGGGATTACAGGTGTGAGCCACTGCACCTGGCCCATATTATTTTTTTCGGAACCATTTGAGTGTAGGTTGCCTACATTTCCACACTTCAGTGTGTATCTTCTAAGAGAAAGGCCATCACCAGCAACGTGACAAAGCAGTATCACCTGCTTTCTTGAGCCAAAAATGCATAACCTGAATTTAGTCCTTAACAGATATCAGACACACCTCAAATGAGGAACATGCTACAAAGTAACCAGTCTGTATTCTTGAAAGATGTCAATGTCATGAAGAAAATAAAGGCTGAGGAACTGGCCCAGATTAAAGAAGATTAAAAATACATGACAACTGGAATCCCTGCATGATCTTAGATTGAATCCTGGACTAGAACCAAAAAAAAGTTACAAAACAAAAGATTACTGGGACAGTTGGCAAACTCTGTGAATTGTAGATTAAATAAGAATATTGTATCCAGTTTACATTTTCTAACTTTGACAATTATACTGTGGTTATGTATGCTAACAGATTTTTACACGTGAATACTTACGTTTATGTGAATCATCTTCAATTTCTCATTAGCAGGCAGTGAGATCCTATTAGTTTTGTAAGGCCAAACATTATTGTGCTGAAAGTATTAAATGGGCTACACCTCAGGGTCATATGAAATCCATATGCCTTTTCTCTTGGAAAAAATCCTATTACAGTGCCAGCATTTCTAAGAAAACTGACACGTGAAGTCCTCACCTAACACTCAAGTTACTGGTTAATATGTTCACAATGATAAGCCATTGCCAACTTCGCAAGGTGAGACTATGAGAGCTCAGATACATCTTGAAGCAAAGAAAAGTGATATAGGAGACTTAGAGACAGAACTTTCTCCTTTAGGTCCAGCTGAAATACGCAGAGACTGGTTGTGGGAACCTAACACTTCTTCCTCAAGATACTTCTTTAGGTTTCTGAGCAGGTTTTGCATGTTGGTTACTCCAAGAACCTGTCAGTAACATCTAGGTTTTCAGAAGGAAACTGAAACCCAAGGGTCATTCTAATCAGTTAAATGGGAAGACTTATATTACATATTGCAAACTGAAAGCAGGATGACAGAGTTCAAGCTAGGGCTTTGGGAAAGCAGTTGAGGCTCATGAAATAATTTTATTATTTACAACAAAGCCCTAGCTTTATAGAATGATTCTGGTGGCTCAAGTGATACATTAGATTGTTCAGATTCAAATCCCAGCTTTGACTTCAAGTAGCGTGGAACCTTGGGAAAGTTACTTTATCTCCCTGGACTTGTATCTCACATCTGGAAGACGGTGTATTAGCTTCCTACTAGTGCTGTAACAAATTACTGCAAACTGATTGGCTTAAAATAACACAAATTAATTTTCTTATAGCCTAGAGGTCAAAGGTCTGGAATCAGTTTCACTAGACTAAAAGCAAAATGTCAGCAGGTCTTCATTCCTTCTGGAATGCACGTTAAACTCCATCTCAGAGTCTGCTTCCCAAGAAACCCAATCTGAAAGAATAACTGAGACGTCCAAGTATCTCGGGCAGTTCAGACTTAAGAATTCTCTAGAGGATAATTCAAACTTTCCTTGCCTTTTATAGATTCCAGAGCTAGCTGCATTTCTTGGCTCATGACCCCTTTCTCCATGTTTAAAGCCAGCAGCATAACATCTCTCCTCTTTGACCTCTGAGTCCATCCTCACATTTTCTTTCTCTAGCCCTGAGCCTCTTGCTGCCCTCTTATAAGGATCCTGTACTTACATTGGGCCCACCCAGATAATCCATGAAAATCTTTCTATCTCAATAGCCTTAATTACACTTGCAAATTCCCTTTAACCGTATACGGTAACATATCCACAGGTTCTAGAGATTAGTACCTAGACATCTTTGGTTGGGGGTAATATTCATCCTACTACAAATGGGTATGATAATTTTACATACCTCATAAGGTGGTTGTGAAAAATAAATGAGACAAAGCACATAAGACATGTGGTGTGTATAAAATGCTTTGTAAATGTCAACTGTTGTTAATAAGACCAAGTTGTTTGTAAAAAATATTTTTCAAGGAAATAAGCCAATATAACACAGAATGCATACTGAAAAGTTTTAATTCAAATCAATAACTAGAGATTTCCTCCTATTTTCCTTATTCTGATGAATTAATGTACACAAATCATATCTAACATAAAGGGTTAAAATGTAAATCGTCACCAGACATTTTCATTTTCTATTAAGTGAAATGCCAGTAAAAACCACATTCTTAATGCCTTTAATTGCCTAGATCAGTACATTAACCCTTCTTCCCCGAATGCCTCTTCTTTTACTTTGTTATTTTCTCTCTCAAACAGGAGGTAGAGCATTTGGATCCCATTCCAGCAAACTTCTTCAACTTTTATTAACTCTTGAGATTCTAGTTATGAAATAAAAATGAGTTTCTTTATACTGTGATTTACTGAGAACCCTTCTTGATACAAGCAGTATAAATACAACTGGAACTGTTTTTTCTTAAGCGGGAAGTGGTAGTGGTGGGAATTTATGGCTTCTGTAGCCAGGTTAAATACAGTGATGTGGCAACCAGGTCCAAGATCTTCCCCAAAATCACCCAGGGTCATCCCAGCTTCAGATCTCCTCGTGGGATTGCTGAGGCCTTATTGTGACCACATAATAAGTCAACTGCTCCTTCTGCCCACTTCTGCTTTCTTATTTTTCATTGCCTTTTACAGGTATTTCCCTCTAAGAACACTCCCTAACGAAACTCCTGCACACTAAACTCCATCTCAGAATCTGCTTCCCAGGAAACCCAATCTAAAAGAATAATTGAGATGTCCAAGTATCTCAGGCAGATCAGACCCAATAATTCAAACATTGTAATCACATCTGTCTCCAGACCTCTCTATCCTTCCCTAAATACTGATTATGTTTTTGTTTGTGCTGACATAATTCTTATGTAGCTATTTAGCACAAGGTGGTCCAAACGACCTATGGCAGCATCAGGCATACATCATTCACAAAGAGAGAAAAGCTTGACTTTCTCTTCTCCAGAGTTCCTGAAACTCCACCCCACCATGCAAAAAACTAATTGGTCTTCCCTGGGTTAAATGCCCACCACTGGACAAACGCTGAGTCCAGAGGAATGAAGTCATCTCAGTAGCCATCCTTAGGCAAGAAATGTGGGGCTACACAAATCATAGAAGGATACAGAGTGGGAGCATTATGGTTCTGGAAAGAATGGGATACATGGCAGAGATAAAGGGAACAGAAATCCATTTTTCATTAACACCAGGAATAAAACTCATTAAGAATCTTGGCATAGTAACACATCTCCCTTTCATCAGCAATTTCATACATGCACCTTGAAGTAACTAGGAACATAATTTTGGGGGAAGGTAAGCTGAAATTTATTTTTATTATCATGACAGTCTACAACTACTGTATTTTTCCATTTCAGAAATTTTTGACTATGAGTTTTATCCTACTATAGATAGCATAATATTGAGGTTTATAATAAAAATTATATTTGATTTGAAGTAAAAAGATCCAGAGCACATTCTCTCACTTACTGGCTATAATCTCAAGAAAGCAACCAAGCTTTTCTGAAACTTAGTTTCCTAAGTAAAATGTGGACCACTGGACAATCACTGGGGCAGTTATAAAGATAAAATAACATATTACATGAAAATGTTATGCATAATGTAAAAAGCTTATAGAAAAAAACCATTGCTCAGGTATGAAACTACATTTTAATAACCTGAAAATATTTTAAGTAATACATTCATTATCCATATATTTTCAAAGACAAGAATGATGTTATTGATTATGGTAATATGAAGGTTACCTCAGATTCTTACCACTTTCAACCTGCTCACAATGTAAATTCTGTTATCAATAACATAATAGAAAAGCACATATTGCCGGGCGTGGTGGCTCAAGCCTGTAATCCCAGCACTTTGGGAGGCCGAGACGGGTGGATCACGAGGTCAGGAGATCGAGACCATCCTGGCGAACACGGTGAAACCCCGTCTCTACTAAAAAATACAAAAAACTAGCCGGGCGAGGTGGCGGGCGCCTGTAGTCCCAGCTACTCGGGAGGCTGAGGCAGGAGAATGGCGTGAACCCGGGAGGCGGAGCTTGCAGTGAGCCGAGATCTGGCCACTGCACTCCAGCCTGGGTGACAGAGCAAGACTCCGTCTCAAAAAAAAAAAAAAAAAAAAAAAAAAAAGAAAAGCACATATTATTATATATTCCTGTTAAACTTTTCAAATGTAGTACACATAACTCTGTGAACAAATCTTCCCTCTAGGGCATTCCCTAGAAAGTCCTCAATTTAGCTAGCAGTCTTTGCAAGTATGCATTTTCTCTAACAATTCTTAATCAATCACCATCATCATCATGGTCATATCAATTGCAAACATGTCCTGTGACTTTGTGATAGTCCAGGCATCAATCTAAAATCTAAAAAGATTTGTGCTTTACAATCCATAGTGGAAGACTAAACAAGGCAACGCTTTAAATAGAGTTTTTTTAAATTCAGCTTTTCTTTATATCAACTTGGAAATAATTAGGCAAAAATTGGGAAAATATGTTTCATATCTAATATCAGTTTCTCACAGTGCCAAATTAATTGACTAGAATACTGGTGATTAAACTCTATAGACTACTTGATTATTTCAGAGGAACATAATTTTTAATTTAAGCTTTCAAGAATAAATCTTATTCAGACTGCAAAATTGGAATTTTCTGAACTTGGGTCTACTCCTCTCTCATTTTTTTCTCAACCAGAGATGTTTAGGATTTCAATCACAAGCCTGAGGATGTTGGACATTACTGCCTATTGGGAATGGTGAGTACTTCCTTATGTTCACCACAGTCTAGTTTGCTACTAACAGCTTAGGAGACAATGAAAGCCAATGAGGGTGGAAGAAGATAAACTGTTAGCTAATGCATACAGGTTCAGTTTTCTTCATCTCCATGTCTAGTCAATGCCTTTTAACTAATACCTGTTACTCTTTCATCAAACTTTCTGCCTGCCTTTCTAAGAGTGGTGCACATTACATTTTACTTAACCAGTGTTCTCAAAAGGGAAGTTAGTAACTTTCTGTAAAAGAAAGGCTTTACTCTTCATTGCAACTGATCTCTCTTTCTCTCACTGTAAAACTGATTGAGGTGCTTCAGGTTCTCAAGAAATTGCTACTCATAGCACTATGATTACTTTTATAAAGGGGGGAAAATCAGTAGAATGGAATGGTTGATTACTCAGGGAAAAGATTCTTTCTTTTTTGAATTTTCTTCTCAAATTGTGGAGGGAAGGAAAGGGAGTGGGAAAACGTTCAAGAAATAAGTTTATGTGAAAATAGGGACATTATTTCCCAGTATATGCAGATTCATGATCCCTTTGTCATTGCCTCCCCAGCAGAGCACAGGCTTCAGGAGGTAAAGGTGGAAAAGTATGAGAAAGGCTTGAAAATTTAAGTGAGATAAAGGAAGATGATCCAATAGGCAGGGAAAGATAACGGTGGGGATAAGTACAGAGGAAAAAACTGATGAGTTTCAAGAGCTTATGGAGAAGCAGTCATCTTTGTAGAGGAGTTTGAGAGTGGCAGAGATGAGGAGAGAAAGTGGATTTTTAAATATGTTTTATTTTTCTTTAGGTGTAAAGGCCTCACTTCTTTGATTACATGAAAAAAATAAGTACAGATATGAATAACTTTTTGTATCAGTCAAAAAACAGAAACCACTGCATTTCAACAGGAGGAATTTCATACCAGGAAATTTGTTACATGGATTATGGAAAAGTAGAGAATCCCAACACGGGGTGCAGAGGCAACATAACATAAAGATGAACAACTACAGGAAGTGGTTACCACCCTAGGGGTTAGAGGGAAACTGGGAGGTGGTGGTGTAACTTGAGTTCAGAAGCCAGGGCCATCTGGCAGAATCTAGAGCTACAGTGGTGGTGGCCAGCGGGAGCTTATGCCACAGTGGGAGAGGCTGACTGGTGAAAGTTAGAGCCTCTGTGCAGATGCAGCCCCTTCATGGGTGCCACTTGAAGCAGAAAGCTCAGGGAAGAAACACTATGGCTTATCTCCTGCTCTCCATTCTCCAATTCAGCTAAACATACTAGAAGCCAGAGGGCCAAGGAGGCTGACAATACAATTCTCTATGAAATACAGTAGAACAAGGAAAGTGGGGAATAGACCTGAGAGCAAGAAGCAAATAATTGACACATGTTTTGATTGTCTAAGTGTGTTTCTTTGAATTCATCTCCGTGTAGAACAGAACCATGAGACCAACTTCTCTTTATGTGGGTTACACATGCTCTAAGAGCCGTAGCAATTCTAAAAAGTACCTTTCCTTGAATATTAAGAAGCGAAAAACACTACTACTTTGCTAATTATCATAATTACAGAAGCTTCCCAAGTAGTTCATAGTCAACAATCAAAAGAGTATGTCTTTTTTTCCTTCTTTTGTTCCCTTTCACTCCTCCCATTTCTTTTTTTTTTTTTTTTTTTTTACTTCCATGTAGCTATAACTGCTGTACAACCACCCTTCTGCAGTTAGTCAATATTGATCTCACAATGGGGTTACTATCCTACCCTCCTGTCTCTTTCATGTCTTGAAGAGTGGGTAGCAACAAGGGAAATGATGCTACATTTAGCTTTTGGCATCTATCATATCTGACATCTCTTTGTGCTGACCCTGTTTACTCACTTAGCATATAGGATGTCATGTTTGCCTGGAAACATGATTGCCATCTAAACATTTTGGTATATTTCTTGTATTTTGTTATGTTTTCATTTCCTATAGTTGTATGTGGAGTGACTTAGTGTAGGGTTTTTAGTGTAGGCATAGTAAGGCTTTTTTTTCTAGTATCTTGGTCAGAAGTATAACCAAATTTCTTGGGTTTCAAATCCCAACTCTATTATTTTCTAGTCATGTGAACTTCACCAAGTAACTGAACTGCTCTGGAACTCAGTCTCCTTATCTGTGAATATAATCATAATAATAGAATCTGCTTTACAGTGGTTGAGTTGTGAGGATCAAATGAATTGATGTGTGTGTTTACATGTGTGTCTGTATGTGTAATACACACATATATGCAGTCATATCACTTAACTATGGGGGATTTGTTCTGAGAAATGTATCCTTAGGTGATTTTGTTGTTTTGTGAAAATCATAGAGTTTACTTACACAAACCTAGATGGTATAGTCTACTATATACCTAGGCTACATGGTATAGGCTACATGTTGCTAGGCTACAATCCTTACAGTTTGTTATTGTACTCAATACTGTAGGCAATTCTAACATGATGGTCAGTATTTGTGTATCTAACCACAGTTAACCATAGAAAATAAACAATAAAAATAAAGTATAAAAGATTAAAAATGGTACACCTGTATAAGGCACTTACCATAAGTAGAGCTTGGAGAACTAAAAGTTACTCTGGGTGAGTCAGTGAGTGAGTGGTGAATGGACAGGAAGGCCTAGAACATTTTTGTACACTCCTATAGATTTTATAAACACTTCACACTTAGGCTACACTAAATATATAAAACATTTTGTTTTTTCAATAATGAAATAAATTTAGCTTACTGTAACTTTTTAGCTTATAAACTTTTGCTTTTTTAATTTCTTGACTCTTTTGTAATAACCCTAAGCTTAAAACAAAAAAATTTACAACTGTACAAAATTGTTTTTAATATCCATATTCTAGAAGCTTTATTCTGTTTTTAAAATTTTTATTTTTATTTTTTACCTTTAAAACATTTTTGTTAAAAGCTAAGACACAAACATACACATTAGCCTAGGCCCACACAAAGTCGAGATCATTAATATCACTGTCTTCCACCTCCACATCTTGTCCCACTGGACAGTCTTCAAGGACACTAACATGCATGGAGCTGTCATCTATGACAGCAATGCATTCTTCTGGAATACCTTCTGAAGGACCTGCCTGAGATTCTTTTAAAGTTAACTTTTTCTTTTATAAGTAGGAGTATACTCTAAAATAATGATTAAAAGTATAATCTAGTAAATAAATGAACCAATAACATGGTCATCTATTTTTACTATCAAGTACTATGTAATGTACATAATTGTATGTGCTATACTTGTTACAACTGGCAGCTCAGTAGGTTTGTTTACACCAGCATTATTGCCACAAACACATGAGTAATGTGTTATGCTACAATGTCACTAGACAGTAGGAATTTTTCAGCACACACACACACAAATATATATATATATATATATATATACACACACACACACACACACACACACACAGATAGATAGATAGATAGATAGATAGATAGAAAGAAAGAGAGAGAGAGAGAGAGAGAGATGGAGTCTCTCTCTGTCGCCCAGGCTGGAGTGCAATGACGCAATCTCGGCGCACTGCAACGACTCTCAGGTTCAAGTGATTCTCCTCCCTTAGCCTCCTGAGTAGCTGGGACTACAGGCACCCGCCACCATGCCCAGCTAATTTTTGTATTTTTAGTAGAGATGGGGTTTCACCATGTTGGCCAGATTGGTCCCAAACTCCTGACCTCAAGTGATCCGTCCCCCTCAGCCTCTCAAAGTGCTGGGATTACAGGCATGAGCCACTGTGCCTGGCCAACACCTTTATAATCTTATGGGACCACTGTCATACATGTGGTTCAACCATTGGCCAAAACATCTGTATTTATATATGTATGTTTTAAATTATATATATAAATATATATATAATGTCTATATATGAACATACACACACACATATATAGAGACATATATAGCACATAAAATCGGCACATAGTAAGCGTCTTGTAAATATCAACCATTACAATTGTTACTACTTTTCTCAACAAGGCTATAAATGCTGTTCCAGCCTTTCAAAATCACACCTGTTTAATGTTTTACCCAGCACCAAGTCATGTTTACTTGAGTGACTTAAAAATTGCGAGCAAATAGCTGATTAGTTAAAAAGTTATTTCACTGTGTAAAATACATCCCTTAAAATGCAGTTATTTATCTCTTAGTTGTAGAAATTGGTTTCATTTTCCACTATGTTTAATTGTGACTGGATCATTATAGACCCTTTTTTTTTGTAGTTGTTGAGGTTTAAAGATTTAAGTTTGTTATGGATGCAAGCTTTTCAGTTGACCAATGATTATTAGCCAATTTCTGATAAAAGAAAAGGAAACCGATTGCCCCAGGGCTGCTGTTTTCATTTCCTCATTGGAAGAAGAAGCATAGTATAGAAGAAAGGCAAACACAACACATTCAACATCTGCCACCATGGGGAACTGGGCTGTGAATGAGGGGCTCTCCATTTTTGTCATTGTAAGTACCAACAAGAGATAAGTTATAAATTTTCTGACTTCTTCGGGTTATCTCGGAACTAAAATAGACCAAAGCTTTTTTGTTCATTTGAGAAATTGTGTTGAAACTGATTTACTATGTGAACATATATCTATCTGTAAACAGACTGAGTCCATTCTTCCAAATTCCTTAATGGAAAGAACATATCTGTGGGCTCACTTCTAGCTTACTTCTGAATTCCTAGCAGGCCTAACTTAGCCGGCATTTCGCAGGAGTAGAAAATATTCATGCTAATGATCTCTGATTCTGAGTTGTTTAGTAATGTTTACCGAGACGCACAATATCTATGTGTTTATACTACCTTTAAAATGACAGATTGAAATTTTATACCATTTTCTAAATTAAAAATGTAAGATTGACTTATGTATGGGAAGTTGGCCTTTATTTCAGTAATTACACTAAATATAATAAAATTTCTCAAACTTCTTTTAAAAAACAGGTAACTTCTTTTCTCAGAGATGTAAACTTGAGTTATTTACAAGATTTATAAAAATTCAAAAGAACAGAATTGAAATAAGTCTAGATTCATAAATATGTAGTATGTATATTTATAGATAATTGTATATACATAAATCAATATAATATATCTTGAGAAACAATTTATGTAAGTAAAGATATAGCTAATTTACAAATGGATGCAATGATTTCTGTACTTTTTAAAATGAAGAAAATCAACTATTCTCCTAAAATGGTGTTATCGGCAAAGCAATAACGGACAAACTGGGTAGATAGAAATGTGATTTTTTTTTTTTTTTTTTGAGACTGAGTCTCGCTCTGTCACCCAGGCTGGAGTGCAGTGGTGCAATCTCGGCTCACTGCAAGCTCTGCCTCCCGGGTTCACGCCATTCTCCTGCCTCAGCCTCCCGAGTAGCTGGGACTACAGGTGCCCGCCACCACCCCCGGCTAAGTTTTTTGTATTTTTGGTAGAGACGGGGTTTCACTGTGTTAGCCAGGATGGTCTTGATCTCCTGACCTCGTGATCTGCCCGCCTCGGCTTCCCAAAGTGCTGGGATTACAGGTGTGAGCCACTGCCCCTGGCCCAGAAATGTGATTTTTAAATAGCCTTTCTAAATAACCAATAGAAGCATTACACAGATGTTAAAAAGAACAATTATGAATGGAATAAGAATGGAACTTTTGTAAAAATTTATCATGAAAAATAATGAGTCTTTGAGTTTTAAATATAGAAAGAAATTAGTGGCAAAAATAAAATAAAAACAACAAATATTTTGTTATAAAAATTTTTTATGCCAAACCAACATTTTACTGCAATAGATAATTCTTCTGAGCATTCGAAGCTGTAAACTTAACTTCTTATCACCATTTTTAGGAGCAAATAATTTCTATAGAAAGTAAGTTAAAATTATACTTTTAGCTCTCACCGCAATTTTTCCCAGGAAATGATCTCCTTCTAAATTATATACTCATGCACTTGAAAGTGAAAACACAGCTTGGAAAGTCAGAGTAAAGAAAGAATGACAAGATCAGGAAATTGGAAAGTTGCTTTAGCACCTTTTTCTTTGTAAAGAGAGAATATTATCAAGTGTCTATGGCATTTAATAGCTTCAAAGCATAGTTGAGAAAAGATCACTATGGAGCTGAAGATAGAGAATTGGATAGGGTCACCACTTGATCCAGTCAGTGCTTAGGATAAAATGAACTGTCATGAGCTAGAAAGCTGTTTTTGTTGTAAATCCCATGCCCCTCACTATGCTCAATATTCTCTCCTTGAAGCATTAAGTAAAACTAATCAAGGAAAATGCAAGGCTTGGCATTTTAGCTGATGAGAATTCACTAACTGGATTATTGTGTGGTAGAGGGAGGTGATTAGCACCTGTGAGAACAGAACGCAGTGTCATACTGGTGGAGGGAAAGCAATAGTAATACGTTCCCTTCTTTTCTTATTTTAAGTAGAGTGGCCTGCTATCAGCTACCTATCTAAGGTTAAGCAAAACAGAGGAGGAAAAAAAGGGAGGGGGTATGTAAGACTGGTAATTTGGTATACCGGCCAAATCATAAAACAATAATGGAGAATAACACAGGGTGGAGAGATTTTGATTATAGACAAGTGTAGTGACACCATTGAGGAAACAGCTGGCTCTAAGCTGGTTACATCCAGCTTTGTTACTACCTTTGTCAAAGTTGCACTTGGGGAAGTCCTGACCCTTATCTGGCTCGTCTTGTGTGGAATCTACTGTTGAAATGCGAAAACTTCATGCAATTTTTTTCTGCTTGTGCAGCTGGTTTGGCTGGGGTTGAACGTCTTCCTCTTTGTCTGGTATTACCGGGTTTATGATGTTCCAGTTAAGTTCTTTTACACAAGAAAACTTCTTGGGGTAAGTATAAATTCCATCCCATGCAATATTGGCTGGTTCACATTTCTCATCAGACATTCTTGTTCATCTTCCTGTTAGTATTTTAAATAAATATTCTGACCAACCAACAGTACCATCAGCCTCACTCCCTCCATTGCAACTTCCTGGGCAAGAATCACTTAAAGCCTTCCAGTCTGAGACCAACAAAAGTGGGGCAGAGGGGCCCAGTGGCATCCCTCCCCAACCAAGAACCATGTGCCATTGTTTAGCTTAAAGGAGAAATCTAATACTAACTCTGAAATGGAAGGCCAGGTTGGAGCAATCCATCCAGGAGTGACACATGTGGGACAAGTGGGACTTTCCATATTTTCTAAGTCATGTAATTCCTACTACGTTTTTGCATGAAGAGCTCTGCTCCTAATCACATGTTATGAAATGATCTTCAGAAAATCAACCTTTCTCTACATATGGAGACTCGAGGAACTTGCTCAAGGGCCACATCTGTTGATTAGGCCAGTAGAGTGAAGGCCCTTCAGTTTCCTTGGGTCCTTTAGTATTCTGAGTTTCCTTGAACTGTTAGGCCTCTTGCCTCTAGAAAACATTTGTTACATCATGCTGAAACTATTAATTAATTGCTTAATATTAATTATTATATGTATTATAAATCATATATAAATAATTTTAGCATGTAATTATGGTAGATTATTATAATTGCTGTTAGCTTATTCACATTAATGCTTTCTCCCTCCAAAATATGCAACTTCTTTAGACATTACAAAGATAATAATTATACTGCCAAAGCATTATACCATACCAGTTTAAGATACTGTTAAGATCAATCTAAGTACTAAGAAAATATTTAAAATCTTTAAAAGTCTTGATACTTAACTCTAGTTAATGATATGCACCTTAAGTGTTAAGGGGAAAGTGAACCGATGTCTCTAACTTACTTTGAAATGCATCAAAAATTAGATGAGTTGATGGATGGATACAGGAATGGATAGATAGATATGTGATAAAGCAAGCATAAAAGGTATAATCTGGGAGATAAATAAACAGGTATTTATTGTACATTTCTTTCAACTTCTCTTTATGTTTGAACATTTTGATAATAAAATGTTGAATTAGGGCAAAAGGTCAATTTCAGATGAAAACAAATGGTCCTAGCTAGCCCTAAAGGAAAACCATTGGCTCTGAAGGACCTTCCTGTCCAGATCACTTGGTGTCTCTGGTGTGTGGCCTCATGATGAGAACCTTGGGGAACTGGGGACAGGGCACATTCTGTGCTCAAAAAAGTCACTCTGCTCCCTTTCCCGCCTCTTCTAGTCAGCACTGGCACTGGCCAGGGCCCCTGCAGCCTGCCTGAATTTCAACTGCATGCTGATTCTCTTGCCGGTCTGTCGAAATCTGCTGTCCTTCCTCAGGGGTTCCAGTGCGGTAAGAGAAAATGTTTTACTAAGTTCCTCTAATTTTCAAAGGCCATCAAGCAAAATGCCCTTTTTAAGGTAAAAACAAATGAATGGTTTGTGAGGATTCCAGCTTCTGTAGAATATTCATGAGCCAAGCCATTATCTACTATATTTCTGTACTATTTGTGGATGGAGCTCCCTAAGACAACTATTTGGAAAACAAATTTTGAAAAAACACACAAAACCACCTATACCTCAACAATAGCAATGAAGTAGCACACATGTACACATCGACACACACACACATATATATATGATAGATATGCATATGTACAGAGCATTAGGAAGTTAACATGTGATATTTGGGAGTTAATCTTTCAGTGTCATTCAAAAAAATGTAAGTCAGAGGAAATATCTTCTGTGGATAATATCCCAAGGACATGGAGTCAATGGACAGAGTCACACTACAATGAATGTGACCAAGAAGTGTTGGCTTCATGAAACTGTGGAGTATAGAGCTTTCTAAATGTCCACAATTCCTTTGACTCTTCAACAATTTAGTAAGCCACTGAATGTACTGTGCTAGAAGGGGGAAAAATAAGTAGGAAGAATCTCTGTAACCCATAAAATGGTATACAAATTTTTGTTAGTATTATTATACAAAGATGACAAACAAGGAACTTAAAATCTACAAGTGTACTCAAATAAATATTATACAAAGCAAAATATGATGGGTCCCACAAAGTTTTACAAATAAAATACTATGGGGAAGCAAGAGAGAAGTTGTGTCAGGTGGGCCAGGGAATGAAGAAGGACATTTTAGAGAAGGTGACATTAGAGATGAGCATATAAAAATTAATAAGCTTCTAAGAGGTGTAAATGAGAGAGAAAGGCATTCTATGTGGAGAAGATGACATGGACAGAAGCATAGGAAATAGTGAGGAAATCGTATTCTTGAAGGCCAAGAATTGGCACAGCCTTGGCTTCTCTTTGTATTATTATTGTAACTATTTTTTTGCCACCTGTGATCACACCAAAGAGGGCAGCTGGGAAAAAGTAGGGATTGGTGTCCTGGTGGGACCAATTCCATGGTTCATTAATGACTAGTAGCTTCTGGGGTTTTTTTTAATAAAAGGTATAGTAAGCTTTTTGAAAAAAAATACTTATTAAGTAGAGATCATTTATGGAGGAGAGCAGAAAGTAAACTACTTTTGTGGGAATGTAGGGATTGTACAGGGCATATGCCTGACATAAGCCTGGAGAAAAGAGGTAGGATTTTGCTGGTAAACTAGAACTGCATATGTATAGTTGAGGAGTTCATGTTTAATTTGGCAATTACAGAATATTTGAAGGAGGCAGTGAACTAAACTGTAATAACAAGCATAACTTGCCTTGAACTCTGCCTCATTTTTCCTAGTTATACTAAATTCATGGCGATCCAGATAATTTTTTTTTCTTTGAGAACATATAACATTTAATTTACTAATACAGGACTAGAGGCTGCAATTTAACTTTTATTTTATGATTTAACTATTTACAAAATATCATTTCATCTTAAACCAACTGCCAAAAACTGGGCTCTCACAAATCTAAAGTAAAAATTGGCAGAAATAACTGTAACACCTTCACTCCCTCAGAAAAAAAAAAAGAACTGTTGAGAACCAATTTAAGATGTTCCAGAAAGAGTCGTGATATCTTTCTCTGAAAAATTCTTGATGAGGTTCCTTTCCTTAAGTCATAAATTCTATGCCACACAATGTTGTCTTGCAAACTGACAGCTAACCAAAACCAAAAACTAACAACAGTACTTGGTATTAGACATTGATTACAAGGATTTCCAAAAAATCTTCTAAATTTAAGAAATCACAGAGGTAAAATTACACTCAATTGAAAGTTTTATTAATGAACCACCTATTGTAAAGTATAATTTTTAATATATCATACTTGCCCAGTGAACATTTGCTAAATGAAGCCCATGTACTATAGCTTATTTTTGAGTTGGGTTCTCTATCACCCAGGCTGGAGTGCAGTGGTACAATCACAGCTCACTGCAGTCTGGAACTCCTGGGTTCAAGTGATCCTCCCTCCTTGACTTCCATACATGTGGGGATTACAGGCATGAGTCACCTGCCTGGCCAGTTCCTTGTTTCTAAGGAGACACAATTCATTTTTATTCTCCCTACCCCCATTAGAATAGTTTCTATTTAGAGGAAGTAAAGCCTGAGAAACAGGCAACTTCTCACCAAGATGGCCTGTTAAGAAATCTTGGTTACTCCACAAGTCCAAATTGCACTGCTGTTGAGCACCATGTCCCATGAGCAGCACATGTTGTAATGCCAGTTTTTATGCCTCCTGTGACCCAGGAGGGAAGATCTGCGCGAGAGTCTCTAAAGACAGGGATGAAATGAGACTGCCCTTCAAATTGCAGAGAAGCTTGGCTGTATAGCTAGATAGATCTTTATATAAAAAGAATATGTTTTAAAACTATCAGCAAGCAACATTCTTTTATAGATCAAGCATGTACTTTCTTCTGGAATTCCTAACCTGAAATGTGAACTTTTCAAATAAAACTTCTTCTCTGATTGGGATTAAAATGAGTGAGTGTGCTGTGACTAATGTTGGATATAATACAGCTGCCACTCATTGAAGCTCAATGGAATTCACCTCATGAAATCTGCACATCAAACCAGTAAAGTGAGAACAAAATTAAATGGAAGTGTTGGCATTCAAACCCAGGTCATTGTGTCCCCAGAGACCATTCACTTTAAATCTTGCTGCTGAAACTTCTTGAAATTGTGCTGTTACAGTATTATGATCTTAGAAAGCCATTATATATATGAGTGTTTGAGCATGCCAAGTAACCTAGACTAGAAATGACAAGGATGTTACAAATACAAGGACTTGATAGTAGGACACTATATAAGCAAAATAGCCACAAACTTGCATTCAGTTTCTAGAGGTCTCAATCATCGAAACTTTGCTTTGTAATCTTTCTGGTTACCTAGAGAAAGAAAGCCCCAGGGTTGCCCACTGCACCATTCCAGGAAAGGTAGGGGTAAAAGCTCTCAGACTGCTTTGTTGAGAAAAATGGAGAAAGGGTGAAACTCAGCATACAAAAATCTCTGAGGAAGCCTTAATAACCCCCAACTTGCCATGCAGAAACTAATTTCTATCTGGATGGCAGTCCTAGTCTTAAGATCAGAAAGAAACAGGAAGGTGAGAGGGTGAGGTTTTATCTGTTACCTTATATAGTCTGGAAGTCAGAGGCACTCAGTGTGCCTCTATCTCTAATCATGTGGTCTAGCACTAGTCTCTTGGGCTTTCTGTCTCATAGTTTTTTTTCTTTTAGTTGAAAAACAGGTCAACTAACATAAATGTAAGAAGGCATATGCTGGTCTAAAAGTATATTAAATTGTTTAAATCTGTCAATTAGTGAGTTGTCAGTCAATAAATATTTGTTGAGTGCCATCTATGAGCTAAGCACAGGGGACATGTGGTGAGTAAAGAGTAAGGTATAGATAGGCCATGAGCTTAAGGAACTTAAAGTGTTACAGAAGAGGCAGAGAATAAACATGGAATTTCCAAATTATAAACAGTGCTATGCAAATAAGGTAGTGTTATTCATATTTATCACATATTCTACTGCCAGCAGGTGTGGATATTACTGTCAACTATTTGCCTGAGTTCTGTAGATTCAAAGCTGGATTTTGAAATTTCTCCCAATTGCATATAAATATCTAAATCAGACACATTAATGGTGCATGTGGTGAGATCAAGTGTACAAAAAATAGAGCTTTTGAGTTTCTGTAACGCGTTACACCCCATAAAATATGTACTTCCTTTTAGTTCCACTTCCCATTTTCTTGAAATATTTTTTTCTTACTCAGTTTCAATAGAGCATAGAAATCTGCTGAAGTGACTCAATAATCTCCCTTGCATTAGAATCATAGTTTATTGAAATCGGGCAAGGCTTCAGGTGACAGTAACAGAGAAACTTCCCTTTAGAAGTCAATGGCAGAAAGTAAAGTAAGTTAGTAAGGAAGCTATGGGGCACGATGGCAACCTGGATAATTGGGAAGTGGCTGGCAATAATTTAGAAGTAACTCAAAGCATATAAATGCAATCTGCATGATGATGGGGAACAAAAAATTATGGGCAGTCACAGACAGTAAAGTCCTTCCTTCCCGTGCCACCAACTGGATGTCTCGCCTCCTTTTTTAAGGAAGTGGTGAGGAGATGATATTCTTAAAAGCTCAGCATCAACATGACTTGTGGCTTCTTTTTGGATTTGTTTGCCATTCCTGACCACACCAAAGAGGGTAGGTGGGAAAAATTAGGGATTTGTGCCCTGATGGTTGGACCCACTCCACTGATCCATTAGTGACTAGTAATCTCACTTTTTCCTTTCAATATAATGTATGCGTTTTACGTTAACCAGCTTTTTAAAAATTACCTGTTAAGATGAAACAGGGTATCATTGAATGAACAATTATTTCCCAATCACATCTCTCCACTGTTCTGGCTTTCAGTTAATTTTTCTCTAAGGATCTACAGTTAAATCTATCAGGGGGCATCAGCATATATTATTTTACATTTTTTATGATCCATGGTGATGATGACGATGATAAGGATAGGAATATGCAGACAGTGTATGTTCCACAACAAAACCATATTCTTTTGCTTTAAATTCGGCACGCAGGAGCCAGCGAATTTTCCACAAAAATTTCAAAAGGATTTGTCAACAAATAGAAGAGAACAGTGTGTGACAAATATAGATATGGGGGTAAATACGTCTCTATAGGTTTAGTATAATCATCTCCAGTTCCAGGGCAATGAAAATGTACTTCATTTATCCAACCAAATAAAGATTAAAATATTTTTTAAAGTACATGACATACTGTTCTTCACACAGGAAGCTTACCTGCTAGCTGGGGAGTGCAGCCATTCTAACTGAAAACTTAAATAATGATACTAAATAATGTCAAATATTTATTAAATACCTGTCAATGAATATATGCAGTAGGGATTTGAGGGACTAACTGATAATTATACAGGGGAGGAAACTGGAGACTGAGTACGTTGTTCAATGTCACACGGTTAGGTGGGAGGACTGGGACCCAACACATGTATATCTAAAGACAAAACTTGCTCTGAAATGTAATTCAATACTGCTCTCCACCCCTACTAATTCTCATTCTCTGGTTCTTTGGACTCCAACCTAGTTTCACCACTCCTGTAAGGACTGTATCAATCATCTATTGTGGAACAAATTACCACAATAACTTAAAACAACCCCCGTTTATTAGTTTACAGTTCTGTAGGTCACAAGTCCAGCACCCAGTGGTTGGGTTCTCTGCTCAGAGTATTACAAGACTGAAATCAAGGTGTTTTCTGGGCTGAATTCCCACCTGGAAACTCTGAGTAAAAACCCTCTTCCAAGCTCATTCTTGTTGGCAGAATTCAGTTCATTACAGATGTAGCACTAAAGGTCCCTGTTTCCTTGCTGGTGATCATCTAGGGGCCACTCAGATCCTAGATGCTCCTGCATTCCCTATCACATGCCCTCCTCCACCTTCCAGGTAGCAGCAGTGCTTCAAATCTCTAACTTCCTCCATCTCTGACTTCTAAACCCAGATTTAAAGAGTTCATATGATTGGGTTTGTCAGCCCAGATAATCTCCCTATTAAAGTCTACTTGGGACATTACCTCTGCAAAATCCCTTTTGCCATACAATGTAACAAAATCATGGAGTGATGTCTCATCATTTTCACAGGTCCAAACTCAAGGTGAGGAGATTATATAAGTCACTGGGGGTCATTCTAGAATTCTGTCTACCACAAGGACTCTCAGAAAGTATAGAGGAAATTAAGTTGAAATTTGAGGAGAATAAAAAAGAAAGCAAGAAAGAAAGAAGGAGAAAGAAAGAAAGAAAGAAAGAAAGAAAGAAAGAAAGAAAGAAAGAAAAGAAAAGAAAGAAAGAAAGAAAAAAAGGAAAGAAAGAAAGAAAAGAAAGAAAGAAAGACTATAGAGGATCATGGCAATTGGGAAACAGGAAAAAGTCATTTCCTCAAAATTTTAAGGAATACAAAGTAGAAAATAACTTTCAGCACTTGAAATGAACACAAAAGACAAGGCGGCTATATAAGAAAACAAAAATGGTCAGCTTTTCACCAACAGATCAGTAAAATATATTTTATAAGTAAATTTTTATTTCAAAAACATTAAGTTTGAAAAATTTTATTTTACAAGTTTTTATTTCAAATAGGAAACCATTGTTTTGAGAGTCTGAGTCATTGCTCAGCTCCACTGGTGAACATTTAATTGTAACTGATGCCATTGGTGCCCCACCATATTCCCTAAGCATTGGCACTTGCAATCCATGCGACAACTGCCCTTTGCAAGCATCATTCACTCTCTGCCTGGGGATTTTCTTTTAGCTTTCTCCTGGGGAAAGCCTGAAATCCCAGGGGATTGATGTCCTGAGAGCATCCCTCAGAGCAGCCCTCAGCCAATCATGGATGGCAGTTGGTGGCTGAGCACCCAAGCTTCTTAACCCATTGGGTAAAAACCAAAGAACAAAACAAACAAAACAAATAAATAAATAAATAAACCTGTAAGATAAGTGCTACACAGTCTCCCAGAATTCCCTGGTGTGATTGAGCCCAATGATATGATATGATCATGGTAGCTGATATGATAATACACTCTTCATTAATTTCTTTCCCAGTCTCATTTCTACCCTCGTTTTCGATGATCACCTTCTGAATAGAATACTTACACTTAAATTCTCATCATAGGCTTTTAGGCACTTAGAGTAATAGTAACTATATTCCTGCATTTGGTTTGGGAGAAAAGGGCATTAACCTTTTATAAGACAAATAGACTTGGATCCCAGCCAATGTGCAATTTTAGCTTTAGTTTTCTTACTAGTAGAATGAGGACATTAAGACTTACCTTGTTGCATTAAATGAGTAATGATTATGGGTAAACTACCTAGTTCACAGAAGGAATTCAATAAAGCATAATTTTTTTTATTTTTCCTTCTTCTGGAATCCTCAGTGTCTTCCTTATTACTATTTCTGTAATTCCAAGAATCTGACCTCATGGTTTAAACTTCCTGCCCTCCCTAGTTATGGCTAACTGAGAAATAGATGGTGGAGTAAGCACAATTTTCTATGCAATTATATTTTCTACAAAATCAGAGTATTTTATTAAAAATAAGTAAGCCAAATATTAAACACCCCTATATTTAAATTGAATAAAACATTTAGAACCAAATATTTTAAATATATAAATTTTCTTTGGTACTTCACCCTGTTGTTCTTAAAGTTCCCTGAATCTCTGTGACAGTGCATTTAGACTATGGAACAAAGCAACCAGAGCAAGACATTGGCCAGTTTTCACGAGAGCAAAGCTCTAATTCAACCATAAATCAGTTTTTTTTTTCTTTCTTTGAACATTGGCATGAATTGAGATTCAAATTCACATTTTCTAACATGTAGGTTTGTCAAATACACTAAAATACTGAGTACAATAGTATTTTTAATGCCAAAGAAAATCATGTAAAGTATGAAATATCAGAATGTTGATATAAACTCTAGTATCAGATGGCCTGAGTTTAAATCCCAGCTCTGCAACTTATTAGCTGTGTGACCTAAGGCCAAGTAAATTCTCTATCCCTTTGTTTTCTTATCTGTTATGTAGTAATAATAATGGTACCTCCCTTGTACCATTATTGTAATGTAAGAATTAAAGAGTTAATTTGATTCTTACATTAAAGATTAAATTAAATAGTCCATCAATTACATTAAAGATTCATGTAAGAATTAAATTAGTCAATGCATGTAAAACAGTTGCAAAAGCTCTTGGTAAATGTTAGCTACTGTTATTTTGGCTATTAGTATTTGGTCAATGATCTCCCTTGTGATGTTGTTCACCTACACGGGCAGGTGTATCCTTCTTTCTCCTCTCATAGTGTGTATGTCCTAGAACAGTGTTGTTTGAAAACTATTCGCTTGTTATAGAACTGTTCACTTGTCTGTGTCCCCACTTGACTATCAGGTATGTGAAGACAGTCCTGTCCTTTATTAATTTCTACATCCTTTGTTTAATGAGTAAATTAATCAGAACTAGAAACTATGTAGCTAGATATGTTTTCTGTACAAGTTTATATTTTTATACAGTTAAGCGATGGATTCCAGAGGAGACTTTATGTCACCAGTATGAGAACAGAAAACATACTAGTTAAGCCAGCCATGTCACATACTGGCTGTTTGACCTGAGGAAGATGACTGCATCTCTCTGAGCCTCAGTTTCCTCATTTATCAAATAGATATAATGATATAGTTTGTAGGGTGGTCATGAAAATTAAATGAGATAATATGTATCAAATGTTTGACATACAGTAAGCTTTGTTGTTAACAATTGCTATTCCATTCTTTCCCCCTTAATCCAAAGTGCTGCTCAACAAGAGTTCGAAGACAACTGGACAGGAATCTCACCTTTCATAAAATGGTGGCATGGATGATTGCACTTCACACTGGTAAGTTTATTAAAGAAAACTTGGAACCAGAGAGTTCCCTCTATTCATAGATACCTTTTTATATAAGAGATCAATCAGTTTTTATAGTTAGATTAAGTGGTGGTTGGATATGTTGTATTTTTTTTAATGAGTTGTGCTCAAAATATTTACCACACTTTCTGCCACTTCAATATTAGGATTTATTTCTTTAGGTTTTAAAGCATTTTTATTTCAGGATTTTCCTATAAAAATGAAAATATGCCATCAGAAAAGTCAATCCTAGTGTCCTAACCCTTTCCTATTCTTTCTAGTGTCAAAAATGTTAATTCACGTATGAAAACGTATTTATTCCAAAAAGTGTTCTTGGTTGCACATGTGAATTTGTGGACTTTTTGCAGTAAACTTACATGAGCCACAGCCCATCAAATGAGAATCCCTCAAGACTGTCATTATCAGCTAAATACCTTCATTATTATTATTACTATTGTTATTGTTATTACATGTATCCATACAATGGATATATATGTGTGTATATAGATATTATACATTATTATTAAAATTATTAGGGTGGTAGTGTCAGTGCAAGAAGGACTGTATCTGGGACCCTTATCTAATTCCACTAATTCACTCAACAAATAATTCATGTGCCAGAGAATAGATAAGAACAGTGATAAAGCAGACTTGTACTCTGCCCTTAAAGAGTCTATTCCTAGCCTGAGTAAAATAGGCTTCGGTTATAGGCATTTAACTGAGCTTCTCTTCTACTAGTAGATCTAGCAGGCTTTTTGAGCAGTGGAAAATAAATAGTTCAAAAGAAATATATGATAAAATCCTGTTAGAAACTGGCATAGTGTACAGATTAAGAGCACATATTTGCGTGCCAAATGTACTGGATTTGATTCTTAATTCTGCTGCTTCCTAGTTTGATGACCTTGAGCAAGGTTTTAAAGCAGTCTATGTCCCAGTTTCCTCATCCACAAGATGAGCCGATATTATTAGTACCTACATCACTGGATCAATGTAAGGATTAAGTCATTGTGAAGTACTTATAACAGTACTTGGCATCTAGTAAGCCCTATGCAAGTGTTTATTAATAAATAATGCAATTTTTAAGAGAGAGAGATTCATACCTTATGGCCATAGGTTTGTATCAATTCAATCAAATTTGTCATCTCTCTCTGGAGGTAATTTCAGAGTCAGGTTAATGGGCCAGCAGTTAGGCATTCATTACATGAGGGTTTTCTTATTTGAGCCCAAATATATTACGGAGAGAGATAATGAGAGCATATCTAAACACCTTCAGAAACGAAGGCTATTGTGTAGAATCTTATAAATTGGTTGGGTCTTTAGGAGCATATAGCTCAACATCTTCATCTTACAAATTAGGAAACCAAGACCAGAGAGTTAAGTCATTTTCCCACAATTACACAACTAGAAAGGAGCTAGAATTGCCTTGTCTCCTTGGTTCTGGAGACCCAGTTCTTGTTTATAAGTGTCCTGGGCCTCCCTTTGTCTCCCTGTGGCTTATCATAGAGTTAGAGGCTGTCCCAGAAACCCAGCTTTCAATAAATTTGTGCATACCCTTCACTCTCTTTATTTCTCTTCTCTGCCCTTTTCAGCGATTCACACCATTGCACATCTATTTAATGTGGAATGGTGTGTGAATGCCCGAGTCGGCAATTCTGATGCTTATTCAGTAGCACTCTCTGCACTTGGAGACAGGCAAAATGAAAGCTATCTCAATTTTGCTCGAGATAGAATCAAGGTAAGCCTCTCATTATCTGATTCAGATATTCTCTAGGCCATTACAATTGAGCACTAGATTTCAGTGAGTGAAGACCTCTACTTTGCCAGGAAAAAAAAAAAAAAAAAAAAGTTGGCTAACCATCAGAGGGACAAGTCTGTAGGTTACAATAATGGGAGTATAGAAAAAAATGTCTCCCACACTCCTCACCCCATGTGTGGAGGTCTCTAGATGTTTTCAGGTCTTTAAGCTCATCCATGAGAATGTGTGCATGTGAATCCTGGAGTAACTCAGGCTTACCTGTGACTATGCCCACCAAAGAAAGCTGGGAACACATGCTTAGTCGAACAAGGTTTGGTTTATTACTTGCTACAGCAAAAGAAATCGCACACCTTGAGGAACTCTGGGCATCTCAAAGGGATGTAAAGTGGATTTAGGATTTAGGATACTGTTAGATAGTTTGGGGGAGGATTTAAGAATGCAAGGATTTTTTCTGGATCAGTTATGGTCAGGAAATGGGGGTAGTTCTCAGATAAGGTATGTTAATTATTTTTTCTAGGAGGCAGAGGGAACAGAATAGGATTAAGTCTATAATAGGCAAAGAAGCAGTAGTCATTGTCTAGGCTCAGACATGATTTTGGAGTGATTTTGTTTTTATCTCAATCCATCACAGTCACAGAGTGACCTCCTCTGATGTTGGTGTTTTTGTGAAATTATTTATGTGAAGTAGGGAACATCCTGTCCTAAGTATTAGTGTAAGGCCAGCCACCAGCTGACAGTTGTCAGTGATGCCTTTGTCTTTTCTTACCTACAACATCTGAAGGATGGCCTGTGTCCACAAATTGTCATTCCTTGAGAAGAATAGGTGCACTGGGAGTAACTCAGCATTTCTCTAGGGGTAGCCAGGAGGGTATCCAGAAGTAAGAACTTCTTCTATCCCAGCAGTTGTTGAAGCTTCCTACACTCAGAGACAGAAGCTTCAAGTCTTCATGTACCCAATGACTTGGGAAGATGACTAAATCACATTAATATGCACTGAATTCTAAAAATGTTTCCTTGTGTTTAGTTTTGGGAAAAAATAATTATTATCCTCAGACTTACATGAGAAAAACTTGCCTGATATCCTTAGGGACAGAATTAAACAGCATCGTAAAAAAACAGATTTTTTTCTACAATATATTGGGTAATTTTTCTTTTACATTATTCATTGTTTGCCCAATGATATATGAGGGTGGCAACATGAACATAACTAGGTAAGTCTACACTATCATGCTCTGTTCAATTGTTCCTGGATCACTTTTGCTGTATCTATGCTCTCCCACTCTTCTAAATGTTTTCATTTTCAATAACCTGTAGCTGTGTTTCCTCCTCAGAGGACTGCCCTGGGGCATCCCTTTGCTCACAGACTCAAAGATGTTGGAAGGTTGGTGGGGGGCGGCTGAATGGTTACGCCTGTTCCTGTGCAACCCTTAGCCAGTCACTGGTGGATGCAGACTATGAAACCTGGCTTCCTTGCCTGGAGACAGGATAAACTCTGAGTTGTAACTTACCCTCCAGAGTTCCCCTGCAGGATCAGGCTGAAGCTATCCCTTGTGAGACTTTGCCTGATTTCACCCCCTTGCTTCACTTGTTCATCTTTTCTATCCTATTCCCTACTCTCTTACCAGTTTCTCTTGGAGCACATGTTTTCTAAGTCACTTGCCCATGAAGTCTCCTCTCAGGATCTGCTTCTAGGGAACACAGCTGATGATGTTTGGCATTCCCAGAATATATTTTCAAACTAAGCACTGTGACCCTTTCAAAATCAAAGGGAGAAAGAGCTTTGAGACACTTTTAGGACATCCTGCAGTTGATTGATTTTCTTTACTTTCTACCCCCTTAGAAATAACTATTTAAGTATATCAATTCACATTTCCTATGACATCCGAACCGTGTAAGGCGTTTCAAAATTTAGAAACATCTATTTCAAATCTATATCTCTGTGAGGGATGATTAAGATTATTCAAAGAGGGGGTGAAAATATCTATTGTTCTATACATTGGACACTTTATAATAGTCCTGCATTTGAGAACCTATAATAATGTGTACGTGTGTGTGTGTGTGTGTGTGTGTGTGTTTATATTTTACAGAACCCTGAAGGAGGCCTGTACCTGGCTGTGACCCGGGTGGCAGGTATCACTGGAGTTGTCATCACGCTGTGCCTCATATTAATTATCACTTCCTCCACCAAAACCATCCGGAGGTCTTACTTTGAAGTTTTTTGGTACACACATCATCTCTTTGTGATCTTCTTCATTGGCCTTGCCATCCATGGAGTTGAGTGAGTGTTTAAACTCTGAAGTCAAGGATTTCATGTCCCTCAATTTCTAGGCATGATGCTCTATTAGAGGCACAGTGACCTCCTTGCCTGCGTGTGGTTAGCCTGTCTGCTAAGGGAATGTGAGAGGATAGCAGAGGTCAGTTTGATAGAAACCACTCAACACTGGCATTTTTGTTTCATGCATCCATGTAATTGCTATTCATAGTGCAGTTATGTATAGCAAGCTTGAAAAATACACCAAAGTCTGAGCATCTTTGCAAATGTATAAAACATGTTGAGAGCACTGGTAGGATCCGGAATATCTGTAATGATGTCCCCTGTGGTTTAATCACTAGTAAATTAAACAAACCTCCAAACTAGAAGAGTTAATGATTAACAAGTTGAAGAGGTTTATTATAGTTCAATAAGTTTTGATTTAAGCCCACAATCATTTATTTGTTGCCTACCATGTATGAGGACCTATCTCAGGCACTGCAAGAAATACAAGCAGGAAAAGTATATGGGTGTTGCCTTCAAACATTCTAATATCATGAAAGTAACAGCTAACTTCTATTAAGGGTCTGTGCTAAGGGTTTGATATGAGATATTTCTTTTAACCCCCAAAATGTATAGATTTCTCACTATCACCATTTCTTGGGGATAGTAATTGTAGACAAGAAACCTGGAGCTAAAATGTTAAAATATGCAACCTAAGCCACCCCTCTGGTAAGTGGCCCAGCTGAGACTGGAGCCAGGCAGTCTAAAGCAGGCTGTGATAAATGTGCTCTTAGAGTCACACAGTTCCTGGCTATGTGGTTAGGAGAGTTTGCCTGATTGGAAATCCTCCTTCATACCAAGTTTCCTTTTTTGTACTGTTTCATACCACCTGCACACAAAGGCAGGCCTGGGGAAGTATCCTGGTGGGTATAGGGCTCCAGGAAATTAGGGGTGGAGGAAGTAGAAGCTCAAGACTCACTCTGCCCAGAGCCCAGTTGGTGGCCAAGACATGAGTGTGAAAAAGGGGAAGTGTGGGGAAAGCTGCATTAGGCACTGCATTCTTAAACTACTTGCTGACTGTGACCCCTGATAAATTCTTTGTAAGCATGGAGAAATCAATGTAGACCAAGAATCTGTTTACTCTCTTAAAGCACTCAAGTATCTTTAAATGGGACTTAGTCATAATCCAGTGTTTCAGGTAATCCTAGAGAAGAGAAATAATTTCTTCCCTTCTCCAATTTAGTAATTCCACCACTTTCTGTTTGTATAGTTTCACAGATATTCGTCTTCCTTTGAAGCAGACAGAGGAGATATGTTTATCTCCTTCTCCACTTGAAGAGAATCTGCTCTTTACACTGGTTAGGTGATTTCTCACAGTCTCATGGCTCCGTAGCAGCTGAATTGATTTTAAAATGCAGGTTTCTGGAACTCTGGTCCTGGCATTGAGAAGAGAAGGAGAAAATCAGATTATTTTCCTGTCATTTTCTTCCCATGGGAACTTAGGCATTTTGAACTTTAATAGTTATTTTTTGGACTCTTACTTTGTGTCTGGCATTTTTTGTATATCATGCAAATTGCTTATTATAATGAACCTTTAATGAGGTACTATTACATCTGTTTTACAACTGAAGGAACTGAGGCTCAGAAGAAGTTCAATAATTTGCCTGAGTCCACCAAACTAGTATGGGTTAGAACTGAGATTTGAACCCAAGTCTGTCTGACACAAAACAGAATTGTTTTCACCAAAACATTCTGCTTTGAGTTACTAAATCATTCTGATTTACATTCTCATGTAAAATGGAGGCAATAATACTTGCCTCTCAGGCTTGTCATGAGGATTAACTGAGATAATTTGTGTAAAATGTCTTTCCCCAAGCCTGGCACATGATAGGTGCTCAATACATGATAATTCTCTTCCCTAAGACCTAAGGATAGAAAGGAGTGGTTAATGAACTTGAATTAAAACATTCTCAGCCGGGCGCGGTGGCTCAAGCCTGTAATCCCAGCACTTTGGGAGGCTGAGACGGGCGGATCACAAGGTCAGGAGATCGAGACCATCCTCGCTAACACGGTGAAACCCCGTCTCTACTAAAAAATACAAAAAACTAGCAGGGCGAGGTGGCGGGCGCCTGTGGTCCCAGCTACTCCGGAGGCTGAGGCAGGAGAATGGCGTAAACCCGGGAGGCGGAGCTTGCAGTGAGCTGAGATCTGGCCACTGCACTCCAGCCTGGGCGACAGAGCCAGACTCAGTCTCAAAAAAAAAAAAAAAAAAAAAAAAAAATTCTCATAATACACCAAATGACACAATAAATTTTAGGTCTCCAAAGCAAACCTTTACAATGGGTTTTCTGTGTCTTTTCTTCTTACATATTCTGAAGATGCTGTCATTTATGTTCCTTGAAGTCTACTCAACGTCGTGCCTTCCTCTCTCTATCACCAATAATTGTCTTATGTTTTGGTAGTTGCTCAACTTTTATTGAATTGAAATGAATGGGCTCTGAGCACTTTAAGGTACACACTATTAGTGTTGATGTCTGTGAGAATGTTATAATCTCTATATAGTTAAGTATCTCACACTGGTTTCAAAATTTGGTTTGATTTAGATAATTTCCGAACCCACAAATAAGGCACTTCTGATAAGCTTCAGTGCTACTGCATGACTGTCTTGGTTGTCTACTATAGTGGGTGCCTGGCCAAGGACGATAAAGTTGGCCCACACTTTGATGATTGAGCCCTTTGCTTATAGGACTATCCTCATACGAAGAGTACCTTTTTCTAATTTGCACAAAGGCACTGTAGGGACCAGCAGTCACTCTGTTAGATTTGCAATTTTTCTGTTTTTGTTTGTTTGTCAATGAAAATGATACTTGAGACAGAAGTACAAATTCTCCCTTAAGATAATTTGATCCAAGACTTACCCTCTATAATGTTACATGTAAATATTCCTTTGGTAATTGCACATACATTTTTTCTGTTGCTGGGTATTATACATTTTCTTTCCTTTCATCTATTCAGAGGGAGCAATAAGCTATCACTTTTAAGTGAAAAGTACAGGACCTACATCAGAGCACTTAAAATATATGCAGAATCTTTTAATAAAACAATTTAATTTCCTATTACTAAATGATCTGGACTTACATTTTTCTCCCAGACGAATTGTACGTGGGCAGACCGCAGAGAGTTTGGTTAAGCATAGACCAGAAGTTTGTGAACAAAAAATCTCAGAATGGGGAAAAATAGAGGCCTGCCCAATCCCTCAGTTTGCTGGAAACCCTCCTATGGTATGTACAATTCATTGTTGTTATTACAGTTTCATTACTGACAATCTTTAACCTGTGTCTAAGAAACATGTACAGATGTTATACATCTATATAGATGTCCATTACAAATGTCATGGAACAGCTAAAACGTGTGTCTACTTTTCTCTGCTGTGTTTATTGGATAGACTTGCTTCTTGGAAACTAAGCTTTGCATTGTTCTGTTATTAACATCCTGATATAAAACTTGGAAAAATAGTCTTTTTAGAAGTGGTGTTTTGGTTCAAGAAGTTGCATCTCTTTTCTTCATGACGACGCCATTTTTGGGGGGACACTTGGGATTCCATCTTGAGCTGAGTTGGATAGCTCAAATAAATCACTTATAAGGAGTGAAGGGCCTCTTCAGATATCAGCACATACTACTTTCTATACAGCTTTCAGATTTGAAAAGGAAATTGATGAGGTGGTACATAAGGCTACCTTTAGGCATTAGGAGTTTCCTGTTTATGAAGCATAAAGGAGGCTGGACAGCCAGGTACATACCAACATCCAATGGCATCATGTGGTGGGCAGAAATGTGGCAAGGGTGACCAAGGAAATACATGGTGAAATACTTTCTTTCTTCTATTGGGAGCCCTGGAGGGCTCCATTTTGTGTATTCTCATATCACTGCTCCATAGAGTAAGATGTGGGCCTTGTAATCTTCATAGCATTCCCCCCATTGGCAGACAGTATACTTTGTTGGTTATTGTGCTAGCCATTGGTATAAAACTAGGCAAAAATCAACATTTGTGCAGGGCTTCTGAAGAGGATTATTTTTTTTTCCTCAAGCATAGTATAACATAAAGGCAAATTTTCCATTTTATTTTCTCCTTTCTTTTTTCCTACTCTTCTTAGCATAGGAGAACTCTTCCTCCAGACACAGCATACTATCTGAGGACTTAGTGTCTTTAAGCATCCTTTCCCATTAATGAAAGCAACTAGACATCTCAGTGAATTGGCTCCACTACATGCAGACATCAGTAGAAAGGATAAAAAGGGAACTGTATTGCCAATCCTCTTGTGGGCAGGGGAAGGCACATTTCCTCGATGACAGCTGGAGTCAGAGTACTAGTGCCTTAACAGAAACCTATCTCAAAGAATTTCTAGGTATACCAGCAACAATATCCAAATCTGGCTCCATTCAGTGGGGCTCCATGGTAGCACTCAGGAAACAGATGGATGATTTGAGACTGTTTTAAATATCTATCCCATTAAAACAAAGGCCGAAAACAGAACATTGTTTATATCTAGGGCAAATATTCTTCAAGTTTGGCTGAAGATGGGGAGATTCAGGTGCTCTCAATTTCCAACAGTAAGTTTCCTATAAAAGTAATTTAGTAGAAAGATTATATGTGAGACTATGGGAAGCACTCTCTTATTTTTCCCCCTTAGAATACATTCCGGAAAGTCATCTTTTAGATAATATTGCCGTCTAAAATTCTTTGCTAGTTTAGGTATTAAACTAGAAATCCAACTGGCTGAGTTTCAGGATGGATCTGTTTGGCCTCAATGTTTTTACATGGCCAACAATGCTACAGAGTAATTCCAGTGTTCAGAAACACTACATGTTCTGCATGTTCTGACCCAAGAGCTATCTAAAGAAGTCCAAAAAGCTCTGGGTTTGTCTCCATTCAGCAAGTGCATTGCATACTCCCAGAATTTCTCAGAATATTGGAGAAACAGCCAAACTCTTGCACAAAATTTGTCATCTTGCAAATTTGTCACTCTGACTACATAACTAAGAGAAAGCAATCACAATGTTGCATTAAAAATATTGTGTTGCTGAAATGTTATCCTTTAAAGAAATGTTAATTCTGAAACCAGCCTTGCTTTGTTATAGGGTTACTGCAACTGTAGTTGCAACACTGAGAGGAAATCCCATTCTTGTGAACAGTTCCTCTTGGGAAAGTTTTATATTGTCAGTACAGTTCCCCAGTGTGACTAAGGAGAATGTTTACTTTTACTGGCTCAAAATTATCTTAGTCTCAGATATTTTCATATATTCCATTGTAGAAGAAACGTATTTATCTAATGTCAAATATTTAAGCAAGCCTACAAAGATTAACTTGGCTTCTCAAATTTTTCTCCCTCTGAATATTTTGTTATCTATTACCAGTTAATGTATGTCATTTTCATGTTTGCTCTGATTACAGACTTGGAAATGGATAGTGGGTCCCATGTTTCTGTATCTCTGTGAGAGGTTGGTGCGGTTTTGGCGATCTCAACAGAAGGTGGTCATCACCAAGGTATTGATTGGTTTAGTAATTACTAGTGGCCAGTGTCCAACTGTATCATAGACAAGTCTTCCCAACCCCTCTATATCATTGGTCAGATGTTACAGCAGAGAGAAGACCTACAATTTATTTCAAGTTACTTCCCTCAATAATCAAATGTTTGAACCTTTAACTGGGGAAACTACAAGTTACCACTTTTGATGTTAAAATGAAGCCAAATTCTGTCTGTGCACGAATCTCCCTCACCCACTGTGTGTGTGTGTGTGTGTGTGTGTGTAGGGGAAGGACACAGAGACATTATTTGGTTAGTTAAGAACAGAAAAGAAAAAGAGGTGAGTTCAAAGGGACATAAATTGAGTCTTAAAATTTTCAGATGCCAAAAGAACCAGAGATCTAAGGGTAGGTCTCATTGAGGCTGAGCTAGTTTTTCAGGTTATCTTTACCACCTTTTCTCTGCTGTGTATGTAATAATCTAATATGAAAGTTGAAGTGCCCAAAATTTCAGCAAGTTAGTAAATAAGCTGCGTCTCAAATTTGGTCTCCTAATTCCAAGTCTAGAGTGACTTTTCCTGAACTCTAATCTGTTTCTCATCACAAAATAAATAAATATCCAACTAAATAAATGTAAATGGAACTCCTTGTTATAATTTCAGGAAACACCAGGAAAGTATATCTTTATCAAATAAAATTTAATTCAATTCAACTCAGTTCAAAAAGTATTTGCCAAAACCCTACTATGGATTACTTTTGCAAAACAACAAATTCTTCCTGTCCTCCACCCTATCTTTCCTCATTTGCTGTCTCTGGTGGGTCATAGTAAAGCTAGTTCAGCTGGCTTTGGAAGTCTTGAAATATAGGAAACCACAACAGTTCTCCTTTTGTGATATTTATATTGCATTATAAGAACAATCCCACAGATCAGCAAAAACAGTTGCTGCAAAATGTCCTTTACTAGACTAGAGATGACTGAACCAGACAAGTATTTTTCTTAAACATACTTTTAAGGAAAACTTGTTTTCCTTTGAAGAAAATATATAATTGTTTTCTTCTCATATAAATAAATATGAGAGACGAGATGTTATCCAAAAGTATTCCAATGAGAATGCTATCCACTTATTTAGTTACATCTCATTTGTGCCTGTGATAGCAAAATTGTAATATGGTAAAAAATTGTTTCCACAACACAAAATTGCAACATGGTAAACAATTTTCAACATAATTTTAATTTTCTGTTTTCAAAATGAAGCTTTGCAACTCCTTATTTCAGAGCAGAAGGGAAGTTGGTTATAGTTTTTATCACGTAAGATGCATTTAATTCACAAGTTCTGGAAACGTTTGACATTTTTTAAAAAAGAATTTTTCACTCTTCCTCAACTCCCTGTTCAAGAAAAGCCCAGCAGTATCAGTTAACATTAGGAAGCTGCTATTTTATTTCTATTGATTTTTCTTTCCTTTGATGTCCCTTGGTTTGTCTTTAGTTATACATATAGGGTTCTTCTAGAAGTCTTAAGAATCATGAAAGAAACAGTATATTACTTTCTGTCTTGCTGTTCACTGTGTTCTACTTTTTAAAAAATTATCCACTCAATAGTTGATGGACATTTGGATTGTTTCCTGTTTTTTTGCTATTATGAATAAAGCTGTTATAAACATGTGTGTACATAGACAAATGAGGATGGCAATGGGTGGGTAGAATAGATGGTGTACTCCCCAGATAGGGAGAAATGTAGAAATAACACATGGAATCAGGCAGATTCAAGGTGTGATTAAAGACAAAGATAGACCAACTTAGTCTTGGTTTGGGGAATGTTGCTACATAACTAGCCAATGGGATCTCCTTCTGCTGGCCAGCTATTAGGTTGGTGCAAAAGTTATTGCGGTTTTTGCCATATTTTTAATGGCAAAAACCGCAATTACTTTTGCACCAACCTAATACTAAGGCCCTCTCTCATCCTCTGGGGAGATAGGAAGGCTGAGCAGGAAACATCACTTTTTGTAAATTTTTTAGCACTTTTTTGACTTCTGAGAGGAAAAAAAAAAATCACAATAGGCTGATTTTTTATGTTGGATTCCCTGGTAAAGACTGAGAAATAACTGCATGCAGAAGGTTTCTAAGGCATTCTGTAAGAGATAAACCTGGAAAGGAAGTAAGAAAGGCAGGAATGGGGAGAGAGAAAAGCTGACCCTCTTTCTAGTTGCAACTGTGGTCTCAGATGATACTACAGGGAGTGCAGGAATTGAGATAGCCCCTTGGAGTTAACCTAAGTTAAGGAAAAGGGACTAGGCCTCAGTATCCCATAATCAGCCCATCTTTAGTAATGGGCTACAACTGAGGGCAATTCCCTGTGACAGACACATCTGCTGGAGGAACTGCTGTGTTGTCCCTAAAGCAAAGATCTAGGTGGGCCAATTTAGCTCAGTTTTTTATCCATATGGACACTAAAAAGGCAAGTATTTAGGAAAGTTGTCATTTCCAGACATATGTTTTATTCTATAGGTGGTCACTCACCCTTTCAAAACCATCGAGCTACAGATGAAGAAGAAGGGGTTCAAAATGGAAGTGGGACAATACATTTTTGTCAAGTGCCCCAAGGTGTCCAAGCTGGAGTGGCACCCTTTCACACTGACATCTGCCCCTGAGGAAGACTTCTTTAGTATCCATATCCGCATCGTTGGGGACTGGACAGAGGGGCTGTTCAATGCTTGTGGCTGTGATAAGCAGGAGTTTCAAGATGCGTGGAAACTACCTAAGTGAGTAAAAAGTACATATTACCAGCATGTATGAGTTCAGGAAAAATGGCATTAAATAGCTCCTCTTCCTCCATGTTTTACAAAGTCTCCAACAAAACACACAGGTTCTAAGAATATAGGTAGCTATTTCTGTGGTCGCCATTTTATATGTGTGGTGTGTTTATGCATATTTTCATAAATGTTATGTGAAATATGAAACCTTTGAATCAAATATTAGAAATAAATACTCCCAAATTCCTTTAAATATGTAAGGGTCAAGGCCAAGTTAGATTAACTTTCCTAAAAAATATAATAGTAGTGTATCAAAAATATCCTTAAATTTTCATTGGCATAATTTTTTTGAGGTTAAATGCCATATATTAGCCCCTTTGCCTCCTTTTCCCTGCATGCCCAACATGCTATCAGGTACTTAGTAGATGCTAAAGAAAGGTTTGAGAGTTTGTTGAATAACTCAATGAATAGACAAATGAAAAGTGGAGACATTAAATCTACAAGATGTTGTGATGCGGCAAATTCTCACTTCAGTGTGCAGCGTGTGCAAGATTTTCAAGAGTGGGATGTCCTGGCAAGACACAGGGTATGTGTGGAGGGGGCATTGTTGTGTGTGAAGAGGAATGGGGAGATAAAAACAAACAAACAAACAAACAAACAAAAACTTGTTCCGAGTTACCAAATGTTTTTGGTTAGCCAAATATTTCTCTTCTCACTTCCAAACCCAACGTTGGCACTAAGTTTGGTTACTTGAAAGCTATTTCATAGAAGGAAGCACCCAATAGATACATTATTCCAATTTGAATTAACATATTGCACATCCCCAATAATTATGGGTGTCCCATCTCACTCTGAAGATCAAGACATCTCTGTAACTATCTCCTCCCCATTTCCCTTCAGGATAGCGGTTGATGGGCCCTTTGGCACTGCCAGTGAAGATGTGTTCAGCTATGAGGTGGTGATGTTAGTGGGAGCTGGGATTGGGGTCACACCCTTCGCATCCATTCTCAAGTCAGTCTGGTACAAATATTGCAATAACGCCACCAACCTGAGGCTCAAAAAGGTAAGTGCTTTCATGTATCGGAGGACCTAGAGTAGTAACCATACTCTGCCATGTGAGGCCTGAGAATGCTTTCAGGGCTAAGGTTGGCAGAGACCATGGGAAGTGAAGAAAAGCTTCCAGTGGTTCTAGAGAGACAGGGTTTTCTTCAAAAGAATGTTTGTTAAATCTAATGTGCTTCTAGATAAGTACGCCTATTAGTGAAGGGAATATATTGTATTTGTATAGTGTTGCTGGAAATTCAGAAGAAAGAAAGTTGGGAAAGTATTCACAGCCCCAACTCAATAGCTATAATTTTTGTATATTCTCTTCTAATATCTCCATGTTTATGTATTTTTAGAAAGTTGTAAATATTGAGTATGTATAATTTCATGTCCTGCTTTTAAGAAACATATTACAGAAAGTGATTTTCAATGTTCTCACAGGCTTTATAATGATGACTTTAAATGATCCCTTCATGTTCTATTGAGAGGATATTGAATAATTTTTCTTTCATCTTGTGTTGGATATTGAGATTGATTCAATTTCCAGCCACCCTCCCCACCACCCAATACTTTTTTTTGCAAAGGGAGAAGAGGAGACCTGAAACTCTACTTACGAATATCTCCTCAGGGTCAATTCACAGGGGATTTTTTGGTTAACTATAAATTTGGTTTTATTCTGTAATAAAGGGCATCCTAAATAAACCTCAGGCCATTCTAATAACTGTAAAGATAAACTCTAATAGGGACATTAAGCCTACCTTGACTTTTCATTCTCCCTGTACCTCTTTTCCATGTGCAGGAGATATGCATAGAACCTTATTTTTCCCCTAGGAACTCATGAATGTCTGGCAGTAGCAGGCAGGGAAGAATTTCTGTGGCAATCCCTGCTAGTCTAGATTCCATCAGGCTTTCTAAGAAGAGGTTAAAAGGAAGCCAGGGATTCTGGGAGAGTAAGAGCAGACTCAGAGAGAAACTTGGTGGGCTAATAGTTTTTTTCTTAAGCCATGTATTTCTGAGGCCAGGTTACTTATTTACTGCCCTGCTAGAGTGAAGGCCAGAGCAGGTTCATGTAAACTACCCTGTGAAATGTCCAGAGCCTTCCGAAAATCTATGTTTCTAGGCATTCTGAGCATCAGGAAAAAGTTTGGGTGACAGAAAGTGGAATTCCACATGTTAATGCTGATAGGGCCTGCCAAATATAATCTGCTTCATGATCCACCCCATTTTCAGATCTACTTCTACTGGCTGTGCCGGGACACACATGCCTTTGAGTGGTTTGCAGACCTGCTGCAACTGCTGGAGAGCCAGATGCAGGAAAGGAACAATGCCGGCTTCCTCAGCTACAACATCTACCTCACTGGCTGGGATGAGTCTCAGGTAAGGACAAGACTCCAAGGCTCAGGTCCTTCCCATAGTGTACAGGGCTTATGAACTTCCCCCTGGTTATTGGTGTGTCTTGTGCACTATTTTTTCTAAGTACAGTTAGTGGATTTGGTGATCCGGTCCATTCACTCTCATTTAGTATCGGCACATGATATTTAGCCTGCTCAGATTAGAATCAGAGCCTGTGAGGGAATAAAAGCCATCACTTTGACATTATTAGATCAATTCTCCCGCCAGGCACTCTGAAACTGGTGATTGAGATGATGCATAGGGTTATTTTGGGGAAAATTTAGCTTTCTCTTTCTCTCTCTCTCTCTCTCTCTTTCTCTGTCTCTCTCTTTCTCTCTCTCTCTGTGTGTGTGTGTGTGTATAAAACAGACAGTCCCCAACTTACAGTGGTTCAACTTATGATTTTTCAACTTTGCAATGAAGTGAAAGCAATATGCATTCAGTAGAAGCCATACTTCAGTATTGCATTCAACAAATTACATGTGGTATTAAACCTTTTATTACAAACAGGCTTCTTGTTAGATGATTTTGTGGAATTGTAGGCTAATATAAGTGTTCTGAGCACATTTAAGGTGGTCTAGACTAAACTATGATGTTTATTAAGTTAGATGTATTAAACCCATTTTAGACTTACGGTATTTTCAATTTAATGATGGTTTTATCAGGATATAACCCCATTGTAAGCTGAGGAGCATCTGTATATATAACATACATAAGCATATAAAGGATTCTGTATATATGTATATATTTTAATACGTACTTATATATGTATCACATATATATTTATATGTACATATGTGTTTATAAAATTTATGTTTTTGTATGTTTTATAATATACTCACTACCTTTATAATTATTATGTATATATATTGCCAAGTATTATTCTTATGTATCTATTTACATAGATTGTCTAATTTTATCCTCTCACCAACACTATAAAGTAGCTCCTATTATTATCCACACTTTACAGATGAAGAAACTCAGACCAGGTTAGGTCATTTTCCTAAGAGCACCCAACAAGTAAGTGACAGAGACAGAATGTGCCAGAGCCTGCACTCTCAGCATCTCGCAGTAGTTCATGATTATCATTTATGAATAAATTATTATATATCTAATGAAGGTGGTATATATGCATGTATGTGTGTGTGTATGTGTGTGTGTGTGTGTGTGTACAATGAGGGTGCTCTTTCAAAAATGTTTGGAGACCACTATAATAAAGTAAGCCAATAGTTCTCAACAGGAACAGTTTTGCTCTGTTCCCCCCAAGACACACACCAGAGACAGTTGGCAATGTAAATATCCTATGATTAACAAGACAGCCCCCCACAACAAAGAATTATACAGTCCCAAATATCAACAGTGCTGAAATTGACAAACCCTGAAACAAGTTAATGATTCCTGGAGTGGTAACATCTTTGTAAATAAGCAAACATTAATGACTTGGCCTGGAAACAGATGCTGCCACCATGAGTGAGGAGCTAAGGCAAGAGTCTCTGCATATTTCTGTCCTGTGTCTCAGCTGGTGTCTTAGTCCATTTGTGCTGCTATAACAAAATACTCGAGGCTGGATAATTTATAAAGAACAGAAATTTATTTTCTCAAAGTTCTGGAGGCTGGCAAGTCCAAGATCAAGACACCAACAGGTTTGGTTGTCTAGCAAAGGCTGCATCTTCTGGGTGGGAGAAATACTGTTTTCACATGGTGGAAAGAAAAAGGGCAGGCTCATCAAATACTGTGTGATGACTCTTTTCCAAAGCCCTTAACTCATTCATAAGGGATGATCCTTTATGTCTTAATCATCTTTATAAGGCTCCACTTCTTAATGCTATCACATTGGCAACATCTGAATTTTGGAGAGGATACATTCAAACTATAGCAACTGGGTATACATAGACATTGGCTCCACAACCCTGAGCATCTTCCATGTGCACCCTGTCACTGTGAAGACTGAATTCCCATTTGGGTTTTGACATATTGTTTATCACAGATTCTCCAAGTCTTAAAGGAATCTTGTAGCAAATATAGATTAAGGAAACATCACCATAAGAATTGTTGCTCCAGAAAAAGTGGTTTTGAAATGCCACTTCTGCAATTTAAAAACAAAACAAAAATGCTTTGATAAAAATAAAACTCAGGAAAAAATCTATATTATATAAATTGCTTTACTGTTTTGTTATTTAAAAAACAAAGCACAGTTTTTTTAAATCAGTAATTTATTTGTATTAAAAATTAATTATTTTGCTTTACCAAACTGATCTCTATAGGATTATTAAATTGGAGTGCCCACCTTTCTTAATATCCTCTATGCCCATCATCCATCTAGTGAATTTCAAATCTGATTTGCTTTTTAAAAATAAATTTAATTAACCACTTTTATGAAAAATACCTGTTGTTCAAACTGAAGCCTCCTAGAATGGTAGCAGAAAAACAGCATGTGACTATATACACATACGCACACACACGCGCACACACACACGCACACACACTAGCTTTAGGCTTGATTTGATGTCTTATTATGCTACCAAAGTATTGCTGCATTTTAGTCAAAAATTGTTACATCTCTTAGTAATTCTCCCAAAGGAGTGGAAGTATATTAGGGTGAAGAGAAAAAGTCAAACATAGAGCAGAGAGAAAAACAGTGAGACACTACTCATCCATCAATGCCTGACTCAAATACTGCAGCCCTAACCCTTACCCTGTTCTTCCACTCCACCTTCCTTCTTTGTTCTCATTAGGACACTTGTGCCTCTTTCATGACACTCATCATACCCTGTTCGACATATGGGATTATTTATATTTATACTTCAAAGTCTCCCTTTCTAGATTGTAAATTGCTTGAGAGAGATCCAGTTTATTTATCTTTGTATACCTTTCAACATCCAGCAGGGTGCCTTGGTTAGAATAGTTTGTGAAGGATGTAAATACATTGTATGTGCTTTTACAGCATGTCTCTTTTTTTCTGAATTCATGTCCTTTCCTGTAGGCCAATCACTTTGCTGTGCACCATGATGAGGAGAAAGATGTGATCACAGGCCTGAAACAAAAGACTTTGTATGGACGGCCCAACTGGGATAATGAATTCAAGACAATTGCGAGTCAACACCCTAAGTAAGGAGTCTGTCACCAAGGTGTTTTTGAAGCTTGCATCTGCCTAAAGCAGCAGCCCCCATACATACCTAAACTTGTATATTTTAGAAACTCAAATATGTATATTACTATATAAAGGTTGAATTCATGCCCAACAAAAGATTCCAGATATCTTCAACTTTAAGAAGGAATCTTTAAATTATACCAAATTACCTGGAGAGTTATTAAAAACAAAGATTTCCAGGTCCCCATCTCAGACTTTCTCAACCTGCCTGTCCCAAGTAGGGCCACAGCTTGGTTCTTTTCTTTAGTCTCCTAAATTTCATTAGTGTATCTGCTTCTTTTAAAGATTCAATATAATTTATACATATTGTTAAGGAGACACTGTCCCCACTTTTAGTTACAGCTTCTGGGTCTAAAATCTTAAGTTGACAGATGTCTCAAGGTGCTTTCTGCTCTCACTAAAACTTTAGTCATTATAAAACCTTGAGGGGGATCCCTTATCTTGCTAGAACACCTGAGAAACTCAAGAGAGCACCATACATGTACCCTGTAGACTATTACTTTTGGCACTGTAAGCAGCATACAAAGTACCTGGGAATCTCTTTAAAATGCAGATACCGATTTAGAAGATTTGGGGCAGGGCCAGGTAATCTGCATTTTTAAAAAAGCTGACGCCAAGGCTACTGATCGGAAACCACACTTTGAACAGGGCTTTAGACTCTAAAATTTAGAGAAATGAAGCCACACCGAGTGGCTGGCATAGTTGGCTTGTTCCTAATTTCAAGATGCCAGGGGGTACAGAACCCTGAAGGAAAGTAGCCCACAGACTCATGAATTCACCACCATTTTCTCTGTGATATTCACCTACCTGCTTTGTAGACATCTCATCCCAAAACTTGAAATTGTCTTTTTTTTTCTTTCCCAAAAGTACCAGAATAGGAGTTTTCCTCTGTGGACCTGAAGCCTTGGCTAAAACCCTCAGTAAACAGAGCATCTCCAACTCTGAGTCTGGCCCTCGGGGAGTGCATTTCATTTTCAACAAGGAAAACTTCTAACTCATCTCTTCCATGAGGAAATAAATGTGGGTTGTGCTGCCAAATATTTAAATAATGCTAATTGATCATATAAATACCCCTTGCTTAAAAATGGACAGAAAGAAACTATAATGTAATGGTTTTCCCTTAAAGGAATGTCAAAGATTGTTTGATGGTGATAAGTTGCATTTATATGGAGCTCTATGGTTTTAAGAGCACTTTTACAAACATTATGTCATTTTTTTCCTCTCAGTAATGTCAGTGGAAGGTAGGGCAAAGATTCTTGGACTCAATTTTAGAATCAAAAGGGAAAGGATCAAAAGGTTCAGTAACTTCCCTAAGATTATGAAGCTGTGATCAGATCTAGCCCATCTTACTCCAGGTGTGATACTCTTTCCACAATACTGAGCTGCCTCAGAATCCTCAAAATCAGTTTTTATGTTCCCCAAAAGAAGAAGGAAACCAAGGATTAGCTACATATTTATATTTTGTGTCATTTTTGCCATCATTATTATCATATTGAAGGAAACTTTCCAGATCATTAGGATATAATATATGTTGAGAGTGTCTCAACACTTAGTAGTGACAGTATTGACATCTGAGCATACTCCAGTTTACTAATACAACAGGGTAACTGGGCCAGATATTCTTTCTACAAAATAATATTGGATTGATTGGAGTTAATGTAGTACTCATCATTTACCACGGTGCTTGGCAGAGAGTGGATACTCAAGTAAGGTTTGTTAAATGAATGAATGAATGCACTTAGAACCACACGATGCCAACATAGAATTAATTTAAAGCCTTAAACAAAATTTATCTAAAGAAATAACTTCTGTTGCTCTTATCGACCAAAGGAATCTGATTCTCCCTAGGGTCAAGAACAGGCTAAGGATACTAACCAATAGGATGGCCTGGAGGGTTCTGCACATTCTTATTTGAAGCATGAAAAAAGAGGGTTGGAGGTGGAGAGTTAACCTCCTGCCATGACTCTGGTTCATCTAGTCCTGCTCCTTGTGCTATAAAATAAATGTAGACTGATTTCCTGCCCAAAGTGGTCTACTCCAGCTAGCCCTTATGAATATTGAACTTAAGAATTGTGACAAATATGTATCTGATACGGTCATTTGTTTTAAATAGCACCCACCCCTTGTTTTCCATAAATACACACAAGAAATGGATCACATCTGTGTGACTAATGGTTTATTTGTATTATATCATCATGATCATCCTGAAATTAGCAATCCAGAAACAAAAATCTCTGTACAGAGATCAAATTCACACTCAATAGTATGTTATGAATATATGTTCAAGAGAGAGTCTCTAAATCACTGTTAGTGTGGCCAAGAGCAGGGTTTTGTTTTTTTTTTTTCTTAGAACTGGTCCCATTTCTGGGAACTAAAACCAGTTTTATTTGCCCCACCCCTTGGGGCAACAAATATTTAGAACTCTTCAACTTTGGTAATGAGGAAGAAAGAGAAAGTGCTGGGGGAAGGGCAGGAGACTGATTTAGGAGGAAAAGGAAATACGGAGAAAAAAGAATGGGAGAGTGAGAGAAAATAAAAAAGGCAAAAGGGAGAGACAGGGGAAGGGGGTCTCATATTGGTCATTCCCTGCCCCAGATTTCTTAAAATTTTATATGTATTGAATGTAATTGAAGGAAGTATACACATATTCATGTTGTTTTGATTATCTAGGGTATTGAATATTTTTAAATCTGGTCACAAATTTTGATGCTGAGGAGGATTATTCAGGGGACTAGGATGAACTAAATAAGAACTCAGTTGTTCTTTGTCATACTACTGTTCCTTTGGTCTCCCAGAATCCTCAGGGCACTGAGGGTAAGTCTGACAAATAAGGCCTGCTGTGTGAATGTAGCCTTTGTAAAATGTACTGGGATGGTTTCTGCTTAGAGATACTTAGGTCCAGCCTGTTCACACTGCACCTCAGGTATCAATTCATCTATTCAACAGGTATTTATTTGTGTTATTACTATGACTCAGGCTCTTTTTATTGTTTCAATTCTTTACACCAAAGTATGAACTGGAGGGGGTACCTCAGTTATAAGGAGTCTGAGAATATTGGCCCTTTGTAACCTATGTGCATAATTAAAACCAGCTTCATTTGTTGCTCTGAGAATGTTTCTCCAAGGTTTTCTATCTTTGAAACCAACTAAATTATGAAAGTGGAGAGATCTGCCCTGTGTTATCCAGTTTTGAGATAAAAAATGAGTATAAGAGTGCCTGTCATTATAAAAGCTTCCTTCTTTATTCTTCTCTCAAGCCACCAGCTGCCAGCCATCAGCAGCCAGTTGCCAGCCCAGCTTTTTTTTTTTTTTTTTTTTAGCACTTAGTATTTAGCATTTATTAACAGGTACTGTAAGAATAATGAAGCATTGTTTTTAATCTTGAGACTATGAAGGCTTTTCTTAGTTCTTCTGCTTTTGCAATTGTGTTTGTGAAATTTGAATACTTGCAGGCTTTGTATGTGAATAATTCTAGGGGGGAACCTGGGAGATAATTCCTACAGGGAATTCTCAAAACTGTGCTCAACTATTAAAATAAACGAGCTTTCTTTGTGTCTGTGTTACTGATCTTTGTATTAAAGGGTAAATTCAGCTAGTGACGATTTTCTCTGCCCTGGTGGGGTTGAGACACTCTGTGTTTCTGCATATGACATGCCAAACACTTCATGGTTTATGGACTGGGAAGTGAAAGCTGAAGACTGAGTTCTGTGCTAAATACTGTTGATCCTCACAACACTGATATAAGGGACAGGGAGGGCAACTTAATGTTATAGACAGAATTTCAGAAACCAAGAAGCCCCAGTGTGACATCTTTGTTCCACGTCTACTGAACTTTCATGTTCTAACTTCACAATTAAGTGTCATCAAGTTCAATTGTGGGCATATATGCTCATGCTTCTGTGATAGCCTTTGTTCTAAATGAGTCAACCAGTTACGATCTCCATTACTTAGAAAATGCATAGGGGTGTGGGCATGACATGTTGCTGTGGGAGTCACCAGGTGCTGCCATGGAGGGAAAGGACATTACCTAAAATAAATGGCGATAACAGAAATAGCCAACATTTGGTAAACACCTCCTACTATACTTAAGTAAAGTATATTTCACATATACTTTATTTAATCCCTCAGCGACACTACAATGTAGCCGTTTTATCCCAATTTTGTTGATAAGAAAACAGTCTGAACGAAGGTGAACGAGAAGGAAAAGTTCCCAAAACTATTGGGTGACTATGTCAACATTCAATCCACGTCTTTCTGGGGACAAACTCCATGTCCTTTATACTACACTAACAGATTACACTAGGTAATTTTATTTCTCTCTCTCTCTCTTTTTTTTTTGTTTTTGAGACAGAGTTTTGCTCTTGGTGCCCAGGCTGGAGTGCAATGGCACAATCTCAGCTCACCGTAACCTCCGCCTCCCAGGTTCAAGCGATTCTCCTGCCTCAGCCTCCCGAGTAGCTGGGATTACAGGCATGTGCCACCATGCCTGGCTAATTTTGTATTTTTAGTAGAGACGGGGTTTCTCCATGTTGGTCAGGCTGGTCTCGAACGCCCGACCTCAGGTGATCCGCCGGCCTCAGCCTCCCAAAGTGCTGGGATTACAGGCATGAGTCACTGCACCCGGCCAAAAACTAAGGATATTTTCAAAGCAATTATGCTGGGTACACATTATACACCAAGAATAGCTGGGTAACAGTGGTAACATAAATCTCTAGTTTATACCATTTAAGTAGCTTGGTGTCTTAGTTTAGAAACACTGGTTAATCTGATTCATGCTAATTTTTACTTTTAAATTATGGTAAAATAGAACTTATCAAAAAATGGAATTATTTTGCTTGGAGAAAAGAAGGCTGTAGGGTGATTCAACAATATTTATTAAGTCTACTTTTTCATTTATGTTTATTTTATTTATAAACAATTTCTGTCTACTTTATTTATAAACAATTTCTGTCTTTCAGAGAATGGCCAGCTATTGTCTATAGTGTGTGTGTGTGTGTCTGTGTGTGTCTGTGTGTCTGTGTGTAATAAGATTGCGTGAGGAAGGAGCTAACTTTCTCAATTGTAAATGCAGTTTGGCAAAAAACAAAGTGTTCACAGAGGCTAGGAAATCTGATCACTAGAGATTTTTAAAATTTGGAAAAATGATCAACCAAGTGGCCTGAGATTCATTTAAACCTGTAGCCTTTATTATCTTGTAGTGGTGGGGGAATGAAGTAGTCTAAATAATTGGATATTCCAGCTAATACTTATTGCTAATAGATGCATAATTTTCAAGGAAGTGGGATGCTGTCAATTATAAGAAGAAACTAAATCCTGAAATGCACTTCTTCTTGGATTTAAAAAATACTAGGAAAGGTTGTACATGAGCAGAGGGCACTGTGAGCTTATTTTCTAGATTTTGCTCTGAAGAACTAATGACACGAAGACTGTGCCTAGCTGAGACTTTTGAAAATAGCCCAAAGTATCATATCCTGAAACTTCATACTTCATAGAGGACTGCTCCAAAGACAGCAAACTTGATTTATGTAATAAATTAAGTTCAAAAGATCTTCATAAATCTTAAAATTACATTCGATTATAAAGAAATCACCAAATTTACCATTATGTTAGATCCCTCAATTGCTAAATATCACTTCCTCTTTTCAGTGATAATAAAATCACTAACATACTTATGCTCATAGAAAACACTAAACATCACTTTTTCTGATCAGATGAGGGCAAGTCAGGGCATAAGGAATGAAAACACCTTTGTTATTTCCAAGAGATTTCAGGGCAATTCTTATAAATCTTTACGTTGATTGAAAAGAAAAAAAATTATGCTACCTAAACATCTCCTGGGAATAGCAAATGTGCTTGCATTGGCTGAAAACCACAAGGGCACACTATTAAAATGGGAGTTATTCCAGACCAAGCTATTGGAGATCAGCACAGCTGATTATCCTGTTTTCCAGGTGGGGGCTCTGCATCACTCGTGACTAAAATGTCACACTCATACATCTGTGTTATCAACTTTCTGCTGCATTCCTTACCCAGTGCTTATTCTGTTGGGACAAACATGCCTATGGCTTTACTAAGATCGAAGGCAACAGCAAGCTTGACCATGTTCAACTCACAAAGAAAGTCAGATGCAAAATAGCCTTTAAGAATATGAGTTTTTAGGCCGGGCGCGGTGGCTCAAGCCTGTAATCCCAGCACTTTGGGAGGCCGAGATGGGCGGATCACGAGGTCAGGAGATAGAGACCATCTTGGCGAACACGGTGAAACCCCATCTCTACTAAAAAGTACAAAAAAACTAGCCGGGCGAGGTGGCAGGCGCCTGTAGGCCCAGCTACTCGGGAGGCTGAGGCAGGAGAATGGCGTAAACCCGGGAGGCGGAGCTTGCAGTGAGCCGACATCCGGCCACTGCACTCCCGCCTGGGCGACAGAGTGAGACTCCGTCTCAAAAAAAAAAAAAAAAAAAAGAATATGAGTTTTTGCCCTTCCTTTATAGAAAATAATCAGAAAATTTTCCTTTCCTTTTGGTAAATATAAAAACGCATTTTGAGAAATTTGTTTCCTCTTTAAGATATTGTATATCAAATGGTGAGGGGATGGAAATCGGGGGAAAATGTAAAACAAATGAATGGTCACCATATTAATAGAGAGAAAAAACAAGATAAGGAATATTATAATGAATAGTGTATTTTTTTATTGTTTTTTAAAAACTGTAATGCTTGAATTGATTGCAAATTGGCTCCTATTTCCTACCTCTCCCTGGATCCACATCCTCTGCAGTGTGACTTTGTAATTCCTTCTATCATGAGGAGTCCATTTGCTCATCCCTTGTATCTGGGATATTCTCGTAACATGACCTGACCAATAGAATGTGGCAAAAGTGACTTGTGAGTTCCAGAGTCTAGGTCTCAGGAAACCTGGCATGCTTCTCTTCTCTCTTTTGCTCCTCTACCTTTTCCATACAGAATGCTCAGACTAGCCTGCTCAAGGGTGCAACCTATGGGGCAGAGCAGAGTCAGCCTGCTAGTCCCAACCAAGACCCCAGATATGTGAGAGAGAGCCCAAGACTAACAAAACTACCCAGGTCATCCGCAGATGACTGCAGATACATGAGTAAGTTCAGCTCACATCCTCAGAACCACCCAGACGTCCTGTAGATGTATGAGAAATATTAAATGATTGTTGTTTTAAGCCACTAACTTCAGAGTAGTTTGTTATATAACAAAACCGCTGATGCAAATGGTATCAAAAATTGTTGAAAGAGAGAGAGGGATTCAGGGTGAGAGCTGTAGGTGATTGTATCTGTGCTAATACCACATAGCCCTTTTTGGGGGATTGCCCTGAATAATACATTAGCTTTGCTGTGAGTAAAATACTATATCCTCTGAATTGTCATGAATTATGTGGAGACATACGTGTTTTGGAAGTGTGAAAGTTCTTGGGCTCAGATAAAAGGTGTTACCATCTAGAAAGTACAGGTAGTTTATTTCAATTCTACTCCAATAACTAGCATGTCATTCCATTCGTGTAGAAATAAGCTACCTCACTATCTCACTATCTGAAATAGAAGTATGAACTGTGGGTAAGTGTGTGAGGACAATGTCTGGGCAACCAAATTGGAGCTCAGATCCACAAACAGTACATTAAACAGTGGCGAAGTCGGTCAGAAATTCACTCAGAGTTGTTGTGTACTTGCCATAACCAGCTTAGTCACCTTGGTCCCAAAGTCATAGTTGATGAGAAGTGTCAAGTTAAGAGAGAAAGACTTCTAGAGATAGGTACATACACAATGATAACAGGTGACATCTGAGAACCTAAGGAAGGGCAAAGAAAGAAACACTGCAAAGCAGATTCAAACACTTAAAAGCATAGCAGCTCGGGGCCAGTTAGTGTAAGAGAAAAGGAGCTCCATATGCCTCAGTAAAACCTAAGAGCATCACTGTACTGCATTTATTCATTCATTCACTTCACATGTTTAGTCAACAAATGCTATGTATACTGAGATTTTTCTCTGGTCATTGTACTGGCTAGAACCTAAAGGAGTGAGACTATTAATTAGAGTTTACAATCTGGCAATGATATTGTTAGCAGTCCATTCACAAAAGGGTTAATTCAAGTTAAGCCAGCCTAAATGTTTATGCAAAATAGGATTTTTGCCTAAGTTTAAAGGGTATCAGAAAAGTGTAGCCATTGAGAGTGACTCATTTCATGGTGTTCTCAGATGACTTAAGTACTATTAGTATGTTTCCATTTCTAGTGCAGGAACCTCCACGTTTTAGAGGAAAGGAGGAAAGAATTTGTGTAGACTGTGCCTAAGAAAGGTAGAAATTTGTTTACAATTTATTTAAAGATAAAAATAAAGAACTAGGTTGCTTTAAAAAAGGGAGGGAAAGAAAATCAAAATACATCTTATTTGAGGCGTTAAAACATTTTTAAGAAAAATAATAAAACTTAGTAAAATAAAGTTGTATTCTTCTAAAAATAATTTTTTAAATCTTCAGCTGAAAATGAAAAATACAGATTATACTAAGAAGCAACTGTTTGACATTCTGCTTTCTCAATAGTATTTAAAAACTCAGTTATTTTCAGAAATGAGGAAGTCTTGATCTGCTAGACGAAGGTCGGCTGCAGGTGGTGTTTATTGCTTTGAGATGGCAACGAACCATAAACCCTTCACTTGGTAAATATTAAACTGGCTGAATGAATCTAAAGCATGTCTGACATATAGGAAAAATACAGCCCTGTTAAGCAGTCTTGAAACCCATAAGCTACGTGGAAAACACAGATTCAACTACATCATAAAAATTCAGACAATTCCAGTTCAGGATGATGAATTGATCCTAAGCAATTTTCTTTCTCTCTCTCTCTGTCTCTGAAGACTCTTAAATGGCATTTTAAAAATAATAATGGGGCCGGGCGCAGTGGCTCACGCCTGTAATCCCAACGCTTTGGGAGGCCGAGGTGAGGAGATCACGAGGTCAGGAGTTCAAGACCAGCCAGACCAACATGGTGAAACTCCGTCTCTACCAAAAATACAAAAAATTAGACGGGTGTGGTGGCTCGCGCCTGCAATCCCAGCTACTCAGGAGGCTGGGGCAGGAGAATCGCTTGAACCCGAGAGGTGGAGGTTGCAGTGAGCTGGGATCATGCCACTGCACTCCAGCCTGGGTGACAGAGTGAGACTCTGTCTCAAATAATAATAATAATAATAATAATAATTGTATATATATATAAAAGTATATATAATATATATTTACATTTATTATTATTGTTATTGTTATTATTATTATTATTATTATTATTATTATTATGGTTGCCAGGTGCAGTGGTTCACGCCGGCAATCCCAGCACTTTGGGAGGCTGAGGCAGGCATATCACCTGAGGCCAGGAGTTCAAGACCTGCCTGGCCAATATGGTGAAATGTTGTCTCTACTAAAAATACAAAAATTAGTTGGGCATGGTGGTGGGCAAATGTAATCCCAGTTACTCAGGAGACTGAGGCAGGAATAATCGCTTGAACCCAGGAGGCGGAGTTTGCTGTGAACTGAGATCACGTCACTGTACTCCAGCCTGGGTGACAGAGTGAGACTCGGTCTCAAAGAATAAAAATAAAATAAAAATAACAATGATATAACCTGTGTGAAGAGAATAGAAGAGGACTATCAAGGAATAAAAATTTTGACCATGTTCCTAGAAGCTGGATAATTGATAGAGAAGTGGTAAATTATGAATTAAGTTGAAAGAAATCAAACTTCGGAGTATGTGAGGAACGGATAAGGCTTAGGAAGATGCTTACCTACCCTGAAGAATTCCAGAGAAATTAGAGGCATGGAAATACCAGATACAAAGAAGGGGAAGAGTGAAACATGGAAACGAAGAGTCAAATCTGTCATCCAACTGACAGAAATTTCAGAAAGAGAGTATAGAAATAGTGCGTGAGAGAAAAGTGTCAGAAATTATAAGATACTTTATCTGAGCTAAATAATACAAGTCATCATATGGATAGAGTCCACAGAGTAGCCAGCACATTGAAAATAATTTATGTCTAGACATATTATTACAAAATTTTAGAACATCGAGGTTAAAGCAAATTTGCAACAGCCTCCAGAAATGAAATATTAAAGCAAAACAAAACAAATCAAAACACAGCTAACCCATAAAGTAGCAAGAATCAAATTTGTTTCAGCAACACTGGAAACTAGAAGTCTATGGACTAAAGCCCATGGACCAGGGACCACATCTGAGAGAAAAAGGATATGCCATCTGTTTATGTACATATGTCCATGGGAAGTTCCATAGAAATTCAAAGTTCTGCTGGAAATTATATTCAACCTAGAATTCTTCTTTTTTTTAAGATGGAGTCTTGCCCTTTTGCCCAGGCTGGAGTGCAATGGTGCAATCTCAGCTCACTGCAACCTCTACTTCCCAGGTTCAAACGATTCTCCTGCCTCAGCCTCCCGAGTAGCTGTAATTACAGATGCCCGTCATCATGCCTAGCTAATTTTTGTGTTTTCAGTAGAGACGGGTTTCACCAGCCTTGGTCAGGCTGGTCTCAAACTCCTGACCTCATGATCTGCCCGCCTTGGCCTCCCAGAGTGCTGAGATTACAGGCGTGAGCCACTGAGCCCAGCCTCAACCTAGAATTCTATACTTGGCTGGCTTAGCCTAGGTGCTCTGCTAAAAAGCAAAGTTTGAGGCAGGGATTAAAATACTGATACTTTGCTTGGGAGGTATAACCCTAAGGTGATGAGCATGAGAAACCCAGGAAGTGAGGCAAGGGAGGATGTGAAGCATCACTGCACAGCCATCAATTCACAACGAGCCCCAAAGAACCATACTCAGCATGTGTGTGTGCTCAGTTCAAGGGTCTTTTCTGAAAGAGCGTCAAAAGCCTATTAGGAATGAGCTAATCCATTAAAGGAGCGTGGTGCCATCTCTTGTTTTTTTTTTTTTTTTTTTTTTTTTGTTTTTTTTTGTTTTGTTTTTTTTTTTTTTGAGACAGAGTTTCGCTCTGTCATCCAGGCTGGAGTGCAGTGGCGCAATCTTGGCTCACTGCAACCTCCACCTCCTGGGTTCAAGCCTGGCTGGTTTCGAACTCCTGACCTCAAGTGATCCACCTGCCTTGGCCTCCCAAAGTGCTGGGATTATAAGAGTGAACCACCACACCCGGCCACATGGCACCATCTCTAACAAATAGCACGTGTGATAAAGGTTATGGAGAGTTGTGAGGTTCTATAAAGTCAAAATGATGAGGCAGGGCAAACGGATGTAACCTGTAATTTTTCCTGGTGAGCAAGTTAGAGCAAGCTTACATTCTGGGGGATGTTTAAAGCTTCTGCTTTACAACTTTGAGAAATTTGAACCCTTTGAATTCCTGAGGTAGCACCCTACAGTAGGAGCAATGCTACCACAGGGAGAGGCCAACTGACTTAGCCATCAACTTAATTAATAATTACTAACATGATTGGGCAGATTTGTTACTTGAAGTTGGTTAAAACAAAATGATATTTTAACAAGATGATATGCTGGATAATTTTTGATGCTTATGGAATAATACGACTGGTCTGCTCTGGAATTAGAACTTCTTAAAGCCAGGTACAGTGGCTCACGCCTGCAATCCCAACACTTGGGGAGGCTGAAGAGGGAGGATAGCTTGAGCCCAGGACTTTGAGACCAGCCTGGGCAACATGATGAAACTGAGACTCCATAAAATATATGTATATTTACACAAAACTCTGCCATGAGTGGTGGCATGTGCCTGTGGTCCCAGCTACTTGGGACGCTGAGGTGGGAGGAGCCTGGGAGGTCGAGGCTGCAGTGAGCAGAGATCGTGCCACTGCACTCCAGCCTGGGTGACAGAATGGCTCTGTCGAAAAAAAAAGAAAAAAGAACTTCTAGTAATAGAGGAGTCCACGCCCTCGGCTCTAGGAGAACCTTTGGGGCCTCATTGCCATGCGCCCTGCTGGAACGTGCCCTCAGATTTTAACAATTGGGCTAAGGGTCCGAGCAAAGCCTGGTTTGAAAGGGCTGCAGAAACATGATGCTTTGACTCTGGAGGCCTTATGGGAGGCCCGGAAGTCTCCCCAAAGCAAAAGGGACCCTTTTCCTTTTCCAGGACCAGTAGGCCAACCTCATTGGTCAGGGTCAAGGTTTTGGCTCCGTGGGCCATGGGTCATTCGTCCCCATGGGTCCCTGTGCAGTGCTGCCCCTTGTACCCATGTCCCTCCCATCTCTGAATTTCCATGTTTGATGGGCCCAAAACTCAACAAAATACTGTGGGGAGACACAATGACATGCTGGCAGAGGACAGACAAGGTTTCTAGAGAGGACAGGTGCCCGAAGTGAGGGAGGCCTGTAAGCCTCATCTGCCGCCCCCAGGGCATCATGGACCCAGGCTGCAATGATCACATAATGTAGCAATAAATAAGCTCTAGTTGCTTTAAGCCATTGAGATTTTGGGGGTTGTTACTTCAGCAGAACCAGATGCTGACTAAGTAAAACAGAAATTGATACAGTGGGTAGGGCATACAGTAACAAAATCTAAAACCAGTGAGTTTGACAGAATGGTAGGTTGGTGGGTGGCAAAGAAACATATTGAAGGCCGAAAAGATGAAGATCCCTGTTAAGCAGAGGCAAAGCATTTGTTATAAATGTTGCCTGTAGTCATTTGAGAAGAAAATCATGTGCCTATTGAATGTGTAGATTTGGAGGGAAAGATGGAAAACATAATGCTAGTAGTCTGTTGCTTGCTGTTAACTGAGAATTGACTGGCTTGACAGTAGAAATGGTGGAAACTTCTCAGTATCAACTAAAGTTTATGGACTTTGCACATAATGCTGTGACAGGTTGGAAGAGCTTTGAGATTGCTCCCTTGACAGCAGGTATACTACCAAGAAGTGAAGAAGTAAAGCAAAAGGAGTAAACATAAGCCAAATCATGAAATCTCTTTTAAGCCATATTAAGGAGTTAAGTCTCTTTCTTGAAGCAGCAGGAAGCCTTCGAGGGTTTTTGAAAAAGGGATGACATGAGTGGCCTGGAAATGAATTTCTTATAAAAATTTAGAAGAGGCTAACATCTTGTAAACAATATATGTGCACAAATCAGATCATACATAATCTGAATTAAAATATTCAGAAACAACATAGCATACATAATATAAAGTAAAAATAAAAATTTCCTTTCACATAACACAAATTTCCTCTTATTTCCCCAGATTATCATATCGATACTTTGATGTGTGTCTTTCCAGACCTTTGATATGCACCCAAACACACGCATGTGCATGTGTGTCCCATTCCCTCCTCCCCCCCCCCAACACACACTCTTAAACGTAGAGTGTTGTTTTGTAACATGAATAGAGCCACACATATAGATGTAACTATATGACTATTTAACATGTATTCCAGTGTGTGGATGCACTACAATTTCTTTTGTTAAAATTTTACTTTAAGTTCTGGGAGACATGTGCAGAATGTGCAGGTTTGTTACATAGGCATACATGTGCCATGGTGGTTTGCTGCACCTATCAACCCGTCATCTAGGTTTTAAGCCCCGCATGCATTAAGTATTTGTCCTAATGCTCTCCCTCCCCTTGACAGGCCCCGGTGTGTAATGTTTCCCTCCCTATGTCCATGTGTTCTCATTGTTCAACTCCCACTTATGAGTGAGAACATGCAGTGTTTGGTTTTCTGTTCCTGTGTTAGTTTGCTGAGAATGATGGCTTCCAGGTTCATCCACGTCCCTGCAAAGGACATGAACTCATCCTTTTTTATGGCTGCAGAGTATTCCATGGTGTATATGTGCCACATTTTCTTTATCCAGTCTGTCATTGATAAGCATTTGGATTGGTTCCAAGTCTTTGCTATTGTAAACGGTGCTGCAATAAACATACATTGCACTAGAACTTCTTATTGATGAAGAATTAGAATGTTTCCAATGTTGCATTAAATAACTGCACACATCTAGAGTAGTTGTAAAGCTGTCTCCAAACTCAGGTGTGCACGATGTATGACTCTATTTTTCTCTAACAAAGTGTAATTTCTCTTTTAAGCACCTTCTATCACCTAGCAGGAAAACTAATCCCAGTCTTTTTAGGATTATGGCCTTACTGCCACTCATGGAATTTGAGTCATGGTTCCAGAATCTTACACAAGTCAAGAGGGTTGGTTGGGGCCTTTGGACATAGTGTCATCTGTTCGTTTTCCCTATCAGATCCAGGGTCTTTCAGCTACTTCTGTGACACATCTGGGCATGTGAAATTATTTCTATGAAGCTTCCCGTTGTCATATCTACATGGCTTATGTTTACTCCTTTTGCTTTACTTCTTCACTTCTTGATAATATACCTACTGTCAAGGGGGCAGTCTCAAAGCTCTTCCAACCTGTCACAGCATTATGTGCAAAGTCCATAAACTTTAGTTGATACTGAGAAGTTTCCACCATTTCTACTGTCAAGCCAGTCAATTCTCAGTTAACAGCAAACAACAGACTACTAGCATTATGTTTTCCATCTTTCCCTCCAAATCTACACATTCAATAGGCACATGATTTTCTTCCCAAGTGACTATAGGCAACATTTATAACAAATGCTTTGCCTCTGCTTAACAGGGATCTTCATCTTTTCGGCCTTCAATATGTTTCTTTGCCACCCACCAACCTACCATTCTGTCAAACTCACTGGTTTTAGATTTTGTTACTGTATGCCCTACCCACTGTATCAATTTCTGTTTTACTTAGTCAGCATCTGGTTCTGCTGAAGTAACAACCCCCAAAATCTCAATGGCTTAAAGCAACTAGAGCTTATTTATTGCTACATTATGTGATCATTGCATGTTGACTGGGGCCAACACTTTTCTTTCTTATGGACTCACGCTAAGATGGGCTGTATCTTCTTACTTCTACAATGTGCCTGGAACTTTACATACTTCATCTTGTTTAATCTTCACAACAATTATTATCTGTGCTTTCTAGGAGAGAAAACTGAGTCATAGAGATATTAAGCAATTTTCCCAATGTCATGCATCTAAGAAACAAATCAGTTAGGACTTGAATCTGGACAACGTGTTTCCCCCCAAGCTTACCCTATACCTTCGTAGGATATTTGTGAAGAGTCACGGTAAATGAATGGTGATAATAAAATTCACTGGGATGGGAGGAAGGGGTAAGGGTTTTTCTCAAAAACTGATCTGGGAAGAGAATGATAATTTCAGACTTAAAATTTTAATTAGTGACAGTATATAAAAGCAAAATTATGTTATGATGTTAAATAAACAGCTAAAAATTGGGTGAGAATAACACATCTCTATTTTACTAATTCCGTTTACTCAACAAAATGCTTAAGGCATGATTCTTTAATTTAGTGCAGTACAGCTTGTATGCTTAGGGCCACTGTGAGTCCTGGAGTGCCTGGGATTATCTGAGTAGATTGGACACGAAGGTTTAATGGCCGTGAAGTAGGCAGTATTGCTTGATGCCCTAGGATTTGTATGGGAGAGCTGAGGTAGACGCTCAACCCCAGGCAGCATTCTAGGTGGAAAAGAACCTCTACAAATGGAAAAAGCTGGAGTCCTCTCACAGACTTTGCTGCAGAAGCTGAGCAGAGTCTGGTGGAGAGGAGCCTTTTGAATGTAGCACTGAGTAGTGTGCCCCTTTGTCCCCTGATGCAGGAAGAGAGTTCAGTTGTCTGTTATCTAATCGAGCTCCAGGAAACTGGGAACCGAGAACAGCATACAGAGGACCATCGTGTTTTGAGGTCATGTGGAATTGTCTCTAACACTTGAGGACCATTTCCCAATCCAGCAAGTATCTGACGTGGCAGAAAAGCACACCAATGTTAGTGAGACTGTGAGTCAGGTAACACCTGTAGCGACAGCCACAGCCAGAAGGGATGCCATCCACCTCATTCGTGTAGGACACAGATGATAACTCTCTCCTCCTTGCAAAACTTTCTTCACCTGGCTTTCAGGACGGCACACACACTCTTCTAGTTTTCTTTTTTACTTCACTGCCTGTCCCCCAGTCTTTCCTGTCCCGGTAAATAGAAACTCCATTTGCTTAGGCCAAATATTTAGCCTACCCCTGACTCTTCTTTCTTACACTTACCACACACAATTCATTAGTAAATGCTGTCAACTTTCCCTTCAAGCCATTTCCAGAATATGATCCCTTCTCCCACACTTCTTACTACAGCCACAGTGACCATGTCAATCCTCTGCTCAAAATTGTCAGAGCTGCATCATCTCACAGAGACGGTCCTACAAGATCAGATTCCTTGTCACCTATTTGATCTTATTTCCCATCATTCTCTCCATTTCTCACTGAGCTTCAGCTACACTGGCCACCTTGCTGCCCCTCAGACATACTGAGACTAGTGCCACCTTAAGATCTTTACATTTGTGCCCCCTCTCCAACTCCCTGAAATACGTGGCTTGCTCTCTCACCTCCTTCAGGTCACAGCTGAAATGCCATCTTTATTAGAGAAATATGCTCTGACAGTACCATCTAAAATATCAGCCCTGCCAGCATCCCCTCCTTGAATAACTCCCAATCTCCCTCTTCTGCATTATTTCTTACTATTACTTCTCTATAGCACTTATTATCATCTGAACATATTTGTTTATTGTCTGCCTTTTCACTAGAATGTAAGCTCTAGGACAGAAAAGTTTTATTTGTTTCCTGAGAGTCTGGGATTGTTTTGGCACACAATGAATACAAAGTAAATATTTACTGCATGAATTACTGACCTAACCCCACGTTGCGTGTGGAAAGAGACCAGCGAAGGAGAATGAGTCTTGGGAAGTTAGGCAAAAGAGGCCTTGGAAGGGCCACTGAGGAATCCAAATGGGACACAGCTGAGAGAACTTAAAAAAAAAAACAGAAGGAATTGGAATTCTGGTGATTTCTCTGAAAAAGAGTTCCTACAAACCGGAGACTGCTGCTGTTTTTCAGGGGCCTGGGAAATGTGGTTCCAGTGTGATGAGTTTAAAGTTTGACATATTTTAAATAGTTTAGCAAAGGCATTCGTTTTGTAGAAAAAGCTGGATATATGTGACTGTATATCTTGGGTAGGGGGTCAAAATGAGCAGAGAGCCATCATTTTGAATCTCAGGGACAGCACAGACTTCGAGGCTTACACTTCACAATACAATCAATGGCATCCTTCTACCCCCTGGTGGCCGCACAGCTAAACTGCATGAAGAGATAAAGTCTTTGAAGATGAGAAAACCAAACAATAATTTCAAGGTAATATCTTTCAAAGCCTATACCAACCATACATGTGTGTGCAATGTATGTGTGTGTGCGTTTTCGCATAAATATCTCCCAAGGTTTCTTTTTCATGAAACATGCCCGTGCTGCCTTACTGTGAGTTCAGCATCAAAGGGGACCAGTTGAATGGAAGAAAGATATTATTACCCTGATAGCTATGTTTTGCTGTAAAACACACCCTCCAGTCCAGACCACAAACAAGCTCCTTTCATAGCTATCTGCAAGGTGTGTTTGTAGAACTGATATCTGTTGAAGCTGGAAGGTTTGTATAGGCAAGCTTAAAGTCTGGGATTCTACAACTTTATGATGATTCTTTCTCATTCTACCTCCTTTAAGTCTATGAGTCTGGGCATCCCAAACTTTCCCACTTCAGGCTTTCACTTGTTGGAAACATCTACATCCTCTTTGGATTCACTTCTATTTGCCCCATTTTAGTTCTGCAGAGCCCTATAACAAGTATTGTTGAAGAAAAAATACCAGAATAGATCCTGGACAGATGACAAGAATTAATTTAGCATTGTATATCTGTTAGATGCAAGCTTGTACAGATTTAGGTATGTGTAGCAGATATCCAAATGTCTGTTCAACCCTTGGTTTGGATTTTTTAGTCCATGATATTAAAGGTGAAAAAGGTCCTATTCATTTTATAGATGAATTACGGGCAGTGAAATGATTACTTCAAGATCACATAGCGAATTGGAGGTAGAGCCAGGACTAGAATGCAGGCCTTCTTACACCTTACCAAATGCTGCTGTTAGCAGCAGAGAGACAAAGCTATGAGCGTCGACGAAGCTGACCCCAGTGAACAGTGCTCTCGGTGGTTTTGGATAGTTCAGCAAACCTCATTCAGCTTAGCAAACAAGAAACTAAACTTTATGACATCCTCAGTTTTGCTCTCTGCCTGGCTGCCTAGACCTACCAGTCATGATTTCCAGGGGATTCCAACTCCACGATATCTCTTACATTCATCAATTTTCTTCCTACTTCCACAGAAATTGCTGTGGTTCAGAAGAGTCATCTAGAAGAAACCCTGTTGCAAGTTCTATGCAGCACACATGTGCCAGCACACACACACACACACACACACACACACACACGCTCACATGCACAGAAACACACACACACAATACCCATAAGTATATGTAAAGAGCACGGCGGGTATTATATCCCAAGCATGCCAAAAACAGTAGGCCCAGTGTGTATGACTGTTGTGCTTTTTTGGGGGGTAAGCTGTGATTCACAATGAATTCTATTTTACAACGATAATTTTAAGGGCTGGCACAGGATCTCTTTAGCTATATGTGTATACATTGTACATCTGTACATGAGAGAGCCACTTGCTATTTTTAAGAATATTGTTTTCTCTCTTCTTGAAACAAAGTATTATTTTTAAATTACAGAAGAAATACTATTCATTAAGATTTAAAAGGTATACATCCTATAACCCAGTAATCCTACTTCTAAAGTGGATACAGGGACCCAAGGAAGTTTGTACAAAGATATTCATAGCAGCGTTGTCTTATAAGAGTAGAACGGTAGAAACTACCTAAATGTTCATCAATAGGAAAATGAATAAACTGTGTCCTATCCATACTGTAGATACAATATGGCAGCTAAACTCAACAAGATGAGTCTGTATATACTGACATGAAAAAAAATCCCCAAAGCATACTGTTCCATAAAAGGAGCAATCTGCAGAATCATATATATTATTTACAATTAAAAATTATACATTGATGTATACATGTAAATGTGCAGAAAAGCCTGGAATCTTATACATGAAAATGACAGTAGATTTTACCTCATGGGAGTACATGGGAAGGTGGGGGACAGAGAGAAGACAAGATGAAGGGCAAGGGGCATTTTAGGCTTTTGTTATACCATAATGCTTTGGGTGAAAAACAGTATCATGTATTGTGCAATTTAAATTAAGTATTAAAAAGTATTATATAATTGTTTATTTCAAATCATATAATATATAAAGTAAAAAATGATATTTCATCTTTACTTTTCCATAATTTATTTATCCCTTCCCCTTTTGGTGGACGCTTTAAAGTTGTTTTCATTTTTTAAATTTGTTATTACAAAGAAAATTCTTGTTTGCTTTTTTCTTTTTTTCACTCATGTTATTATTTCTGTAGTATAGATCTCTAATACTCCGGTCATGGAACATAAGCACTTAAAAATTTGACAGATGCTGCCAAATTGCCCTCTAGAAAGAGTACGCTAATGATTCATAGAACATTAGTTTTGTCCATGTAAACTCCCTAGTTTACATTACCAAGCTTGCTACAATAGCAGTTGCACCCAGACGTTCTGATGGGGCCTCAAGTCCAGATGATAGCTGGCTTCATTTCCTTCCCTTTGTCTGTTGACCATTGGTGGAACAAGTGCAATGTCTGACCAGATGACCCAATCAATAGAGGAAGCTGGGGTAGAGTGATAGGGGCTAGTAGAAGACTAAATCTGCAGGAGCTATGAAACGCCAACAAATTAATGACCCATGGGCTACATGTGACCCACAGACATGTTTTCTTTGGCCTGTATAATGTTGGGCTGCACAGTGTGTAAAAAAAAATATGACTCGGTGGTAAGCATTAAAGGAACAGTGCTTAATCCCCAACTTGTGATGTTTTCTTTCATGTCGTTCTCTGTGTACAGATTTATCAATTCATATAAAACCCCTGATATTTCTTTATTTCCTCGCTCCTTCCCTGAGAGGTAAAATGGCTCCTTTTTCCCTTTTTCTTTGTAGCTATTTCACCAGACGAGCATGTTTCTGCCTTCAACTGGGCAATAATTCGAATTCTGGAGTTTAACATTGGAAAGACTAGCTGTCCTGAGATAAGTTACATTCTGGAACAGAAAGGTAATATTTTTATTTGAAGCTATCTTTATCTTCATCTCCCAATTGATTCAGAACTAAACTAGGAAAGAGGTGTACTATTTATTGGACCTCCTTAAACCCAAACACCATGTTCTAAAATATGGAAATTTTGAAATTGAGAGATTGTGCATCATAATTGATATTTACAGATTTTTTGAAAAAACTGGAAGATTAACCCTGAGCCCTTATTTCTAAATTGTGTGCTATACAACTCATCACAGTCCTTACTCCTTACTATTCCCTATTATCTGATACCTAGAATGAGAGACCATTGACATTGAGCCTCATGTGATAATAAAATTGTAGTAGACAGAATAATACACCCCCCACCATCACAAAGTTGTCCACATTCTAATCCTCAGAACCTGTCAATATGTTCATGGCAAAAGGGATTTTGTAGGTGTGATTAAGCATAGGGACAATATCTGGGGTGGGCCCAATATAATCACGAGGTTCCTAATAAGGGAAATATGAAAACAAGAGGCTCAGAGTCAGAAATGATGGAAGCAGAGGTCAGAAAGGAAGGGGATTTGAAGATACTATACTGCTAGCTTTGAGGGTGCTGGAAGGAATCACTAGCCAAGGAATTTAAGTAGCCTCTAGAAAGTAGAAAAGGCAAGAAAAAGGATTCTCTCCTAGAAGTTCCAGAAAGGACACATCTCTGCTTATACCTTGATTTTAGATCAGTAAGACTATTTTGAACTTCTGGCTTCCAGAAATGTAAGTGAATAAATTTGTGTTGTTTTAGACCACCAAGTTTAAGTGGCAATCGGAAACTAATACAAAAACTAAGGAGAAAGTCAAACACTTCTTACACTGGTATATGTATCACAAGAGGGAAAACAAATTAGATCAAGATGGCTATAAATTTCAGTAATAATGTGAGGTCAGAAGTTCAAGACCAGTCTGGCCAACATGGTGAAACCCCGTCTCTACTAAAAATACAAAAATTAGCTGCGCATGGTGGCAGGCGCCTGTAATCACAGCTACTCGGGAGGCTGAGGCCAAACACCACATGTTCTCACTCATAAGTGGGAGTTGAACAATGAGAACATATGGGCACAGGGAGGGGAACGTCACACACCGGGGCCTGTCAGGAGGTAGGGGGCTAGGGGAGGGATAGCATTAGGAGAAATACCTAATGTAAATGACGGGTTGATGGGTGCAGCAAACCAACATGGCACATGTATACCTGCGTAACAAATCTGCACGTTCTGCACATGTATCCCAGAACTTAAAGTATAATAAAAAATAAAATAAATTTTAAAAAAATCTCTGGATACATGCTTCTCTTCTAACATTAAAGACTCTGAAGTAAGAACCACAGTGGTCATACAAACCTGGGGAGTGTTGCTCAGGCAGTTCCTTCCTACTCATGGCTGTGCCATTACTGCATTATTAATCAAAGCTTGTTCAGTCAACACTCTCTCCTGCCAACCTGTTCAACACAATCTGACACTTACTAAATGTGCTTCAAAGAAAAAAAAAAGAAAACACATGGCAAGATACATGAAAAATATTTAACTTCACTAGTAACAGTAGTAATCAGAGAAATGCAACTATAACAAGATACCTATCAAATTGGCAACAATGAAAAAGTCTAGCAATACAATTTTGGTAAATATATGGAGAAATAGTACATTCTAGAGGGAATGTAAAATGATGCAGCAACTTTAGAGGGCACTTCGGCATTACACTGCATTTAATAAAGAATGAGATAGCTATACATGTTGATTTAGCAATATCTAGCTACGTACTCTAGAGAAATCCGTATATGTGCACAAGAAGACTTGTCCAAAAATGACTAGTGCAGCGTGGTCAATAATAATAAGCAACATAAATGTCCCTCTGCAGGAGAATGGATGAACGGATGCACTGGAATATTACACCTCAGTTAAAATGAATGACATAGAGTATATGTATCAACATGACTAAATCTTTAAATTATAATGTGCAGTAAGAAAAACAAGCTGCAGAATAATTATACAGTGCATAGTAATACATAAAAATAATACTCTTTTTGTGAAGTACGGCAACATACAACACAATCACATGCACTTTTTTCTTCGTACATACAAAATTGTAATAGTAAAATAACATGCAAAGGAATGTCAGTGAACACCTCTGGAAAAGAGCAGCTAGAAATGAAAATTGAGGCATGAAGAGATCTTCATCTCGATCTGTAATGTTTATCTTATATTTTAGAAAGAGAAACTAATAAAAATAAATAGGGCAAAATGTTAACGTTTGGTGAAACCGGCTGGAGGATTTTGTTTTAGGAAGAACAAAACAAAACCTCAAGGAATAATCTGGCCTAGAAACTCCTTCTAGGATTGACAGTGGTACGTTGATCTACGTTCCTCAAATGGTGGATAGTTGAAAACTGAATTTGAAAACATGCTTTCTAATTATTTTAGATACATCATACTCTATCATCAATGATAGAGTGAATAAAGAGCAACAGATAAAATTCATGAAATGCAGTGTTGAAAATTAAAGATGATGACATCAAGCAATCAGAATGCTAGAAGTGCCTCAGAAGAAGTTATCCTGGGCCATTTTGCAAAATTTTTATTCATGTTTGGCAGTAACTACATTTGTGAACAGCTGTTTCTTCAGTACAAAACTAAGAACTGAATAGAACTATATAATGCTCCCAGTTAAAGAAATCTAGACTAAATTCTTTACTGCACATCAAAAAGAGAAATAAAAGACCTCGACATTGACATCTTGGGCCTGAAGAAAAATGTTAGACTCACATGAAAGGATTAGAATATTACAAAAGCAAAACTAAAATTTTCCTGTTTCTATTTGTTTTTAAATTCCAAATTTAAAACATAATTTCTAATGTATGAATTATTAATACTGACATCAAAGCTTAAAAAATAAAGCTTAATTCTATTCATGACAGCTAATTTTTCTAATACCGTATATATTACCTACCTGCTCCCTATTGTCACACCCTTCCCCCTGCAATATGACTTGGCTGTTCTGGCATCTCACTTGATCTTTCATTATGTCTCTACCCAGTGCTGTATCAAGGAGAGTAGTCAGAATGGTCCTCTCTGGGTATAAACAATAAGAGGGTGCATTGTCTGGAGGGAATTTAAAGACAATAATAAAACTGATCAAGAGTTGCTCTGCTTTTAAAATGTTTTTGGTATGAAATTATCTTATTTCACCTCCATTTTTAATTGAAATTTGTATTGATAAATAGACTTTATGCAATTGTAAGAAATAATAGGGAGAGATCCTATGTATTTGTTTCCCAGTTCCCCCAGTGCTAACATTTTGCAAAACTGGAGCACAATGTCACAGCCAGGATATTGGCATTGATAAAATTTGATTTTATTCAGATTTCTCCGTTTTACTTGTACTCATTTGTGTGTATATTTAGTTCTGCACAATTTTATGACGTCTAGGTTTGTGTATCTACCACCACAGCCAAGATACCGAACAGCTCCAAAACAAGGATTCCTTGTGCTGCCCTTTTATAACCATACCAAATTCCCTCCTGCCTCCTGATGGAGGAGGCTCCTCTCCCTTCACCATCTCTGTCCTCTGACATCCACTAATCTTTTCTCCATTTTTAACTATTGGTTAAAAATTTTTATATAGATTAAATCATACAGTATGTATTATTCTGAGATTGGCTTTTTTTTTTTTTTTTTTTGAAACAAGTTCTCACTCTATCTCCCAGGCTAGGGTGCAATGTCATGATCACAGCTCACTGCAGCCTGGCCCTCCTCGTCTCAGGCGATCCTCCTGCCTCAGCCTTCGAAGCATCTGGAACCACAAGTTCACACCACCACACTGGCCACTTTTTAAATTTGTCTTTTGGTAGAGATGGGGGTCTCCTTATGTTGCGCAGGCTGGTCTCAAACTCCTGGGTTCAAGTGATCCTCCTGCCTTGGCCTCCCAAAGTGCTGGAATTACAGGCCTGAGTCGCTGCACCCGGCTGAGATTGACTTTTATACTTAATATAATTCCCTGGAGATTGATGCTATTTGTTGCACATATCAAGTGTTTTTTTGTTTTTGGTTTTGGTTTTGGTAGTATTATATGTATGTACCACAGTTTGTTAAGCCATTCACCCATTGATGGATATCTGAGTGGCTTCTAGATTATTGCTATTACTTATAAAGCTGTTATGAACACTCATGTCTAGGTTACTGGTCTATTTTTTTATCACCATGTGCTGGAAATTCTGTCATCTACTGGAGTAGACTATTCCCATCAACCTGTTTCCTGCCTAGTACATCATGCTCTCTGCCACAATTGCTGCTGATACCATTATCAATACTGCTGCTGGTGTTAGTAGTATTGAAGCTTGGACAGTCTTCCCTGGATTGGAGAGTGGTAGAGAGACGAGAGGGCATCTGTAGCCACAGCTCTGCCATTAAGAAAACGTGGGCTAATCCTTAACCAGACTCAAGTGTTTCTGCTTCTCTCTTCATCTGCACTCTTCTCCACCTGTTGACTAATACTCTCCTTATTTTCTAATCCAAAATTCAGAGGGAACTAGTTTGCTTGGCTTAGCTAATGTACCTGCCGCCTTAGGGGTTTAAAATCCATCTATGGATGATCCATCACTGGGTCAGGTGCTCATGCCTAATGCAATACGTAGTCACTCCTAAGTAGAGCATCTGTTTCCCCAAGCTGAAGGGCAGGATTATTTGATCTGTGGGCTACGCAATTTCTGCTAACAGGAGGTATTGAGTGGGCCATGATTGCAATGTCCAGTATGCATGGAAAATTCTCTAGGCAAACTAGATACCCATCTTAATCCTAAAGTAAGCAAAAAATAATAAAACACTCACAAAGTGTTGAATTTTTATAATAATGTTCTTCAAAAAATATGGTTGTAAAATAAACTTCAAGATAAGAAGATACAAAATAATCTGTAATCTAGTGAAAAGTTAGGTGATGTGTATCAAAAAGGAATAATCTAGTTTTGGAAAAATTGATGTATAGCCCTGCTTTCTTACAATAAAGAGATCACAAGTTTGGTTTACTGATAAGGATCCTCTGAGTCCAAGATGATAAAATCATAATAGGTAAATGTGTTTTGTGTTCGATTGTTTATAACAGTAAAAAAAAAAAAAAAAGGCTCAAATCATTAAGGTACAATTTTTAAAGTGACCACAAAACATTACTTACTCTAATGTAGGGGTTGGTAAACTCTAACCAGCCTGCTACTTATTTTTATATGTAAAGTTTTATTGGAACACAGTCATACCCATCCATTTACTTGTCAACAGCTGCTTTTACACTACAGTGGCATACTTCAGTAGTTGCAAAAACCTTCAAAGCCTCAAATATTTACTAGCTGGCCTTTTACAAAAATAGTTTGCTTTGTTTAATTACCAAGAACCCATTACACCAATCCTGACTATTTTTCGTGGTATTCTGTATGAGCATTAGCTGCAAAAGCCCATGTTAATTCATGCAACTTAACCCATATCAAATTCCTAGCCTATAAAATTAGAGGTTATAGAAAGGTCAGTACATACCACAATCTAATCATTTTCAAAGAGATTTTCTCCATAAGGCCTTATAAGAAATAAAAATAAATTGACAGAATTTTCATTAAATAATACTTCCTCATATAAAACTCTGCCCTGAGAAATCTAGATTGAAATATCTCAAGTTAAAGCTGGTTGCTATGGTCTGAATGTTTGTGTCTCATCCAAATTCATACTAATGTGGTGGTGTTGGGAGGTGGGGCCTTTGGTAGGTGATTAAGTTATGAGTATGGAGCCCTCATGATTGGGATTACTGCCCTTACAAAAGAGACCCCAGAGAGCTGCTTTGCTCCTTCCACCTTGTGGAGACACAGCTAGAGGCAGTCGTCTATGAGCCAGGAAGCAGGCTCTCACTAGACTGAATCTGTCAGTGCCTTGATCTTGGACTTCTCAACCTCCAGAACTGTGAGAAATAAATTCTTATTGTTTATAAGTCACCCAGTTTATGGTATTTTGTTATAGAAGCCCAAACCGACTAAGACAATGGCATTCATGAAAAATGTATCTAAAAAGATAAAGCATTCAATAAAATTAAAAGGTATGCATTTGCCATAAAGTTGAATATTTATTACTAGATAAGCCCAGGCAACAAATTCCCTGACCCAGTTGGGGGTAGCTGTGAAGGAACTTTCTGATATGGTTCTCATCTTTTAAGGATCCCAGAATGGGGGTGGTTGCCCACATTTTGTCTTCCATAGGGACAAGATATATCATACTAGCAGTCCTGCAAGTGTCTGTAGAGGATGCTAGCTTTAACCGTGAGATCCTCAGAAGCCATTTGGGGAGAGGACATTCTTCATGAAGCAATTGGGGCTATTTCTATCTAGACCTGAATTGTCAATACATCATATATATCCAAGAATGATGTGGAATGATATTCAGTGGGACCACAGGGAGAATTACAGTTTGCAACTAGACAAAGTGGGCTAGAGTCTCCTAAACTACTGATGTTAAGGCATACTGATGATAGTCATCTAAATCTTGTAAGAGATGAATGTTTAAGATCTTTTTGGATGGGCAGGGTGGCTCACGCTTGTAATCCCAGCATTTCGAGGCCGAGGCGGGTAGATCACTTGAGGTCAGGAGTTCAAGACCATCCTGGCCAACATGGCAAAACCCCATCTCTACTAAAAATAGAAAAATTAGCTAAGTGTCATGGCACGTGCCTGTAGTTCCAGCTACTCAGGAGGCTGAGGCAGGAGAATCACTTGAACCTGGCAGGCGGAGGTTGCAGTGAGCCGAAATCGCACCACTGCACTCCAGCCTGGACGACAGAGGGAGACTCCACCTACAAAAACAAAAAATAAAAAAATAAAAAATAAAAAAATTTCATAAATGTGCAAAGGTTAACTTTACAGAATCACTTGACATTGAATCCTCTTTAACCACAAACGTAGCTCCACCTTATAGGTTATAAAACAAATGCCCCTTGGGTAGATTCTAGCACATGAGGTAAAATTTATTTACCTCTGAATCTTTTATTTTTTTAAATTAATTTTTTTTTTTTTTTGAGATGAAGTCTGGCTCTGTCGCCCAGGCTGGAGTGCAGTGGCACGATCTTGGCTCACTGCAACCTCCACCTCTGGTTTCAAGTGATTCTCTTGCCTCCGCCTGCCGAGTAGCTTGGACTACAGGCATGCGCCAGCACGCCAAGGTAATTTTTGTATTTTTAGTAGACACAGGGTTTTGTCATGTAGGCCAGGCTGGTCTCAAACTCCTGCCCTCAGGTGATCCACCTGCCTCAGTCTCCCAAAGTGCTGGGATTACAGGCATGAGCCACCATGCCCAGCCTTAATCTTTGCTTTGGTATCTGCTATAAGAATGACTTCTGCCACAAAAAGTCACACACTTTTCTCCCACTTAAAAAGAAAAACTGTTATCAAAAATAGAGAACTATTTTTACTTAAACTTTGAAAATATAATCCTGGACATCCTAAGATTAAAGAATGTGATGATGAAAGCAAGTAGTAATAATATATTCAATGACTCATAATTAGGTAATACTCAACTTGGAAAGAAGAGCAGAAAGTACTTTCACTAGAGAAATCGTAATGCGAGGTTGCCATCATTTAGGCAGCATATGGGTACTTTACAAACATAAAATTAGAATGTTACAAAAATCCTTTGAATACCCTAATTTTACAAACTTAAAGTCGTTAATTAAAAACAACAACACAATTGCAAGTTGACAAATAAGACAGAATCCCTTGCAAAAAATAATCATTAAAAATTAGTAGTTACAGAATATATTTTTACACTGACTTATGAAAATGAAATTTTGTGTTAAAATCATAAAGTAAAAGGCATAAAATAGAAGCTATTAATTATGTTGTAATGTACTAGATTTGGGCTGCTATTTTAATGATATTTATTCTGCATAATATTCTTTTTCTTTCTTTCTCTTTCTTTCATCCCTCCCTCCCTCCCTTCCTTCTCTCCCTCCCTCCCTCCTTCCCTCCCTCCCTCCCTCCCTGCCCCCTTCCTTCCTCCCTCCCTCCCTCCCTCCCTCCCTCCCTCCCTTCCTTCCTTCCTTCCTTCCTTCCTTCCTTCCTTCCTTCCTTCCTTCCTTCCTTCCTTTCTCTCTCTCTCTTTCTTTCTTTCTTTCATCTTGTTTTGTCGCCCAGGTTGGAGTACAGTAGTGTGATCTCGGCTCACTGCGATCTCCGCCACCCAGGTTCAAGCAATTCTCCTGCCTCAGCCTCCTGAGTAGCTGGGATTAGAGATGTGTGCCACCATGCCTGGCTAATTTTTGTATTTTTAAGACAGACGGGGTCTCACCCTGTTGGCCAAGCTTGTCTCAAATTCCTGACCTCAAATGATCCACCTGCCTCCCAAAGTGCTGTGATTACACAGGTGTGAGCACCACCCCCGGCATTTCTTCTATTTAGAATTTCTCATAGCAAGCAGAATGCCATTTCTCTAACTATTAAATGATTATCCAGAAGCAAAAGTACAGCACAGGAAGATAATATTTATTATATTTTAACTAGAAACAGAGCAGATAGCAAGTTCACGAGGTATGAATTTTTTTCTTAAATTAGGCTTAAACAACAATAATAAAAAACAAGTCTGCATATATATTTTGGTCACTATTATAATCTTCCAGGGCACAAAAGCCAGCAGCATAAAGAAACATGTATAATGACTGAGAATTTTTGATGTGCCAAAAACAAAGATCACTGCATTAAACTCCTTTATTTTGTTATTACTATTCTTAAACATTGAACAATTATTAATTATGGTTATTCGGCAAAATATCAAACATGCACATAGTATTCCTACAAGAATATTGCCTTAATATTGTCAATATTAACACAAAGCTTATACCTCTCCAAAATTCAATGAGTTATGGTTCCACTCTCTACATGTATTAGTGTTAGTGGTAATATGCAAAACTGATTTTGTTTTCAGGGTTAAGTAGCAGATTGACTTCACATTTGGTGGCCAGCTGTGTACCCTAATTTTCATCTATTTTCTTAATAAATTTAATTACATTTCATAAGCCCTGAGATAACGTGCTAATGATTGTATACTTTTAATCTATACTTTATTCCACTCAATTTGAACCCCATATAATAAGTCTTTTAAATTATTTACAGATGGTTGTAACTAAAGCAATGACAAAATTTACTACTTGTATAGATAAGACTGATAATAAGGCCTTTAACTAAGAGTTGCATATTTTATATGCACTTTTAACTTGCTAGGAGCAACTCTTAAAATTACATCTATAATTCTGTCAGAAAACAGTAAGTGCTTTTCATTTTGCTTACTTCTATATGTGTAACCAGATTCACTTTTTTCCTCCCTTGTAAAACAACTAGTTTCTTTTCCTTCCCCAAATATTAATACTTGTCTTCCAACTGAACAACTGCTAAAAGGAAGTTAGCATTCGCACAGCACATTGACAACTATAGTGCTTAGCAGAGACGTATGCCCATAATAGGCATCTGATAAATGTCTGTTCCACATGGAATGAGTGAATTGTAAGGCAGCTGTTTGAGTCATATACTGTTCATCATATACTGCAACTAATTTTATTTAACTAGGAAATTCAGTTTACCAGATTTAATTTACCCTCAAGTGTAAATCCAAAAATTTGAAATTTTAAAAAAATTGATTTACTAAACCTCATAAAAAGTAGACAAGTTAATCATAGTTGTTACTATCCTATTCATTGATAGAAAATTAAAAAAATTATTACTTTCCACTAAATATTAAGTACAACTAAGTGAGGGGAAGAAAGTTTTACAAAACTAAAAGATGTTAGCTAATTCTTATCATTTTCTCCACATTTATCCTTGCAGCTTTTTTGTTCATATATTTATTCCTGTTAACTTCTCTAGCTGAAAGAGAACTTTATCATCTGAATGTAGTTCCCCATCACCTTAGGTACAAAATATTAGTGAAAAGCTGGTATAAATGTAAGATTGTATTTTCATGTCATGCCATATTTCTAAATTTATTTTTTGCTAGCATTCCATTTTTCCTATTTAAATGATGCTGTATAGAATATGAGCTAATCTGCCAATGACTATGATATTGCTTGCTGATAAATATCAGTTTTTGTTGATAGCTTTAAAGCATATTGCACGTTTGTCATCTAGCACACTAGTAAACAACTATTACTTCTTTTTGGAAAGGATACACTGACAAATTCCTAAGTTAACGGCTTTAGCCCAACATTTTTAGTCAGTTAAAGAACAATAGCAATGGCAAAAACATTGACAATACAGTTCATGGTCCGGTTCTCCCATCTTACGGTACAGGTTCCTGAAACACACAAAAAAAGGATTTTGAAATACCAGCAAAACATAAAAATTATCAGAGTATATATATATACATACACATTTTTCTCATGTTTTAATATCTTATTTCCTTCAACCTGTTAAGTTTTCACATTTCACATCGGTCTGAAGGTATACTTGTCACTAGGTACAAAGCAATACTGTTGATAGTCTTTTCAGAATTTAATTAGAATTAAATAAGTATTTGATTAAAAAGTGCAGTTGGACTTTGCTAAAAGTTGGATTTTGTGTAAATCAGCTTAAGATCTCTTACCATCAGATGTGGTATCCCAAAAGCAGGAGCTGGCTGTGTGAAAGCCATATGCGCTCTTCTGGACCACTGCACAGGTCACTGCAAATAAAGTCACAGAATGAGGACACTTACAGACAAAGGGAAAGAGAACCAAGGTCAAAGTGTGTGAGTTCAGAGCTCTACAAGCCTTAAAAAAATAAAAATAAAAATAAAAATAAAAAACCACAGAAAACAAAGCATTCAGCAAATAGATTGAAAAATAAATAAATAAATAAAAGCCTCTCATCTTTATCTAGCATCATGATTTTGACCCCACTGGATTCAGTTGGTTTTCTGACCATTGCCATTACCACTGGTGATTGCATTGCTGGAAAAATATCAGTCAAATTCTGTGCTTTGTACCATGGGCAGAATTCAGACACAGAAATGCAGGAAATACTTTGGGAGGCTGAGACGGGCGGATCATGAGGTCAGGAGATCGAGACCATCCTGGCTAACACGGTGAAACCCCGTCTCTACTAAAAAATACAAAAAACTAGCCGGGCGAGGTGGTGGGCGCCTGTAGTCTCAGCTACTCGGGAGGCTGAGGCAGGAGAATTGCGTAAACCCGGGAGGCGGAGCTTGCAGTGAGCTGAGATCCGGCCACTGCACTTCAGCCTGGGCGACAGAGCGAGACTCTGTCTCAAAAAAAAAAAAAAAAAAAAAAAAGAAATGCAGGAAATTTTCCACTTTATAAACAGCTGCTGTGTGGAATCACAGATAAAGAGGCATGGGACTACTGAAAGAAACACAGTTGAGCTAAGAGGGGGGTCTCAGTGCAAAGAAAGAACTGATGGAAATGCAAAGGGTGATGCTACCAAAGACAAGTAGCTCAAACTGCCTTTGAGTAGTGAAAGATCTTCATCTTTTAAGTATTATTATAGATTATCTTTGAATGAGTAAATCAGAAGTCCTTTATACCCTGTTAGTATCCAACTTAAAGGTCTGTTGTTCATATACCTTCTCAAAATTCAGAGAAAATCACAATGACAAAGGCAAGTGAACTAGTGAGGAAGGATACTGATACTTACCAATATATTTATAAGCTTTTCCCAACTTAACCAAATGTGTTAAGGATTGTTCCACTATGCTTGCGGTCCACTGGTTGATGTTGTTGTGATTATAATCTTCACCACCTAAAACCCCATCTACACACTAAAAGGGCACAGAGGACAGTTAATTTAGTCAGTAAAACTGTTCAAAAAGAACAAGTTTTACACAAATTGCAGTAAAAAATTTATTGAAAACATAAAATATACTTATAGCTCAATAAGGCATCTTAGAAAATACACACTTGGTAAATATTGATTACGCACTGTCTCTAATTGCTTAAGAGTTTTGAAAGAGTTTCCACATACATTATCTCACTCTATGAGATATTATGGGCCATATAAAGATAAATATGTCATGGTTTCTGTGTAAATAACTTAATCTAGCAGAGAAGCTAATAAAAAATTCTAATATCTATAACACAAGGAAGACTAATGATAAATTATGTAATAAAATTGTGGTGGAGAAATTAAAAGGTGATATCAATTGGTTAACAAGTAGCTTTGAAATAGCTGGGATTTGAACTAGGGCTCACGTGCTAGAAACAGGATTGGACTAATTTAAAAACATAATTCTTATGCATAATAATTATATTCTTATTCATACTATGTAATTGTTTAGCTATGAAACAACTAGCACACCCGCCACTGAAAGTAAATAAAGATATTCTAGAAAGATAAAGTCAAATATCATAATTTCCCACAGTGCTTAATTTCATCCACTTCTGATGTCTGATTAAAAGCACTGGCTCTAGTATCACAATCCTAGGTTTTAAGGCCTGCTTTGACACCTATCTGCTGTGTGACCTTTAGCAAGTGACTTAACCCCTTCAAATCCCTATTTTCCTAATCCTTATAGAAAGGATAACAGCATCATCTTACCAGGTTGCTGTTAGGATGAAATGAGACAATGAATACCAAGTGCTCAGTGACTAGCACAGAGTTAGCATATAAATAATGTTAACTACTATTATCATATTGCTGCTGTTATATTTTACATTTGAGTGATGAAAATTGGATAATAAAGCATTCATTTAATTCATTTTTAGAATCTAACACACACATGCACCTTCACTGACTATAATTAGACTCATTTAATTCATTTTTAGAATCTAGCTTAATAATACACACATACACACACATGCAGCTTCATTTACTATGATTAGACCACAGTAAATATTTATAAAGGCACTAATACAAAATCTTAAGTTGGATAGTATAAAATCTTCACTAATGATAAAATATAAAAAGAGAAATTAAATATTTTAGCAGGGTTGGCAAAAGTAATGTGGCTCAAATTTTTCTCCTAGAAAGCTCAATAACATGAGAAAGTAGGAAGGGTAGTGGCTTAAGGATCAGGGGAATAGAATTTTAATTCTGGCTTTACCATTCCTAAGCTGGTGACCTTTGGACAAACCTATTCCTCTCTTGAGATCACCTTTCCTTAAGGATAAAGTAAGAGCAGTCATTTTTCTTTCAGGTTATTTAGTAGGACCACTCCAAATTTTGCTCTAAACAGCAGAAAACACCATGGGGTGTGGGTGCCACTGTAAATAGCCCTGCTAATTACTATTAATTAACATTTAGCCTAATTAATTACATTAACACGGAGGCCCATGAGACAATGAGGTCCTTAAACAGCTCTGTATTCTCAGCGCTAAACTTAGCACTTAGCAGGTATTCAACAAATGTTGTTGAAGCAATATTGATTTTGATATACTCGCTGGGTATCTTAAATACACTTTAGACTAAGTTCTAAGTTAATTTCATTTGTAGCTCATTTTTTCTTTGACGATTTTATTGGGAAGCAATTTCTATTACTAACAATAAAGAAAATGTATGCATATTACTGATAAATGGGTGTCTCTGAGTTCAGAAGGAAAAACATATCAGCATAGGGGCTCAGAGCAAGAAATTAAAGGAAAGAAAATAAGATTAACAAGACAGTAAGATCAGTAAGGAAATCAGAAATAACTGCTGAAATTATGTAATCATCTAGGAAGTGCTGAACTGTTTTAAAATGTGGCTCATTCTCAGGCATTTCCAATGCCTCAATGGAAATGTTTCAATGGCAAAAGAGGGTTGGTTCATGGGAAGAGGAAAGATAGACATTTAGCTGCAAGTAACCTGTAGCAAAGCTGAGTTTCTTTGTAGTCTCATATTTCATATAAAAATTCAAGAGAAGCTTGCTTTTGACTACATCAGAGTTTGTTTTTATTTAAAAATGTTTTCAGTTAAATTACTTATATTACTTAATTCCCTCTCACAAATATTCAAGAAAAACTGATGTTCCAAAATGCATCCAGTGACTTCTAGCACCACCTAGCCACTGCCGAGTATGCATTTCCCAGTTGAAAAAGCATGACTCTTTTAATTTGACATAATATTAAAGTAACAGACATATGGTTTGAAAAATCCAGTGGAACAGAAAAGCTTAGAACGAAAAGAGTCTCCTTCCCACCCTTTCCTTTCCCATCCCCAGTCCCATTCCCCAGAGGAAACTTATCAGTGTACAACTGTTTTTATTTCTTCTAAGGGTTACTTACGTATCTCCAAATAATATTTATGTCACTATTTCCTGATTCATGAATTATAGGCCACATCCATATAACTCCTACTATGATAGATGAGAATCTGGTTCCCTCAGACCACCTGCCCCCTTCTCTCAATATAGTGAAATCACAATTTTTTAACTTAGGTCTATTTACATGGTTAGAAACATGTTTCTTTTCCACTCTAGATGTTTTCTTCCACACAGAGGATTGTTCTTTAACATTCCTGGCCTCCTGTCCTGTCAGTTATTCCTCCCCATGGAGGTGGAACGAGTTACCTGGTTGGTGGGTGATAACCATTGTTCTAACATCTCATTTGGGAGAGCCAGTCTCCCAAATGTGTTGAACTTGGGCTTTCGTTTCTCCTTCCCTCTCTACCCAAACAAATGAAAGGCACCAGCCTGAACAAGTGTTTCTCTCTGCTGACTCAAACTTTCTCTTGGATGACTCTTCCCAGGGCTGAACTGAATGGGAGTTAGCAAAACAAGCTACAATCACCAAACTAGTTTTTATCAGTAATAAAGGTAGTATTTTGTTCTCTTCCTATTGGCTCCTTTTTCTTTTCATTTCGTTCAGAACTTAAGGAAGAAGGCACTATTTAAATGGAATCCCAAATAACGCAGCATTCTTTCTTCTATGTTCCATCAACCAAGGATAGTCTTTCCTGACTTTCCACTTTGAAAACTAAGATCACTCCCTTCTCATTACCTCCACTCCCTCTTCCACCTCCCAGTTTCCCTCATTTGTGCTTTTACATTGTAAAGGTATTAAAAACCTTTGCTTTCTACTTTTAATAATTAAATACTCCCAGGCTACATAGATAGAATGCATAATTCTGAAGTATTAAAATATGGCAGGATTTTCAGGTGCCTGTCTAGTCCTCTCAGACCTTGAGTTAATTCTCGCTGTGTAAGGCCAGACCTGGGTGTTAAAAAAATACCTTTCCCATACTGTAGTCTGTATGTGATACCTCTAAAATAATGAAAGTTCCCCTGCAGAATTAACTCCCAAAGACAATTTCTTTTCTATTTGCCTAAAAGGAGTTTCAAATATTTTTCTTAAAATTTTGATTTACTACCATATCAGTGTTTAAAAGATGTTAAGTGATCATTTCTCCAATTATATTGGGCAAAAAAGTGTGTACATGCCCAAAGGCAGATATTTCTAGGGCTTTTGTTATCTATTTTACATAATGTACATATATATTATACATATACTTTACATTATAAAAGTTGACATGTGTGCACATATATATACACATACATATGCTTTTATAGCATTAACATTTAAAATAATGTTTGCCTTCTGGAATAAAAGTTATTTTATCCAAAAGACAGGGCATCAATTTTAAACCAGTTTTCTAGACTAAGAAAATCCTTAAGCATCTCTTTCAGAATAAGCCCCAAGATGCTGATAGCACACAACAAAACACAGAAGGACCCCTATAAAGAATTAGTGGATAAATATTTAAAATCTTGTTCTTGGCCTGGTGTGGTGGTTCACGCCTGTAATCCCAGCACTTTGGGAGGCCAAGGCAGGTGAATCACCTGAGGTCAGGAATTCGAACCCAGCCTGACCAATATGGTGAAACCCCATCTCTGCTAAAAATACAAAAACTGGCCAGGTGTGGTGGTGGACGCCTGTAGTCCCAGCTACTTGGGAGGCTGAGACAGGAGAATTGCTTGAACCCGGGAGGTGGAGGTTGCAGTGAGCCGAGATCGTGCCACTGTTCTCCAGCATGGGCGATAGAGCAAGACTCTGTCTCAAAAAACAATAAAATAAAATAAAATAAAATAAAATAAAATAAAATAAAATAAAGCAAAATCTTGTTCTTTTAACAGTAAGGTTTCTAAGTTTGTACTGAAACTCAAAATATAGCTTTTAAAAGTCTCCACCAATGCAGCAAGCTTCAAGAGAAGCAAAATGTATGACTCACCTCTTTGACAATATTGTGGGCTTCCTCAGCATTGAAGCCAACCTAAAGGGGAAACAAAAGGTAAAGCTGCTTTCAACACAGGCTTGCAGATATGACGCTACACAGAATATCCTAGGCTGGCCTAGACAGGTGTTAGTGACAGGAGACCACAGTGATAAAGGGCATCGGGTCTACAGAAGGGGCCAATCTTGCCCCTAAACACTTAAAAATACTGAATGCTTTCCCTACCTACCTCCCTGGAGATTGACTCATGAGGTCTGGGGAGAGCCTGCAAGTCTATATATATATTTTTAAAGTGCTTTATACTGGTGATTCTAATGAACATCCTAGATTAAGAATCATTGTATTGTAACACGTAGGAAATAAGCAAGAGGTGGCTATGAAGATGTTATGTGTTATAAGAATATAGATACGGTTTCAGCTAAGTGAGAGAATAAAGTGGTTCATAAGAAGAGAATGCTTACTAGACTATTTTCAATTTTGTTTTTAACTTATGCTAGGCAAAAATTTATAGGCAAAAATTCCCAAATTAAAGACTATGAAAATACTTGATAACTCAAGATTAATATCACTTTAGTACTATACAGTGGTCTGACAACTTAAGTCTTTTCTTTGGAGTCCCCATCAATAACAGGAAGATGACAACTGACATTATGGGGTTCTGGTGAGGGTGGGGAAAGCCTGAGTCAGTAAGCAAGGGCTCGTAATCCATAAAGCACCTCCTTCCAGCCCACCTAGGCAAGCATTACCGGGAGCAGGAGTGGCAGTGCCACCAGGACCCCGAGACCCCGAGCCATGGGGGCTGCAGCACCTGCACTGAGGAAGCCAAGGGACGGAGGAAGCAGCGGGAAGACCCGTTTTCGAGGCCCGCCCGGTAGGAGGGCGGCGCCCGTCACCCCATGCCCACTCCTCGCACCCAAGTCAGGCCTCGTCCTCCCAACCCTGCCCCTACCCCACCGTCTGATCCGCGCGCTCCTGGCCACCCCTGCCACCCCGAATCTCAGGACTTCGGGTTGGGGAGAACGGGTAGGGCGGGGCGGATCCCTGGCCCTGCGGAGAGGACCCGGGCTCGGAGGACGCCGCACCCCAACTCTTGGGGCCGCCCTCGCTGGGAGACCACTCGGCAAGAGCCCCGCGCAGAGGAAGGCAGGAGTGGGGGGCGCTTCCAGGTAGCCAAGGGGCGGTACCTCGTCGCAGTGGCGATGGTACTCCTCCATGGTAGCGCCGGCTCTCCCTGGGGGCGGAGCGACGCGCCGGTGGAGCACCGCGGCCGCGCACTGGCCTCCGGGGAGGCCCCACCCCCGTTTATGGCCTAGGGCCTTTCCCTACGCATTCCCCGCCTTTGTGTCGCAGTGGCGTCACCTGGCAGCGCTGGGCGGGCTCCGGGCAACGCCAGGCGTCACTTCAGGCCACGCACTTCTTCCTTGCTTCCTCTGCCCTTTCTGGAAACAAGGGATGAATGTTAAAGAACTGGGAATGGCGCCAGTGTGGATCAGATGGGGTGACCTGTGGCAGTTAGTCTAGACTCCACACTATTGGTTGAGTGCCCACTGCTGTGGTTACTTGCATGTATTTGTTCATTCACCATCATCTGGCACATAAATGTAGTTAATTTCGTGATAAATCAGTCACTTTGATTTGTCCACTTACTAGCTACGTTACTTGGAAAAATTCACCTCCCACAGCCTCAGTTTTCTCATATGGAAACTTACCATCATACCTATTTCACTACTGGTTGTAAGGATCAGATGAGATGCTGTATACACGGCTCCTAAAGTAGATGCTTCTCAGCAAGAGAACAATGGCTACATTTTAAAATAAATGTAGTAATTTTAAATTAGTAATTTTAAAATAAGTTACTAATTTCCAGAGGATCCTAGACACTTCCTCAAAACCTCACAATAAGTCAGAAGAGTTAATTCTTCCATCACTGCTTTTATCAAGATGAAACTGAGGTATAGAGAATTTAATTTGCCCAAGGTCATACATCCAGTAGGGTGTAGAAAAGGGACTTGAGCTCAAGTAGTCTGATAGCAGAGCCCAAGCTCTTAACCACGGTATTACTTTCCTATTGCTACTGTAACAAATTACCAGAAATGTGGTGCCTTAAGGCAGCACAGACCTGTTCTCTTACAGTTCTGTTACCAGTGGAGGGTGTCCAGGTTCTTGGCGCTTTGGACAAAGAATCGGACAAAACGCACAAACAAAGCAAGGAAAGAATGAAGCAACAAAAGCAGAGATGTATTGAAAACGAAAGTACACTCTACAGGGTGGGAGTGGGCAGAGAAGCTGCTCAAGGGCCGGGATCCAGAATCTTCTGTGGTTCAAATACCCCCTAGAGGTTTCCCATTGACCACTTGGTGTGCACCCCATGTAAATGAAGTAGTAGCCCACAATCAGAGGCTGAAGTGAAGTTACAAAGGCCACACTCTTATGCAAACATCTGATTGGTTGCAAGAAAGCAACCATCAGAGGCTAAAATGAAATTACAAAGTTGCACTTCTATTCAAAGACTTGGCCCATAATCAGTTTGATTGGTTGCAGACAGCAACCAATCAGAGGCTGAAGTTACAAAGTTACACTCCTATGCAAGTGTCTGATTGGTTGCAAAAAACAATTTGCAAATGTCTAATTGGTTGCAAAAAGCAACCAATCAGAGGTAGTTTAAATTTCCCATCTGCCCTGCAGAAAAGGTGGGGGTTTGCAAAGGGAATAGCCTCTGGTCCTTTTGTTACTTAGGCATGGAAGGTTAGGGTTTTCCTTTTATTTTTATTTTTATTTTTTTTTTGGGACAGAGTTTCTCTCTTGTTGCCCAGGTTGGAGTGCAATGACGTAATCTCGGCTCACCCACCGCAACCTCCGCCTCCCGGTTTCAAGCAATTCTCCTGCCTCAGCCTTCTGAGTAGCTGAGATTACAGGCATGCACCACCACGCCCAGCTAATTTTGTATTTTTAGTAGAGACGGGGTTTCTCCATGTTGGTCAGGTTGGTCTCGAACTCCCAATTTCATCAACCTCAGGTGATCTGCCTGTCTCAGCCTCCCAAAGTTCTGAGATTACAGGCATGAGTCACTGCGCCCGGCCAGGGTTTTCCTTTCAATTTAGTTCTAGGAAGTCAGCGTGAAACAGTTTTAAGTTCCCTGCCTCCTGACCCTATTCTCCTGCCTCAGTTCTGGAGGTCAGAAGTCTAAAATGGGCCCTTAGAGCTGCATGCCTTCTGGAGGCTCCAGGAGAGACTCTGTTTCTTTGCCTTTTCCAGCTTCTAGAGACTGCCTGCATTCCTTGGCTCATGACCCCTTCCTCCAAATTCAAAGCCAGCAGTATCTTTTCTCCTGTCTTGCCTCTGCTTCAAAGGAGATGTGAGGCATCTCTACAAAGGAGAGATGTATAATTCTTGCCTTCCTGTTTCCCTCTCAAGACCCTTAACTTAATCACATATGCCATGTGTGTTTTGCACTCTGTATCATATTCACAGATGCTCAGAATTCAGATGTGGACAACTTTGAGGGGGAGCATTATTCAGCCAACCACAACACTTTTCTATTTTGCTCCCCAGAATGAAAGTTGGAAGCCATTAGTCTTCTAGTCCAACTCCCTTATTTTACAAATAAAACTGAAGGTGAAAAGGTAAAGTAACTTCTATAGGACACATAGGTGTTACCTGGACTCCTGGGCTTCTGAATCTCAGGCTCTTATTTTATGAACTTAGAACCAAACAGGGCTGTTTACTTGACAATATGGTGTTTGTTATTGGTTCTCCTAAGTTGTGGATCATGCAGGGTTACTGCAGAAAAGTGACTGAAATCATAGAGGAAGCGCATCCTCTTCACTCGGGAGGCTGAGGCAGGAGAATGGCATAAACCCGGGAGGCAGAGCCTGCAGTGAGCTGAGATCCGGCCACTGCACTCCAGCCTGGGCGACAGAGCGAGACTCCATCTCAAAAAAAAAAAAAAAAAAGAAAAAGAAAAAGAAAAAGAATTTCTTTTTACCAAAGTTTTCATCCTATGAGCAACTCCAGCAGTCTATTCATGAGAAGGATTCGTAGTGTCTTTGTGAACATCATCAGTTTTATTTCCCTAAAGAACTGTTTCTATGCCTGGGTGGGTTAAATCCTTAAGTTACCTAATCTTAATACTGCAAGGGCTGCACCAGCACATCTCAAGTTTGTGTTATGTGATCATTCATGATGCATATAAAGTGAGATGAAGAAGTGTTGTTCCAGTTATCATTCCTGTGTAATAAATTACCCCAGAATTTAGCAGTTTATTTACTGTATTATGCTCATGGATTCTTTTGATCAGAAATTTGAACAAGGCACAGCAGAAATAATTTGCCTCTGCTCTGCGATGTCTGGGGCCTCAGGTGGGGAGACTCAAAGACTGGAGGAAATTCAATAGTGGGGACCAGAATCATCTGAAGACTTGTTCATTCACATGTCTGATATCTGGGCTTGGATGAATCAAATATTAGCACTGCCAACTGGAGCAACAACACATGGCCCCAATGAGTGGATTGGCTTCTTACCATCATGGCAGTCTTAGGGTGGCCAGATATCTTACATGGCAACTCAAAGCTCCAAGCATGAGTGTTCCATCGAGCATGGCAGAAGATATGTCGCCTTTTATCACCTAGTGTCACAAGTTACACAGTGGCCCTTCTACCATACTCTAATCATTGAAACATTCACTCAGATTCAAGGGGAGGGGACACAGAATCTACTTCTCAATGGGAGAAGTGTCAAATAATTTGGGGGTCATGCTTTAAAACTACAAGTGGGTTTATTAACTAACATCCTGTGGTTGCAAGTAACAGAAGACCCAAATAGGATAAGCTGAAATAATGACATTTATTTTCTTATATAACCAGACTGATATGGTTTGGATCTGTGTCCCCAGCAAATCTCATGTTGAATTGTAATCCCTAGTGTTGGAGGTGGAGCCTGGTGGGAGGTGATTGGATCATGGGGCAGATTTCTCATGAATAGGGTAGCACCATCCCCTCAGTGCTGTTCTTGTGATAGTAAGTGAGTGAGTTATTATGAGATCTGGCTGCTTAAAAGTGTGTAGCACCTCCCCCCTCTCTCTCTTCTCCTGCTCCAGCCATGTTATATGTGCCTGCTTCCCCTTCACCTTCCACCGTGATTGTAAGTTTCCTGAGGCCTCCCCAGAAGCAGGAGTCACTCTGCTTCCTGTGCAGCTTGCAGAACCACAAGCCAATTAAACTTCTTTTCTTTATATATTATCCAGTCTCAAGTATTTCTCATTGCTGTAAAGCAATGAGAGAACAGACTAATACATACACAGAGGCAGAGATATTCCAGGTTCATTTAGTTGCTCAACAAATTTTGGGGGCTTCTGTGCTTTTCATCTTTCCATGCCGATATCCTCAGCATATCAGCAACATTTAGCCTTATGGTCATACATGGCTGCATTAGTTCTGGTATCGCTAGGAACAAAGATACCACGTTCAGTGAATAAGATGAGCGTTTTCTGGGGTTGATCGGATTTTCTAAGGAAAGCAAATCTTTATTTCAAGTCCTCAGGAATTTTCTCCACAGGTTCCATTGGCCAAGATTGGGCCACGTGACTCCCCACTAGGCAAAACATATGGGACAACAAATGTTGGTTTTTTCATTCTGTATGGTGAAAAGTGAGTTCTGCCAGCAAGAAAAAAAAAATGGATGTAAAATAAATGTTGGTAGGTTAGTCCTTTCCAAAGTTTTCCATGCTATGGCCCACATAGAGGATAATATTTATATGGCACATTGAGGTAAACTGGAGGGGCTTTGTGGGCATCTGTATGGGGCTTGGTGAAAAAATATTTTCTTTACATTATGTAATTATATAAAAAAATAAAATAGAAAGGGTGTTAAAAATGAATTTGTAAAAGCTTCCAAATAAAGTCTCTTTCAATGCTTTAGTGAGACCCTCAATCTTGCTTTCACCCATATAATATTTTATATCTGGCTCTATGCATTGAATAGCCATAAGCAATTCCTGTGAATGAATTTTTAATAATGATTTTTCCATAAATCTGAATAAATTATATTGTTGGGAAAGATTCCCCATGGAAGTAGCTGATAAAAAACATTTGGACCCACTTTACAAACCACTAAAATTATATTTAAAGGCTTCTGTAATGGTAGACTATGTAATTAGGACCATCTCTTTCACTGATAATTACAAAGGTTGGACAAAATGTAATAGACATTTGCTCAAGGGAATTGGATTTTTAACAAGATGGGGAAGAATTATGGATGTAAGACATAGAACAATGAAACCCAGAAAGATAAGCTTGGCATTTGGGATGAGCATGGCATTTATCTCAAGGTGAGAAGATGCTAAGCCTTTTGTTTATGGGCCAAGGGGTAAAATAATCAGACTGCATGGCCTGCCAAGGAAGATGATTCTGGTAAAGAGTCTCGCTTTGGGTTGAAACCCCATGGATTAAACCCTGGGAGTAAAACACTCAAACTTGATCTTGCAGACTGAATCTCAGTTTTAAATTACCCAAACCCCTGAAATTGATTTAAGGTGATCTGGAATTGCTAATGCCTCTAGCCAACTTCTAGAAGCAAATGTAAATTCTCTCTGAAGGAAGAAAACATTATCTTAGGTCTCAAATCAGACATATGATTTTTTGCATACATCAAGTGGACAATAAAACATAACTAGACACATAACGAGACAAGACAACATTATCTTAAATCAATAGACAATGGAAACAGCCCAACCAGGGATGAAGATGATGGAGTTATCAGAAACAGACTTTAAAATAACTATGCTTACTATATTAAAAGAGATAAAAGACAAGGTTGAGAATTTCATCCGAGAACTTGAAATTATAAAAAGTATACAAATGGAATTTCTAGAAGTGGAAAGTACAATAACCAATTTTTAAAAAAGAACAAAGAATCGGTTCTATAGTGGTTCCGACAAAGCTGAAGATTTAGTGAAGCTTAAAAAATTGGACAGAATAGACCGGGTGCAGTGGCTCATGCCTGTAATCCCAGCACTTTGGGAGGCTGAGGTGGGCAGATCACGAAGTTAAGAGATCGAGACCATCCTGGCTAACACGGTGAAACCCCATCTCTACTAAAAATACAAAAAAAAAAAAAAATCAGCCAGGCATAGTGGCAGGCGACTGTAGTCCCAGCTACTCAGGAGGCTGAGGCAGCAGAATGGCATGAACCCAGGAGGCGGAGCTTGCAGTGAGCTGAGATCAGGCCACTGCACTCCAACCTGGGTGACACAGCAAGACTCTGTCTCAGAAAAAAAAAAAAAAAAAAAAAATTGGACTGAATAAAATAGCCAAAGTGAAGCACAGAGACATAAATTAATCTAAAATACAGAAGAAAGCATACAGAGAAAGTTTCACATACATAATGAGATTTCCAGAAGGAGATGAGACAGAATGGACAGAAACAATATTTGATGAAATATTAGCTGAAGGTCTTCCAAAACCGATGAAAGAACATATTAGTCAGAGTCTCTGTAGGAAGCAGATTAATCTCCCAAAATAATAATTCAGGGAGGATTTATTTACAACGCTGTGTGCTGGGATGGTGGATATAGCAGATCTATAAGGAATAGTTTCAGGAATCCAGTATAGCCTATCACTTTTCTCCATCAATATCCATCCACTTGCCCAGCTACAGAGGCAGGGACTATAGAAACTATTCTGTTACCTCATCCCCTCTCCCTTTTACTTCCACTGATCATTGCTAGTGTTTTTGATTGCAGGTGGTTGTGTGACCAACTTAAATGCTATAATAGATGATGGACCTCCTCTATATGTCAAGCAGCACATTTTATGCTCTATATCTACTATATTTCCAGGGACTCTGTGATTACAGTTCCAATTAATGTCAACTATGTCATGGATCAATGTGATGTGGTATAGCTCTAAGATATGAGGGACTGCCTTAAATCTGACGTGGAGGTCTTCTAGTTTAAAAATATATATATACACACATATATATATGTGTGTATATATATATTTTAGATCTAGTCCTGAATCCAGACTTTCTAGTGTTAAATTCATGTTCTTCATTTCATATTTACAACTCTTATATTTTTCCTATCTGTGCTTTCTAAAGCTATAATAAAACACCAGGTAACTCCACAATCTTTATAAGAAACTTTGTTGCTATAGAGATTAAGTGCTACAGCCACTTGACCTCCAGTGCCTTGCCCTCTACCAGCATTACATCCTCTGGTGATCAAGTGAGTAATCATTATGCCACATCATGGTCATGAATTACATATGCCCTATTTCTTCCCAGTAAGAAGATTATCCATGTGCTCCGTTAAGTATATGAACAACCAATTCTCAGAATTTCATTTTGAGTATGTGTGTATATAAAGAGATTTATTTTAAGATATTTAAGAGTCCCTTATATTTTCCTTTTTTTGAACTGTTTCTTCCTATCCCTTTCCCATTTTCGAACTGCGCTCTTAATCTTTTATCTTGTTGATTTTTGAGAACTTTTTATAAATAACAAATTATCCTTGTGTTTGTGATAAGTTGCACATTCTTTCTCCCAGTTTTTCCTCTTTTTATTTTGCTTAAGATAATTTTTGCCATATACACTTTTAAAATATTAATATCATTAATTTTATCAAAAAATACTTCTTCTAAGTAATTGGCTGACACAATTGTAGAAGCTTGGCAAGTCCAAAATCTCATGAGGTAGACCAAACAGGCTGGAGGCTCAGGAAAGGGTTACAGTTAGACTCCAGAAGCAGCCTGATACAGAACCAGGAAGTACCAATGTTACAGATAAAGCCTGAAGACTATCTGCTGGAGAATTCCCTTTTGCTCTGGGGAGGTCAGCCTTCCGTTCTAGTCAGGCCTTCAACTGATTAGATAAGGCTCACCCACATTATAGAAGGCAATCTGCTTTACTGAAAGTCTAGTGATTTAAATGTAAAGTCAACCAAAACATCCTCACAGAAACATCCACAATAATGTTTGACCAAATATCTGGGCATTGTGGCTCAGCCAAGTTGACACATAAAATTATGGTACCAGTTCTGTATCAATCAAGTTGTCAAGAAGAAGCAGATGGCACACTAAAGTTGGCATAAATTAAAGATGGCACAAAGATGTGGGCAGGTGAACTAACGGCAAGTGCATGGGGCTAACAACAGTGAAGCTGTCACTACTCCTAAGCTGTGAAGTTTGAGGGGAAAGAGGATTAAACAGTCATGTTGACAAGTCCACTTTAAGAGGAAAAATGATCTTTTGTCAAGGGATATAACAAGCCCGAGGTGGCCTCCACAAAGGGAACCCAGGGAATAATTATCCTGACCCTTTCTCCTTCCCTCTGATCCCTTATTGCTGTTTCTCATTAGCTGAACTCAACTGTAAACTAGAGGACATGGGAACGACTGTAATCCATATAGGTCAGTTTCCCAAAGCATGAAGGAGTGTGGACTGTGTATGTGGAGAGACAGAGAATATTTAGCACAGATCTTAAGCCACAGGTCCAAGAATCCCTATGATCCCCAAGCAAAATGAATAAAAAAACTGTATTTTGGCACCTCACAATAAAATGGCTGAAAACCAAAGGAAAGAGAAAAATTGTAAAGTATCACTGCCTCACCCCAAAAAGACAAATTACCTTCAAAAGTGAAACACGAATATTCAAATCTGACTTCTCATAGAAACAGTGGAAACTCAAAGACAATGTATTTTCAAATTGATACCCCATAATTTTACATATTTATGGGGTGCACAGTGACATTTTGATAAATGCATAAAGTGTGTCATGATCAAATCAGGATATTTAGGATGTCCATCACCTTGCACATTTATCATCTCATTGTGTTGGTGTTTTGGGTTGTTCTTGCATTGCCATAAAAAATACCTGACCAGGCGCAGTGGCTCATGCATATAATCCCAGCACTTTGGGAGGCCAAGGTGGGCTGATCACCTGAGGTTGGGAGTTTGAGACCAGCCTGACCAACATGGAGAAACTCCGTCTCTACTAAAAAATACAAAATTAGCTGGGCATGGTGGTGCATGCCTGTAATCCCAGCTACTTGGGAGGCTGAGGCAGGAGAATCGCTTGAACCTGGGAGGCGGAGGTTGCAGTGAGCCAAGATTGTGCCATTGCACTCCAGCCTGGGCAACAACAGCGAAACTCTGTCTCGAAAAAAAAAAAAAAAAGAAAGAAAGAAAGAAAAAAGAAAAGAAATACCTGAGGCTGAGGCTGGGTAATTTATAAACAAAAGAGGTTTTAATTGGCTCGTAGTTTCAGAGGCTGTACAAGCATGATGCCGGCATCTGCTTGGTTTCTGGGGAAGCCTCAGGAAGCTTTTACTCATGGTGGAAGGTGAAGCAGGAGCAGGCACATCACATGGCCAGAGTAGAGAAAAATGGGAGAGAGGTGGCACACACTTTTAAACAAACAGATCTTACGTGAATTCACACACTATCCTGAGGACAGCACCAAGCCATGAGAGATCTGCCTCCATGATGCAAACATTTTCCACCAGGCCCCATATACAACATTGGGGATTACATTTCAACATGAGATTTAGAGTGGACAACATCCAAACTATATCATTTTACCCTTGGCCCCTCAAATCTCATGTTTTTCTCACATTGCAAAATACAGTTATCCCCTGCCAGTAGTCCCCCAAAAGTCTCAACTCCTTTCAGCCTCACTCAAAAAAGTCCCAAGTTCAAAGTCTCATCTGAGATAAGGCAAGTATCTTCCATCTATGAGCTGTAAAATCAAAAACTAGTTGTTTACTTCCAAGATACAATGGAAGTACAGGCATAGGGTAAACACTCCTGTTCCAAAAGGGAGAAATCAGCCAAAAGAAAGATGAGCCCCATTCAAGTCTGAAACAAAGCAGGACACTCATTAAATCTTAAAACTCCAGAATAATCTCCTTTGACTCCATGTCCCACAATCCAGAGCACGCTGATGCAAGGGGTGGGTTCCCAAGAACTTGGGCAGCTCTGCCCCCGTGGATTTTCCATGCTGAAGTTGCAAACTGTTAGCGGGTCTTCCATTCTGGGGTCTGGAGGATGGTGGTCCCCTTTCCACAGCTCCACAAGCCAGTTCCCCAGTGGGGACTCTGTGTGGGGTCTCCAACCCCACATTTCCCCTCCTCACTTTCCTAGTACAGGTTCTCTGTAGGGTCTCTGCCCATGCAGCAGGCTTCTGCCTGGATTCCTAGGCTTTTCCATACATCCTCTGAAAGCTGGGTGCAGGCTGCCAAACCTCCTTAACTCTTGCACTCTGCATGCCTGCAGGCTTAGCACCATATGGCAACTGCCTAGGTTATGGCTTGCACCCTCTGGAGCTTGTGGTCCAAGTTGTACTTAAAACTCTTTGAGCCAAAGCAGGAGTTTGGGCAGCTGGGATGTGGGGAGCAGTGTCCTGAAGCTGTGTAGGGTAATGAGGCTGCGGGCCTGGCCCAGGAACCATTTTTTCCTCCTGGGTCTCTGAACCTGTTATGGGAGAGGCTGCCTCAAAGATCTCTGAAATGCCTTTTTTTTTTTCCCATTGTCTTGACTATTAGCACCTGGTTTTTTTGTCATGCAAATATCTCTAGAAAGTGATTGCTCCATTGCTGGCTTGGATTCTTCTCCTGAATCTTTAGGGCTTTCTAGATAGAAGATCATGTCACCTTCAAATAGGAACAATTTGACTTCTTCTTTTCCAATTTGGATGCCTTTTGTTCCTTTATCTTGCCTAATTGCTCTGGCTAGGACTTTCAGTAATAGAGTGGTGAAAGTGGGCATCCTAGACAATGTATTTTGACACCTTCAAAACACTGAAAGAAAATACTATGAATTTAGAATGTCTATACAGCAAAAAATCCTTCAAAAATAAAGATGAAATAACAAAAATATAGGCCAATAAAAATGAAATTAGTTGCCAGCAGTACATTTCAAGAAATGCAAAAATTTATACTTTTCGCAAAATACAAACTAATTTTAGTAGAAATTTGGATGATGTAGGAAGAAATGAAGAGTAATTACAGGGCTACATTTAATGATTATGAACTCTATAAAACAATGATAATAATATCTGTGGAATTTAAATTATATGCCAAATTCAAATACAGAATAACAGTAGCATATAAATTGAGAGGAGGATAAATTGAGTTAAAGTGTTCAAATGTCCTTTTATTGTTCAAGAAATGGGTAAGGTATCAAGTAATATTTTTTTTTTTTTTTTTTTTTTTTTTTTGAGACGGAGTCTCGCTCTGTAGCCCAGGCTGGAGTGCAGTGGCTGGATCTCAGCTCACTGCAAGCTCCGCCTCCCGGGTTCACGCCATTCTCCGGCCTCAGCCTCCCAAGTAGCTGGGACTACAGGCGCCCGCCACCTCGCCCGGCTATTTTTTGTATTTCTTAGTAGAGACGGGGTTTCACCGTGTTGGTCAGGATGGTCTCGATCTCCTGACCTCATGATCCGCCCATCTCGGCCTCCCAAAGTGCTGGGATTACAGGCTTGAGCCACCGTGCCCGGCAGGTATCAAGTAATATTATACTTTGATAAATCAAGGATGCATTTTTGTATAGGTAAAATGCACTAAATGAAAAGTTTTTTTAAATGTATAATTACCATGCTAACAGAGTAGAGAAATAGAATTTTAACAATACTCAGTTAACCCAAAAGAAGGCAAAGGAGAGAAAAAAAGAACATAGTAAAAGCGAGATAAATATGTAAAAATAATAAAATGATAGATTTAACTCTAAATATATCTTATTTATAATAAATATAAGTAGATCATACATTCCACTTAAATAACCAAGGACAGAACAAAACACACTCCACTTATATGCTGACTATAAATGTCACATAAAAATATCAAGGATACGGAAAAATTTGAAGTAAAAGGATGCAAAATGCAACATTATTTAATGCTGACATATATGTTTTAATCTCAAATAAAGTAAGTTTTAAGCAAAAGACGTTACTAGAGGAAAAGAGACGTGTTTTATAATGGTAAGAATCAATTCAATGGGTGGACATAAGAGTCTAAAATGTTATGCACTTAAATATGCAAAATAAAAATGAATACAGTTAAAAGATGAAAAAGATAAATTCACAGTTGTATGGAAGATTTTAATGCTCCTCTCAATAGATGACAGAATAAGCTAGAAAAAAGTACGTTAGAAAAGATAAAGGAAATTTGTTCAATATGATTAACACATTTTATAATTGATGTGTGTAGAACTCTGAATACAACAACTGCAGAACACATATTCTTTTGAAGTACAAGAAGTACTTTATGTGAAGTAGATTATCTTGCTTGAGGAATTTAATCATTACTTTTATGAACAATGATTGTAATATGGTGATAGATAATTTGTCTATTTGTTTTGTAGCTGGCAGTCCTTCAATTTCAAACCATAGAAAAACACATACTCTCTGGCCGGGCGCGGTGGCTCAAGCCTGTAATCCCAGCACTTTGGGAGGCCGAGGCGGGTGGATCACAAGGTCAGGAGATCGAGACCATCCTGGCTAACATGGTGAAACCCCGTCTCTACTAAAAATACAAAAAACTAGCCGGGCGCGGTAGCGGGCGCCTGTAGTCCCAGCTACTTGGGAGGCTGAGGCGGGAGAATGGCGTGAACCCGGGGGGCGGAGCTTGCAGTGAGCCGAGATCGCGCCACTGCACTCCAGCCTGGGAGACACAGTGAGACTCCGTCTCAAAAAAAAAAAAAAAAAAAAAAAAAAAGAAAAACACATACTCTCATAAGAAAACGTTCCGGGAATTGGAAAGTATTTATTTTACTTCAAAACGATTCATCTTTGAGAACCAGAGTTTATTGATCGAGTCACAACGTACCACTTTGGGAGTGAAAAACTTTGTGGATTTGAATAAGATACTTAAAGTCAGTTATTAATGTTGTCACTAGTAGGCCATGATATAAGTATGCATAGAACTCTCTAATTTAAAATGCTAACTCTACTTCCGTACAGGCTCTTTTGTAGGTATCTTCTTCTATCATTCTTTTGTTTCTAGGATGTAAGCCACTGTAGTCAAGACTCTCACATAGTACTATTTCAAGGCCTTTGTAACATCTGGTCCCAGTATGACAAAATGAATTTTCTTCCATAGCACAAGCCATTATTACAAAAGAAAATTGCAAAGTAATACTTTTTTTAATTACCAGAACTAATTACCAAAAATAGAACACTAATTTTTAAATTACCTTACTTAGGATGAACATAGATCTACAATGGGGCAGGGAATAGAAGATATAAATGGAGCAGGAAGTTACTGTGCTGAGATATCCTTTCTTTCATTTCCAAGGAATTGATCACTAATGTAGACGTATGAGGAGAAATGTACTGACAATGAGGATTGCTATGCTGTAATACTAGTCTTTGGAGAATTGAAAGGAATAGGATTTTAACACTGGCTGCAAATCAGAAGCACAGGATGAGGTGTTAAAAAATTTATTTGCTAGACCCCACCCCCCTGAGATTCTGATTTAATTGTTCTGGAATCAAAACTGGCATCAGTAGTTTTTCAGAAGCTTCCCCAGTTGGGTGATTATAACATGAAGTCAGTCAGGGTTGAGAAACCTTGGTGCAAAATCTTTTTTTCCCCTTCAGATATTACAACAAGGTAAATTCACTTTTGCTGGACAGGCTGAAACATAGTTCTGCTGGACATTAGAACAATACATTTGCTACTTCTTGGGAATGTTTTTGTGCGCTATGGGTTTGTCATTTATTCATTCATTCATTCAACAAAGGTTTACTTAGCACCCTCTATTGCCAAACGTTGTATTAGAGAAGCAGTCCTTAACCAGAGCAGATTTTTACTCTCGCCCCCACTTCCACCCCAGGGAGATTTGGCAATGCCTGGAGACATTTTTGATTGTCATAAGTAGGGTGAGACCTACTGGCTTATAGTAGTTAGAGGCCACGGATGCTGCCAAACTTCTTACAACGCACATGACCGTCCCCCACAGTAAGTTATTTGCCATAAAATGTCAATAATGCTGAGGTTAAGAAATTCTGTATTAGAAGATGGGAATGAACAAGAAAGATTGGCCATCTCTATGGAGTTTATGATCTATTTGGAAAGGCAGACAATACACAAGCACTCTATATATATATCATATATATATCTCACATATATTTATCATATGTAGATATATATATATATGATATGTATATAATCTGTATTATATGACAGAGCAGGAACATCGCCGTCTTGGGTAAGCCCCTCATTCTAAAGTTCACTTAATAAAAAACTGCCTAAATCCAAAGGGCATCAGCCTAATGGCTAAGGTCAGCATGACCATAAACCACAAATAACATCTCCAACCAGAAACATTCCAAACTCCTCCCCGACCATAGGCACATGCTAGCCCTGAGATCATCTCCCTTTGGCTGGGAAGATGCCAGCCTCAAGATAATCCCCCTTCAGCCAGAAAGATGTCTGTCCAAAGGTAAACTCCCTTCCTCCTAAAGACATTCCAACTCTGCCATAAAACCTCTCCCTCACACTGAAACATTCCAAGCTAGTGATAAGCCCCCTCACCCTAAAACAAATATATTCTGTCTGTAAGAGAAAGTGCTCCTGACCAAAAAAATTGGTCAGAAGCCCCTTTCAGGTTTTATCTAAAGTAAGCGTGTCTTTAACTGTCAAGCTGTGTTTCATGTTTCTTTCCTCTTTAACTCTTACATTATATGTGTGTGTGTGTATATATATACACACACATGACATGAGGTAGCTGTAAGTGTTATAAAGAAGACATAAGAAAAGTAAGGAAATAGAGAGTGACTAGGGTGAGGCTACTATAGATAAGATGAAGAGGGAAGAGTTCTCTGAGAAAATGACATTTAGACAATCACTCAAATAATGTAAAGAAGTTAGATAAGAATATGAAAGTTACATTAGAAGTTATATTTGAAGTTTGACGTTAGATGAGAGAGGACACTGGATTTTCTCAGAGTGCGGGGAAAGAAATAAATTAGAAAAATATGGCAAAATCTCAGGCAAATGTTTGGGTTTTGTGGTCATAATTCCATGGCGAATGCTAGATGTTGCAGCCTCTGGCCATGTTCAGCTCTTGGGAAGCATATACAGAAGAAGTAGGATTAGCCCAGTTGAGTTTTTTCCAAGTGATTTTTTTTTTTTTTTTTTTGAGGCCGGGTCTTGCTCTGCCCCGCCCAGGCTGGAGTGCAGTGGCGGATCTCCAGCTCGCAAGCTCCGCCTCCCGGGTTCACGCCATTCTCCTGCCTCAGCCTCCCGAGTAGTTGGGACTACAAGCGCCCGCCACAGCGCCCGGCTATTTTTTGTATTTTTTAGTAGAGCCGGGGTTTCACCGTGTTAGCCAGGATAGTCTCGATCTCCTGACCTCGTGATCCCGCCCGTCTCGGCCTCCCCAAAGAATGCTGGGATTACAGGCTTAGCCACGCGCCCTGACCGAGTGATTTTGATGGGGAGAGAGAGTCATGGCTGGAGGGCGTTTCGGGGTGATTGGTCTGATGGTGTGATTCTAAACTGGTAAGTAATGATGGACAGCAAAAAAGTGATAGGATCATTGAACGCTAGGTCCAAATGGTGTCAGATAATTACTGGTGAAAGTTCTAGAAAAAGTGAGATGGAAGGAAAGAGAGTTGGGGTCAGAAAGTCGGATGATTAAATATGAAGTGTGTGTGTATATATATATATATATATTTTTTTTTTGAGACAAGCTCTCTCTCTATCATCCAGGCTGGAGTGCAGTGGTGTGATCTTGGCTCACTGCAACCTCTGCCTCCCAGGTTCAAGTGGTTCTCCTGCCTCATCCTCCCAAGTAGCTGGGACTACAGGTGTGCACCACCACGCCTGGCTAATTTTTGTATTTTTAGTAGAGATGGGATTTTGCCATGCTGGCCAGGCTGGTCTTGAACTCGTGACCTCAAGTGATCTGCCCACTTTGCCCTCCCAAAGTGCTGAGATTTCAGGTATGAGCCACTGCATCTGGATGAACATAAAATATTTTTGAAGCCAACATCTAAGCAGGAGTGAGGATTCCTCTTTTTCTTGGTGCTTCTTTTACATCCTACTGCGGGCATTGTAGCCAGGAGAGTGGTACAAGAAGCTTTGTATTATCAGCTAGGGGACAACATTTATATCAGGTTCTGTGATTTTGACTTGGTATTTTTCCCTGGCTTTTTCATACATGTGAGTAGGAGTGAATAGGGACAACTGAGTACAAATCCTAGAGTACAGTGCCATGATAAACATACTGGGCGGGGGAAATAAGCAGGCACCAAGGAAAAACAGGAAATAAGACTTTTCCATATAGGTTGATCCCTTTTCTCCAGACGTTCATAGATTCTATATGAGACATCTTATATCCCTTCTTTTTTTTTTTTCTCCTGCCCTTGTCTCTGCCGTACAATTTTATTATGCTTTAGTATTTGTTCATGTAAAGATGAAACTACATTTATGTTTCAGGCATGCTCTGCCTGCATAATCACAATAAGAATGTTTTTGGCTAAGGTTTGGAAAACTTAGTTTTTTTGTGTTTTGGTCCCTCTTGTGCCTACCATTTCTAGTGAAGGTTGTGATTTTTTAACCATTTATTTAACTAAAACTTCTACTAGTGTTGTGGCTAATTTATGCCCCACCTCATCCTCATATTACAAACTTTAAACAAATATCAAACTGAGAATATTTCCTTCCCTCACAGAGAAAAAAATCTGTTTTTTATTTAGTGTCTGTCTTTTAGTGGAAAGAATGATGGCTTTTTGATACAGGGTACATAAACTGACCCTGTTGTTTATTATAATGCTTTATTGCACTGAAGGGGAATATAAACTGGATAAGAAAAACGCTTGTGCTGCATGAATTGGTTCGGTACTGTTTCAGGGAAAGAACACATGCAAGGAGATTCATTTAGTTATACTCAGCTCTTAATCTTTGTAATTCTTCTAAGCCATGTCTCACAAAAGATGTTTCTTGGTGTTTTTGAAGAGCTGGAGTAATGTATTTACAAGCATAAAATGGCTTCATTAGGTATAGTCATTTTGCTCATCAAAAATCTGCAGCTTTATCACAGGGAATCATTCATTGTCAAAGTGCATACGCTAATGACCTTCTTCATAGTCAAAGCACATTTTAAATATTTATTCATAAGCCAGATGAGGACTTTTAAAGTAGTTAATTTTAAAACAAAGTGACCTTTGTACAGGGAGGAAAAAAACACTGAATATTAACAAAATGAGCATTTGTATCATGGTTTTACACATAACAAAGCATTTGCCAAGCATCAGCACCAATCATGTATACTTATTAAACCCATGATGCAGCCCTGGTTTTCAAATGCATAATCAAATGTAAACATATATAGATTGGCCTCAGTTGACATTAAGGGACTGTGGATAATTTTCTCCTTATAACAATCATAATTATATTCCATTCTCCTTAGGTAAAGACATGGATGATGTCGATGTTGAACAAGGTGCTGAAGTAACATGATTATACACATTTCTCATTCCTAGTGGGGCTGTTTCAAGGTGTAAAAATTAGAAATAGGCACTGATTGAAACATTCAAGTCTCAGTTTTCTCCTTCTAAACAGAGACAAAGACTTGGAGAACAACAAAAACTGTTTACAAAGAGTTTTCTGTCCACATGGTCTTATCTCCATTTTACTCTGAGTTAATGTTTGATAGAATGGGGGTATTTGGAGTCAAGAGATTGCCAGTCATTATAGTGAGGACATCAGGTCAGTGTGGTGGAATCGTGTTTAAATTTGTATGAGGCCCTCACTGAGGGCTTTTAACTAGGATAATCTCTCCTGGAGTCATTTTGGTATTTGGTTGTTGGCTATTTCTTTTAGGAATTGTCACATAGCGAAGAAAACTGTAATTTTTCTCTGATTCTTTGTTGGTTAAAAAATTAACCCAGCTAAACTCTTGAATTGATCCAATTCATTGACTTTTCTCCACCTAAATCTAGGCTGGTTGAAAATGTCTCTCAATGAACAGACTAGGGCTCTGTAACTCTGTGGTCTGCATCCACAATGGGGTTCTCAGAGCAGGAGGGGAAACCTCTGATGATTCTCTGATCTATTCAGCTTTGGTTCCCCACCACACCCATTTCAAACATTTTCCCACTCTCCAACTCTCTGACTCCAGAACATTCCTGTCACTATCAACATATTGCTTCCCACTTTAGCAAGAAACTGGATCCATCATTTGAGGGCTCCTTTAACTTCTTGCCATTGAATGAAAGAACACACTTGCATGCTTAGCTATTATTTGCTTCCCTTATAACAGAGTGGTAATTCTTCCACAGGTTCTTTGACAGTTCGTTCCTTCTATCTTATTCATAGACCATGGAACAACATTTTTCTTCTTTCTCCTTTGTTTTTAATCCCACTCCTTCCAGTGTTTACTGTAACTGCCAAACTGCTTATCTTGTATCTCTTACTCAAATGTAAACCCCATAAGAAGCAGGGAACTGGTCTATCCTGCTCCCCATTGTATTTCTAGTGCAAAGATCTATGCATGATTCAATAAATGTTTTTGTTTTTAAGTTAATGAATGAGAGCTAAGAGGGGTGTGTGGTGAGGCAATGTGGTGTTGTAGAACACAGAGTGTTTTAAAGTTCAACTGCAGTGGGGGTGATTTGTCCCGTGTGTAATCTCAGCACTTTGGGAGGCTGAGGCAGGTGGATCACTTGAGGCCAGGAGTTAGAGACCAGCCTGGCCAACATGGCAAAACTCAGTCTCTACTAAAAATACAAAAATTACATGGGTGTGGTGGCACACACCTGTAATCCCAGATACTCAGGAGGCTGAGGCATGAGAATTGCTTGAACCCGGGAGGTGGAGATCGCAGTGAGCCAAGATCATGCCACTGCACTCCAACCTGGGCAACACAGCAAGACTCTTAAAAAAAAACCATGTCAAAAAATTTAAAAAATAAAGTTCAATTGCTATAATTTTGGTTTTATTGAGGTCCCTTATGATGGTCTATACTGATAGGTAGTCTTTGATCAACAAATCAGTAGCACTATTAGAAGATTTTTCTGTAGTTGCTTGTTTATTTCTAACTCAACACAGAGTCTATGTCCTCATCCAGTTGTCCAGTTTATGGCATTCATACCATGCCCTGTTACGCAGTGACTGCTAATGTGTAAATTTCACAGTAAATTACTTATCAGAAAGGTAGGCATTAATACTCAGCTTGATGAGGGTAAGCTGCATAAGAAAATGTTTTGATAGAATTATGCTTATTCTATCAAATTTAATGGAGCATTGCATAATATATGTTAAATACCAATGACATGGTTGAACATAGTGTGCTTTCCCCACTGTTTTAGTCCATTCTCACGCTGCTACAAAGAACTGCCTGAGACTGGGTAACTTATAAAGAAAAGAGGCTTAATTGATTCACAGTTCAACATAGCTGGGGAGGCCTCAGGAAACTTATAATGATGGTGGAAGGCACCTCCTCACAGGGTGGCAGGAGAGAGAATGAGTACAAGCGGGGGAAATGCCAGACACTTATAAAACCATCAGATCTCCTGAGAACCCATTCACTGTCATGAGAACAGCATGGGGGAAACTACCCCCATGATCCAATCACTTCCTACCTGGTCCCTCCCATAACAAGTGGGGATTATGGGAACTAAAATTCAAGATGAGATTTGGGTGGGGACACAACCAAACAATATCATTCCACCCTAGCCCCTCCCAAATCTCATGTCCTCACATATCAAAACACAGTCATGCCTTCCCAACAGTCCCCCAAAGTCTTTTTTTTTTTTTTTTTTTTTGAGACGGAGTCTTGCTGTGTCACCCAGGCTGGCGTGCAGTGGCTTCGCGATCTCGGCTCACTGCAAACTCCACCTCCCGGGTTCACGCCATTCTCCCGCCTCAGCCTCCGAGTAGCTGGGACTACAGGCGCCCGCCACCACGCCCGGCTAGTTTTTTGTATTTTTAGTAGAGATGGGGTTTCACCATGTTAGCCAGGATGGTCTCGATCTCCTGACCTCTTGATCCACCCGCCTCAGCCTCCCAAAGTGCTGGGATTACAGGCTTGAGCCACTGCACCCGGCTAGTCCCCCAAAGTCTTAACTCACTCCAGCATTAACTCAAAAGTGCAAGTCCAAAGTCTCATCTGAGACAAGACAAGTTCCTTCCACCTATGAGTCTGCAAAATCAAAAGCAAGTTAGTCACTTCCCAGATACAATGGAGGTACAGGCATTGGGCAAATAAATACACCTGTTCCAAATGGGAGAAGTGGGCCAAAACAAAGGGGTTACAGGGCCCATGCAAGTCCGAAATCCAATAGGGCAGTCATTAAACCTTAAAGTTCCAAAATGATCTCCTTCGACTCGTGTAGGGAGACCCCCTGAAACTATTGTTATGGAATAAAAGATGAAATGCTCCTGATTATTGTAAATACAGAATTGCATGCAGGATTGTGTAAAGACAAAGCCAGGTTGGACTGCCAGAATGAGCCAACAGCACGTGATGTGCTTCTCCCTGCAGAGAGCCTATGAACAGACGTGCAGTCAGGGAGGTTTCACATAACCAAGATTCCTATCCCAGAAAAACAGATGTTCATAGCTCTGGGAATGGAATGCAACCCTCGTGGAGAGCCTATAAATGGATGCACGAGGGGCGCCTGTTCATATGGGTAAGATAGGGCTATAAACGCCCTCATCTTGCCACGGCTCTTCTAGGCCTCTTTAGGCATACTCCCTTCTGAGAATTTCTGGTCTAACTGGTTGTCTAGCTTCACGTCCTGTTTCTATTGATTGTTTGTAACCAGCTTTTGTTGCAACTGTTACTGCTGATTAATATCTTGCTAATCATAGGTTATGGAAAGACTGTGTTTCTGTTTTAAGGCTCTGTTAGAAATTACTGATGCACACACTATATTGTAAATTCTTATCTCTGTATACTGTACTTCTGCATACAGATGTTATGTTAAAGAATTACTTCATCCCCATGTGACCATCTCACCTCATATCAAATGACCCTAAATCCCTCACTAACCTACTCCTGCCCTCACTAAACTTAATAATAGATGCTAGTATATCCAGTGCATTGGTGGCATCACAGGACCAGAAGACGGTGACCCCCCTGGACCCAGCTTTCACTATCTTGTGTGTGTCTATTATTTCTCGACCTGCTGATCCACCTGGGAACAAAGAGAGAGCCCTGTTGCATTGTGGGCTGCTGGCCAGATCCCGCAATAGACTCATATCTAGATCCTGCTGATGCAAGAGGCGGACTCCCATGGCCTTGGGCAACTCCGCCCCTGTGGCTTTGCAGGGTACTAAGCCTCAAACCCCCAACCCCCGGCTGCTTTCACAGGCTGGCATTGAAAGTCTGTGACTTTTCCAGGTGCATGGCACAAGCTCCAGGTACATGGCACAAGCTCCACTAGGCAGTGCCCCAGTGGGGACTCTGTGTGGGGGCTCTGACCCCACATTTCCCTTCTGCACTGCTCTAGCAGAAACTCTCCATGAGGTCTCTGCCCATGCAGCAGACTTCTGCCTGGACATGCAGGTGTTTCATACAACCTCTGAAATCTAGATGGAGGTTCCCAAATCTCAATTCTTTTCTTCTGTGCACCCACAAGACCAACACCACATGGAAGCTGCAAAGGCTTGGGGCTTGCACCCTCTGAAGCAATGGCATGAGCTATACCTTAGCCCCTTTTAGCCATGGCTGGAGCAGTTGAGACACAGGGCACCTAGTACCAAGGGTGCACAGAGCAGGGGGGTCCTGGACTTGGCCCAGAAAATGACTTTTCCCTCCTACGCCTCCAGGCCTGTGATGGGAGGGGCTGCCATGAAGGTCTCTGACATGCCCTGGAGACATTTTCCTCATTGCCTTGGTGATCAACATTGGGCTCCTTATTACTTATGCAAATTCCTGCAGCCAGCTTGAATTTCTCCTCAGAAAATGGGGTTTTCTTTTCTAATGCATCAGCAGGCTGCAAATTTTTAAAACTTTTATGCTTTGTTTCCTCTTGAATGCTTTGCTGCTTACAAATTTCTTCTACCAGATACCCTATATTATCTCTCTCTAGTTCAAAGTTCCACAGATCTCTAGGGCAGAGGCAAAATGCTGCCAGTCTCTTTACTAGAGCATAGGAAGAGTTACCTTTGCTCCAGTTCTCAAGAAGTTCCTCTTCTCCATCTCAGACCACCTCAGCCTGGACTTCATTGTCCATATCACTATCAGCATTTTGGTCAAAACCATTCAAAAAGTCTCCGAGAAGTTCCAAACTTTCTCACATCTTCCTGTCTTCTGAGCCCTCCAAAGTCACTTCCACATTTTTGGGTATACTTGATGCAGCACTACACTCCCTGCAGTACTAATTTACTTTATTAGTCCATTCTCATGCCACTATAAAGAAATGCCCAAGACTGGGTAATTAATAAAGAAAAGAAGTTTAATTGACTCACAGTTCCATATAGCTGGGGAGGCCTCAGGAAACTTACAATTCTGGCAGAGGGCACCACTTCCCTGGGTGGAAGGAGAGAGAATGAGTGCAAGCAGGGGAAATGCCAGACAGCATGGTGCAAGCTGCTGGTGGATCTACCATATATAATGCTTATATACCATATGATGCTTATAAAACCATCAGATCTTGTGAGAACTCACTCACTTTCATGAGAACAGCATGGGGGAAACCACCCCTATGATCAAATCACTTCCCACTGAGTCCCTCCCATGACACATGGGGATTATGGGAACTACCATTCAAGATGATATTTGGGTGGGGACACAGCCCAGCCATATCACCCACCAAAAATACATTCAGCCATTTACACATAAGATAAAAGTGAAAGTACAAAAGGTCAACTCCAGGAAGCAATGCCATCCACTAAGTGGGAAAAGAACCATTTAAGGTCTATCATTTAGAGGTTATATTTCAGGTTCAAATAAAATGAATCATTCACTCCCAGCCAGTATGTATCATGTTGTGAATCTTTCTTGAAGAGGAGTAGGAGGAAAAGAGCAGTATAAAATCTGGTTATATGTCACCTTTCATCTTAGTAGTCTAAAACAAATTCTGGTGTTATGTCTTTGCCAAACAGACTATGACTTGTTTAAAATTTTGGAACAAAATGAAATGCATGCTACTTTTATTTTAAATAATTATTTCAATAACAGTTTGTCAATAGCCTGTTATGTTCTAACACTCGCCTGGTCTTTGAAGTAAGAGGAAAAAAAGAGAAACTGATGCTTCAGCTGGTCTGATTCTTGGAGAAGCTATAGATGTGAATGAAGCTAAGGAAGGTGGAACTGCAGGGAAAAAGTAACAGAATGTACGAAGGCATAGAGGCATGAAAAAGCACGTGTGGAAAATTACAAATGCTTCAATTTGTCTAAAGAAGGGTACATGTGGAGATATAAATTTGAGAATCCTTAATATGTAGGGGATAGTTAGATCACCCAGGAGGAGTATGCAGAGAGAAAAATAAGCACAGAGGCTGACATACTAGGAAACACTCACATCCAAGGGATGGGATGGGCAGTAGAAGAGTCCGTAAAAGATAGATAATAACAATTATAGAAAAAGTGATCATACACACACACACACACAGAGAAACAAAAAAGGTAATAGAGTAGGTAAATTGCATTAATGACTAATTTTTACCCCTCCCTATATTCATTCCCATTATCCTGTACATTTTCAGTGCTCTTCTACTCTAACTCTAGGCTCACTCATATGGCATACTTTAGCCAATGAAATGCCAGAAAATATGACAAAAACAGAGGTTTGAAAAGCAGCTTGCACAATTGGTCCCATACTGTTATGTCTCTGCTATGAGAAGGACAAACCTAGGTAGCTTACTGCCCACAGCAGAATAAGTTATTCTCAGCTGAGCCCAGCCTAGACCAACCAACCCCCACCTAACTCACAGACTTGTTTTGTAATAATAAATGATTGCTTTCCTTTAGTCACTGAGTTTTGGGGTGGTTTGTTATGCAGCAATAGTTGACTAATACACAGAGTTTTCAAAAAGAGAGTGAATGACAAATAAAGAAAATGAGATAAAGATTGAAAAGACCATATTTGGGCAATTAGAAGGATTCTGCTTACCTTAATTAGAGCAAATTTAACGGAGTAGTGGGTTCTAAACCACAACTGCAGAAGATTTGCAGAGTGTAAAAATAGAATAATCTACTGTTTTGTGGAGACAGACTAAATGCAGACTGAAGACTAAACGCAATGTGGAGAGGTAGAGGGCAATAGGTAGATGAGTATGAATAAAGAGAAAGTGTGCTGTTTGAAGATAGTGGAGATACAAGTACATTTATATGCTTAGGAGACAAAACCAGCAAAGAGAGAGTAGTTGAACAAACAGAAGAGGGAATGACTTAGGCAGAGTGATCTCTGAGCAGGTAGAAGGCAATGACCACTAGGGCACAGTAAAGGGAATTAGCTTTGGTTAGAAGAAGGGGTATTTCTCCACTGAACTGGGAATATAAAAATAAGGATGGGAATAGATAAAGATAAGTTTTCGGGAAAGAAGGGAGAGGGAGAAGAAAAGTGAAATGGAGTTCCCATATTATGGTCTCTATATAAAGTACAAAATGATATTGGGTAGGGCACTCTGCAAAGTCACATTGCAAAGAGTAAAAAGAATGATAAACATTAATAGCTGTTACTAAGTGAAGACAGGGAAGATTTACTCTAGTACTGAGGACATACTAAAGCTGCAAATGATAAATTTGTAGTGGTAAAAATACATGCTTGTATGATTTCTCTAGAAGGACTTTATAATTCAAGACTAACAGAAGATGGGCGGTTTCAGAGATTCTAATTTGAAATATTTCAGGATAGTGTGATAGAAGGCAAGAGTTAATAAATACAGAAGGAATAGCTGGGCACGGTGGCTCACACCTGTAATCCCAGCACTTTGGGAGGCCGAGGTGGGTGGATCACGAGGTCAGGAGTTCGAGACCAGCCTAATCAACATGGTGAAACTTTGTCTCTACTAAAAATACAAAAATTAGCCAGGTGTGGTGGCACATGCCTGTAATCCCAGCTACTCAGGAGGCTGAGGCAGGAGAATCGCTTGAACCCAGGAGGCAGAGGTTGCAGTGAGCCAAGATCAAGCCACTGGACTCCAGCCTATGCGAGACAGTGAGACTCCATCTCAAAAACAAAACAAAACAAAAATCCAGAAGGAACAAATAGGGAAGGACATTGTATCAGTATAACTTTACAGTACAGTCATGAGCAACAGAAAACCTTACCATATGTAATAGATTAAATAAGTAAGAAATTATTTTTCTCATACAACAAAAGTCCTGAAGAAGGAGTTTTGGGTCATGTTTTAACTCCACAGTAACATCAATATATCATTCTTCTTCCTCATCCTTTTTGCATGGCTTTTATTTTTGTTGTTGTTGCAATATAGCTACTGAACAAGGGCATCATCCCATATGAGTTCCAGGCAGAAAGGAGGAGGAAAGGATCAAAAACTTTCTCTTAATGAAGTGTTACCTTGGGAGGGCAGTTTTCAATTGAGTCTCCCCTTAACCTCTTTGGACAAAAGTGTGTCACATTGCATCTCTTGTTGCAAAGAAGACCAGAACTTCAAAGCTTTAACATTCTAGCCACTATAATAGAAGGAGGACCAGGAAGAAGGGTTTGATGTTGGAGTTAAGTGAGCCAATGAATAGTGTCTATCATTTAAGCGAGAGCAACAGGAGCTGATAATTGCAGAAAATAAAGGAACCAAGGATAGAAACTAAATAAATTTGAAAATCAGATATGATGAGACACGAGAGGAGACTAACAGACGTTAGAGATTATAATTTCTGGTGTGAAGCAATTTAGGCAAGAAGAAATGGTTGTTGAAGAGTCATAGGGTTTAAGTTTCTTGGAATTCAGAAGGTCAAGAAAACATCAAACTAGAAAGGATCTTCCATATGGATTTTGACGTTTCTTAAGATGATGGAGGGACTTGGGGTTTTAGTAAAGTAAAAAGTCTATAATAAACAATATCCTCTTCTGAAGATTACATCAGAATGAAAACATGTCCTGTTGCACATTCTTAAACCCAAAAAGAAATTAGAATGACTTAAATTGGGCAGCAGTTCCCAGAGAAAGTTAATATTCACTGACATATCACTTACCGATTTCTTTGTAATAAACAATTTCAAAATGTAATGACTTAAGGCAACAACCATCTATAATTTTTCAGAAGTCTGTTGGTTAACTGGGTGATCAGAGTCTTGCTAATTTGGGCTGCACTCAGCTGATTTCAGCTTGGCTCATTCACAGATCTATGTTCAACTGGTGAGTCAGCTGGTGGCTGGCTGGTCTAGGTTAGCCTCAGCTGGGATGACTAAGCTCTGCTCCTCCTGCTCTGTCACCTTTCATCAGGCTAGCCTAGACTTATACAAAGGAAAGAATCCAAGAGGGAAAGCAGAAGTAAGCAAGATTTCTTGCCACCTAGGCTTAGAATTGGAACAATATTACTTCTTTTGTATATTGGGCAAAGCAATTCATAAGGTGGTTAGATTCACAAGGTGGTTAGATTCCTCTTGGTGGGAGGAATCTACCGCATTGTTTTCTCAAGTCATTATTGTAATTCATGGCCATAGAAAGTCTGACTATTATATCTACTTCATGAAAATAAGCATAAATGTTTAGAGCTTGACTAAGTGGCCTCTTTTAGATTAGTCAGATTTGATTATTTGAAATGTCAGTGGATAGCAGTCATAAACATGGATAGACATACCTCATTTAGAATTTTGTATAGGTTTTTTTTCTTTTTCAGGTTGAATTGCTAACCCAAGTAGCTACTACACATATTGAGCTCTTGACACTTGTTTAATAATAATTTTTTTCATCATCTCCCAAGCCATGTAATAAAGTATAAACTCATCATTGCATTGCTTGGCTACTATGTGCCTGATTTATTAGGCAACTTTTTAGAACACTGGTGAAGCTCGAGCACAGAGTAATCGCTTCCTACTATTTCCATGAGAATGATAAGAGAGAAAAAACTTTTTGTAAATCCAATGACCCTTCACAGGTCTGAAACAAACAACATCAAGCCTGTTTTTCTCAAAGCTGTGACTACCAAATGTTCCCCTGACTGTGTTTGCCCCAATCCAGAGCACACACACATCCAACTATGTCCACATGGCTCATCCTCTCCCTGCTTCTTTTTGCCTTTCCTCTTACCCGCCCTCCAAGTTAGCTCTATATGAACGTGGGTTTGGAAGAGAAAGAAAGTAGAACACTCAGCCTGTTTCTCTGGATGAATGAGTTTCTCAAACAATGACAATCCCCAATGCCAGAAAGAAGCTGTTACCAGGTGTGGGACCTGAGGAGAAATACAACTCCCTTACCAGTTGTTCTTTGATGCACCACTTCAGGAGCCATGAAACAGAGGAAATTTAAGATCAATCATAGCTCTTCACACAGTTCCATAAAACATTTTTTCCCTTGAAAGTCACTTTATTTCTAATGATACTTTCCATGCCAGTGTGTTAAAAATGTCACTGAATCAAGCTTTTTATTAAGCTGTCAGTGTAGCCAGTGTTTCACAGAACCTCTGTGGGGGACTTTCTTGTCTTTTAAACCTACACATTGCCACATAGGTTTTCCTCCATAATTAGCACTGACAGGTTCTCTTTAGAGGAAATATCCCACTCTCAGAGTACAAGAGGGAGCAGGTGGGTGTAAGTAGATTTGAATCATTTGTGAGACAGGAAAAGGGAAACCAACAGTGCTCATGGCATATGGCTGTGAAGAGAATATTGAACGAATGGGTTCTGGACAAGTGAAGTCATACAAGTCAACAGTGGATTGAGGTAATAACACAGGCTACTTATTCCAAGAGAGATGCAAGAGTTTGGAGTGAGATTTTCCCCAAATCAGGATCACACTGCTGAGTACATAACCTTAGTCTACATTTCTGTGGTCTGAGACTATTCTGGGAACCATAATATTACCCTGTGGCCACCTATCCATGGAAGTCTTGGCAAGTCAGAGCCTCTTGGTGTCTAGGTGGTTTCTGCAGGATATCTTCTTCCTTGGCTCTACTGATTTTTATGGCACTAAACTCTGAACACCCATTCAGTTTCCTGTCCCTTTCCCCATCCTAATGGACTCAAATCTTTAGGAAACCATGAGTCCACCCTCATGTCACTAGAAATTCATTCACTTAGCTTAAGGTAAAATTCAAATTCACTGAATGTCCTTTGACATAAGCCAGGAAACTGTTTGGTGGTTTTAGTAGAGCCAGCCCAGAAGGTTCCCATCTATGTATTATGATCTGAGATGGTAGACTTAGCCTATAACATCCTGATATTTTTAATTTATATGAACAGCTTGCCAGGGAATCCAAAGATCCTACTACTGGAGTAAATGATCCTTTGCACCAGATCTAAGTTTCTTTTTTTTCTTTTTCTTTTTTTTTTTGAGATGGAGTTTCACTCTTGTCACCCAGGCTGTTGGGCAATGGCGCTATCTCAGCTCACTGCAACCTCCGCCTCCCAGGTTCCAGTGATTCTCCTGTCTCAGCCTCCCGAGTAGCTGGGATTACAGACTTCCACCACCACGCTCGGCTAATTTTTGTATTTTTAGTAGAGACGGGGTTTCGCCATGTTGAACAGGCTGGTCTCCAAACTCCTGACTTCAGGTTATCCACCCACCTCAGCCTCCCAAAGTGCTGGGATTACAGGCATGAGCCACTGTACCCGGCCCTAAGTAGCAAATTAAAAAATTCATTTATAATTTCCATTTAAATTCAGTATGGTATACAAACATATTACAAGTTAAGATAGCATGTCGTTGGACTCCTTATTTCAGCTCTAACATGTAAAGAGCTCGGAAAGTTGTCACACCCATCCTTATGACAGGAAAAGGTGAACTAAAAGGCAATTATTTTTTTCTTGGACCCATCAGAGAACTGAAGTACAGGGCAAACCATCACCCTGAAATCTAGAGAGATGGGTGAATTAAAGGAGTCACAGATGAGGTCTGTTAACCAGGAGCGGAAGCAGCTAGAGCCATAAACCGGTAGGAATACTTAAATGGCAATAATAAGAAGTTGCTAGAGGTAGAGTGTGGACTAAAATGAGAGGAAGAAACTTCTGGAATGCAGTCTTATGGTGGGGGGAATCCATATTTTCTTGGGATTTACCTCCAGGATCCCCACAACATACTTATGGGAAAAAAATTGAGCATGATCTCCTGGTGGCTCTGACAGGGTAAAAGGAAGAGCAACCATCTTGAAATATGCCCAGGGTATTCTATATGACAAAGGCCTAATCTCCAGTGGAAAAGATTTTAACCAGGATCTTATTCCAAGTTAAGGAAGGGCATTTTTCCTACTCCATTCCCTTCTAGCATAAAGCCAGGAAACACTGGTGATGGTCACAGCCCAAAGATACAGGCCTATTAAAAGATTAAGATTTCATCATAAGTTTGTAGAATGCTTTCCCTCCCCAGTACCTTACCACCACACCAATAGGGGTCTAGTAAAATGGCAGTGGATTTTAGCTGAAATAGCAGCAAGATGCAGACTCTTTGAGGAGTATTAGGGAAGCCCAAAGTCAACAGGTGAGGCAAAAACAAAAACACTAGAGGAATTTGAAGCCTCAGATACCTACAGCTACAGCAAACATTAAACACAGCCCAACTTCTAGCCAGGTTAACATGAACATTTACATTAAAGGCCATAATTTCTATTTTCTGATACATTATGTCTGGCTTTTAACAAAAAATTCAAGCCATTCTAAAAGGCAATAAAAATCACAGAATGTAGAAACAAAACAAACATCAGATCCAGATCTGGTTCTGACAAAGATCTTAGAATTATCAGACAGTGGATTTAAAATAATTATAATTAATATGTTATGGGTTCTAACAGATTAAAAAAATAGAGAAAAACAGATAACACTCAAGAACAGTTGGATAATTTAAGTAGAGAAGCGGGGACTCTTAGAAAGAATTTTAAAAATGCTAGAGATCAAAACCACTGTAATAGAAATTTAAAAATGCCTTTGATGATCTCATTAGTATACTGGACATGGCTGAGAAAAGAATCAGTGAGCTGGAAGATATTGAAACTTCCCAAAATGAAATGCAGAGATATAATACTATCCGAAAACCTTCAATAACATATCAAATAGTAATTTTATCATAATTATACCCATCAAACAATTAAAACATATTTTAGGAAGAAATATGAGATTGCATAGGGGCCATGTCTTTCAATAGAAAAACTATATTGGTCCATAAAATGTTTCAATAAGTTGATTACTTATAATCAATTATTTCTGAAATAGGAGGAGGGTTCTTAGCAAAAGCATTGGATAGTGTCTTATTTCAGAGAACTGGAATTATTGTTATCAGCTTCTGTATATTGCTTTAGCTGTTTTAGCAGAGAATAAATAACAATGGCTTTAACGAGAAGGAAGATTTGTTTCTTTTTTTGTTTTTGGAGATGGGAGTCTCGCTCTGTTGTCCAGGCTGGAGTGTAGTGGCATGATCTTGGCTCACTGCAACCTCCACCTCCTGACTTCAAGCGATTCTTCTGCCTCAGCCCCCAGAGTAGCTGGGACTACAGGCACTTGCCACCACGCCCAGCTCATTTTTTGTACTTTTAGTAGAGATGGGGTTTCACCATGTTAGCCAGGATGGTCTCGATCTCCTGATCTCATGATCCACCCTCCTTGGCCTCCCAAATTGCTGGGCTTACAGGCATGAGTGGCACCCGGCTCAATTTGTTTCTCTTTTATATGAATGTCCAAGCTGCTAAGTAGGACAAAAGGATAAAGAAGCTCTGGTCCATAAAGTCATTAAGAGATTTTCATTTCGTTCTTCTTGTTGCTCTGCCATCCTCTATGATGTTTTTCTTATCCTCAAAGTCACAGGTGACTCAGCATCATCATATCTGTTTTAACCCATGTAGAAAAAAGGAGAAAAATAAGTAGAGGTCACTCATCTTCCTTTTAAGAATGTGACCCAAGAGTTGCACAGACCACTTCTCTTCACATTGCTTTGACCAGAATGTGGTTGCCACGCTTAACTGCAAGGGGTCTGGAAAAAGTGGCCTTTAGCTGGGTGCTTAGCTACCCAGTTTTAAAATGGAGATTTCTTGTACAAAGGAAGGAAGGAAGGAAGGAAGGAAGGAAGGAAGGAAGGAAGGAGAAAGAAAAGAAAAAAAGAAAAGAAAAGAAAGAAAAAGTGAATATTAGGGACAATTAGCAGTCTGTGCCACAGTGTACCTTCTGAACACCCAAGTATCCATGAATACCACTTCCCTCCAGAATACAATCGAAACAGCAAAGCGGTTACTTTTTCCAGCTCAAAACATGGCATCTAATATGCCACTGGAGGGGTAAGACACAGATTGCATTCACAAGTGTACCAGAGTTGACTTGCACCAGCTTGTACTAGTTCACAAGAAGCATTTGTTAAAAAGTTTCAATTTTGTGAGCCAGTTGTTAAACACAGTCATTACTAAAAATTAAATTGTATACAACGTATCATTAAACAAATTATATTAAAAATAAGGTAAATATTCCAAACTCATCTTTTGAAAATTATTTTACTACGTTTTACTATTACCGGGCAGATCTGTGCTTCACTTTGTTGAACTTTGCAGATACGTTTTTCACAAATTGAAGGTTTATGACAATCCTGTGTTGACCAAGTCTACTAGCACCATTTCTCCAACAGCTTGTGCTCACTTTATGTCTTTGTGTCACATTTTGGCAATTCTCACAATATTTCCAACTTTTCATTATTATTATATTCATTATGGTGATCTGTAATCAGTGATCTTTGATGTTACTATTGTAATTTTTTAGGGGTGACATGAACCATGCTCATATAAAATAGTGAACATAATTAATAAATGTGCATGTGTTCCGACTGCTCTACCAACTGGCCATTCCCCTGTCTCTCTCCCTGTCCTTGGGGCCTCCCTACTCCCTGAGACCCAACAATATTGAAATTAGGCCAATTAACAACCCTACAACGGCCTCTAAATTTTCAAATGAAAGAAAGAGTCACATGTCCCTCACTTAAAATCAAAAGCTAAAAATGATTAAGCTTAGTAAGGAAGTCATGTCAAAAACTGAGACAGGCGAAAAGCGAGGCCTCTTGTGTCAGTTAGTCAAGTTGTGAATGCAAAAGAAAAATTATTGAAAGAAATTAAAAGTGCTACTCCTGTGAACATGCAAATGATAGGAAGATACGGAGAAAGTCTTAGTGGACAATCAAACCAGCCATAACATTTCCGTAAGTCAAAGCCTGATTCAGAACAAAGTTCTAACTCAAACTCTATGAAGACTGAGAGAGGAAAGGAAGCTGCAGAAGAACAGTTTGAAGTTGGTTGGCTCATGAGGTTTAAGGAAAGAAGCTGTCTCCATAACATAAAAGTGCAAAGTGAAGCAGCAAGTGACGATGTAGAAGCTGCAGCAAGTTATCCAGAAGACCCAGCTAAGATCATTGATACAAGTCACTACACTAAACAGTAGATTTTCAATGTAGGTAAAACAGTCTTCTATTGGAGAAACATGTCATCTAGGACTTTCATAGCTGGAGAGGAGAAATGAATCCTGGCTTCAAAACTTCAAAGTACAGACTGTCTTATTAGGGATTTAATGCAGCTGCTGACTTTATTTATTTTTTTTTTTTTTGAGACGGAGTCTCGCTCTGTCACCCAGGCTGGAGTGCAGTGGCCGGATCTCAGCTCACTGCAAGCTCCGCCTCCCGGGTTTACGCCATTCTCCTGCCTCAGCCTCCCGAGTAGCTGGGACTACAGGCGCCCGCCACCTCGCCCGGCTAAGTTTTTGTATTTTTAGTAGAGACGGGGTTTCACTGTGTTAGCCAGGATGGTCTCGATCTCCTGACCTCGTGATCCGCCCGTCTCGGCCTCCCAAAGTGCTGGGATTACAGGCTTGAGCCACCGCGCCCGGCCGCTGCTGACTTTAAGTAGAAGCCAAAGTTCTTTTACCATTCCAACAATCCCAGGACCCATAAGAATTATGCAAAATTGACTCTGCCTGTGCTCTATAAATGGAACAACAAAGTCTGGATGACAGGACATCTGTTTACAGTTATTTTACTAATATTTACTAATATTTCTTTACTAATTATTTTAAGCCCACTATTGAGGCCTCCTGCTTAGGAAAAAAAAACATACCTTTCAAAATATTACTGCTCAGTCCTCATAGACAATCCATCTGGTCACCCAAGAGCTCTGATGGAGACGTACAAGAAGATTTATGTTGTTTTCATGCCTGCTAACACAACACCCATTCTGCAGCCCATGAATTGACTTTCAGGTCTTATTATTATTATTATTATTATTATTTTTTTTTTTTTTTGAGACGGAGTCTCACACTGTCGCCCAGGCTGGAGTGCAGTGGCGCGATCTCGGCTCACTGCAAGCTCCGCCTCCCGGGTTCACGCCATTCTCCTGCCTCAGCCTCCTGAGTAGCTGGGACTACAGGCGCCCACAACCGCGCCCGGCTAATTTTTTGTATTTTTAGTAGAGATGGGGTTTCACTGTGGTCTCGATCTCCTGACCTTGTGATCCGCCCGCCTCGGCCTCCCAAAGTGCTGGGATTACAGGCGTGAGCCACCGCGCCCGGCTCAGGTCTTATTATTTAAAAAAAAAATATTTCAATAAGGCTATAGCCGCCATACACAGTGAGTCTGCTGATTGATCTGGGCAAAGTAAATCAAAAACTTTCTGGAAAAGATTTACCATTTAAATGCTATTAAGGACATTCATGATTTCTTGGAGGAGGTCAAAGCATCAACACTGACAGAAGTTTGAGAGAAGTTGATTCCAACCCTCATGGATGACTTTGATGGGCTTGTGGCTTCAACTGAGGAAGTAAACTACAGATGTGGTGGAAATAGCAAGAGAACTAGATTTATACGTGAAACCTGAGAATGTTACTGAATTGTTGCAATCTCATGATAAAAAATTTAACAGATCACAGTTGTTTCTTATGGATTAGCAAAAAGTGTGGTTTCTTGAGATGGATTCTAATCCTGGTGAAGATGCTGTGAGCGTTGTTGAAATAACAACAAAGTATTTAAAACATTACACAAACTTAGTTGATAGAGCAGCAGCAGAGTTTTGGAAGATTGAATCCAATTTTGAAAGAAGTTCTGCTGCGAGTAAAATGTTATCAAACAGCATCACATACTACAGAGAAATCTTTCATGAAAGGAAGAGTCAGTCAAAGCAACAAGCTCTATTGTTGTCTTATTTAAAGAAACTGACACAGCCACTCCAGCCTTCAGCAACCACCACCCTGATCAGTCAGTAGCTACTGGTTATGGCAAAAGCCTCTATCAGTAAAAAGATTATGACCTGCTAAAGTTTCAGATGATTGTAAGCATTTTTAGCAATAAAGTATTTTAAATTACAGTACGTGCATTGATTTTTAAAGACATGACACCATTGAACACTCACTAGACTACAATACAGTGTAAACATAACTTTTATGTGAACTGGGAAACAAACTTATTTGTATGACTCACTTTATTGTGATAACCATTTTATTGCAGTTGTCTGGAATTGAACATGCAATATTTTTGAGGTAAGCTTGTATCTAGGCTATTGAGGTTATTTGCATCTATGTCATCTGTATGATGGAAATACCATCTAATGGTGTGGAAATCTCTTCCCAACTTTGCATTGAGGGACACTGTATCTAGAAATTACACATGATGGGAGTATTTACACCACAGAGATCAACACTTGCTAGAAATTAGCTCCCACTTCCCCAGCTGAAAGCTAGTTGCTAAACAGCACAGTACTGTTTCCATTATATCTCTTTGACTAGAATTTACCCACACGGCCATACCTATCTGCAAGGGAGGCTAAGATATGTAGACTCAAGCTGAGTGGCCATCTTAAATTTGGGAATTCTGTTAGCAGGAAGAGAGAGAGAATATACGTTGGCGGATGATTAGCACTCATATTTTAATGTAGAAGAGCAAGTTCCAGACAAGTTTCTATACCTGGGATCCACTCTGTCACTAGTTCATCTTTCTGGGGAGGGCAGGTATCTAGTCAGCCATCTTGAACCAAAATTTTGTCACAGGTTCATTAGCAGAGATTATAATAAACTCAAAATAGAGATTTTAGTAGCTGTGTGGTCCCTCATCACAGGGTTAGTGAAAATTCAAGATTTCAATTTATGATAGTAGATTAATCCCATAAAGCAAGCTTTTTTGTCTTATGCCCAGTTTCCAGAAAATGTAAAAGATAATTATAAATATATAAATAAATCTATAAACATGCTGAAAAACAGGAAAATGAGCCCATTATAACCCAGAAACTATGAAGAATCACTGAAGGGAAGAAAGGTGAGATAGGATTCAATTATGTATCTACACCCCAAAATGTGCCTAGGTGAATGGGGGCTTTGAAAAGTGGAAGCCACTCACAGAGAGCTCCATACCTGGCTCTGCTTTCAGGAAGATTCAAATGAAGACATTGGATATATACAGGTATAAAAGAAAGTCTGTACTTTTGATTTGCTGAGAAACTGGAATGTGGGGATACCTAGCCCCTGGCTCCTCCTTCCTTCCTTAGTGAAGTTCCTATACAGGTTCATCTTGTTTTAAACTTTTAAGCCTGTGAGTATTTTTTTTCAAGTGATATACCAAGCTCTACAATTTAGTGCTCAATAGAGGCTCCTAGGTTAGAAGAGACATGATCAGTGACTGAATGCAATGTTTGCATGTTTGTTTACAAAGCAAACATCCTCAAAAGCTGTTTGCTTTTTCTACATTAAAGTATAATAAGGATATTTAGACCATATAATATGGTCAGAGACTTGTCTTATGCATATACGACTTATATTAAATGAGCATTGTACCCAAATATTTTATCTTTCAAAATCATGTTGGAACTGAGAACAAAAATCCAAAAGTAAAACTATTAATATTCCTAGGATGATGGATGTTGAAGTACATACTTCTTCCTCACACACAAAAAAAATAGTGAATATTTATTTTTAGCAGTATTTTCCCTCAGGAGATCAGAAGAGCCATTACAGGGTTATGGATGAATTCTCGGTTCAATAATAAGAATGACTAATGTTTCTATGGATTTAACAGAGCTGGAAAACGCTTTTCAGATAAATAATATATTTTAGAATGTTGGAAATTTGCATTTTGGAAGGAAGGAAAATAAAATTACAATTTTATTTTTAAATGATTTATCTGTTTCTCATTTTTGGATCATTAGACACATATCTTGAAATAATAGTAATTGAGCAGTTACTATAAGTAAAGTGCCACTAAGCCCTAAAGTAAACACAATGATGCCCTCAGGGGGCTTACAATTTAGAGAGAAATAAGAAAAAGATATCTTAGCTCAACTTTTTAAAAAAATGTTGAGGCCGGGCGCGGTGGCTCAAGCCTGTAATCCCAGCACTTTGGGAGGCCGAGGCGGGTGGATCACGAGGTCAGGAGATCGAGACCATCCTGGCTAACATGGTGAAACCCCGTCTCTACTAAAAATACAAAAAAACTAGCCAGGCGTGGTGGCGGGCGCCTGTAGTCCCAGCTACTCGGAGGCTGAGGCGGGAGAATGGCGTGAACCCGGGAGGTGGAGCTTGCAGTGAGCCGAGATCGCGCCACTGCACTCCAGCCTGGGCGACAGAGCAAGACTCCGTCTCAAAAAAAAAAAAAAAAAAAAAAATGTTGAGGCCAAGTACACATTGACTGTTTCCTCTTTAAAGCAGGTTCTGTCTTTTTCAACAAGTTGGGAATGCCCATGCTGTGAGATTTATAATATTAGGCAGGATATCTGTAATTCCTCAATTTCTTCAGTAGAGTATAGCCTGTGTATCTTAGTTTAGAGAGGAATATAAATCCTTTATAACAAGTCCACCTTTACCCTAAAGGGGATGAATTAGGAGAAGAGGAAGAGAGGACAAGACTGAGCTGATAAATTTTCACCGCAAGTGCCTTGAAAGTCTGTTTTTAGCTATAACAATAATCGATTTTAGTAATGTGTATACATTCCCAGCCTTTTGCCCTCTTTCACCTTTTGAGAATCCTTGGTTGTTGGATTACTGATGCTAGGGTTTTAAGTGAAGAGAAGAATTAGAGAAAGTGAAAACACTAAGTTGATTTACATATGAAAGAGTATAGAGCTACTCCCAGAATAGAAGAATCTAGAAAGGCTGGAGATCTATGTGAGAGAGTCATCTGGGAGATTAATGAGAGAAAGGAGAAAGATTGAGAGATGCTACCATAAATGAATGTGCAGAGTGATGCCTAAAAGAGTAATTTCTAGAAGCTTTGCTCCCTGTTAAGTATAGATCTTCTTTACTGCTCTGTGAAAGACTTTAGGATATTCTGTCATTCCTTGGTATCTGAGAGGGATTGGTTCTGTTACTGGAAAGAGGTCCCAATCGAGACTTCAAGAGAGAGTTTTGGATCTTATGCAAGAAAGAATTCAGGGTGAGTCCACAGAGTAAAGTGAAAGAAAGTTTATTAAGAAAGTAAAGGAAGGCTGAGTGCAATGGCTCACACCTGTAATCTCAGCACTTTGGCAAGCCAAGGCAGGCAGATCATTTGAGGTCAGGAGTTCCAGACCAGCCTGGCCAATATGGTGAAACCCCGTCTCTACTAAAAATAAAAAATTAGCCGGGCATGGTGGCATGCACGCCTGTAATCCCAGCTACTTGGGAGGCTGAGGCACAAGAATCGCTTGAACTCAGGAGGCGGAGGTTGCAGTGAGCCGAGATCGCGGCACTGGACTGCAACCTGGGCAACACAACAAGACTCCATCTCAAAAAAAAAAAAAAAAAAAAGAAAAGAAAAAAAGAAAAAGTAAAGAAAGAAAATAATGGAATAAAAGAATGGCTACTCCATAGATGGAGCAGGGCATTCCCAAAAGCAAGAGGAGGAAAATGCCCACGTTAGGTACAATGCTTGATTATATATAAAATAAAGCAAAAAATCATGGTGGAGATGTGCTCTATTACAAGGGTCTGTAACAAAAGTTTGTTAATGTTTATGTAAATACTGTCTTCTGCAAGAATATATATTATCATCTTTAAAGTTAAACTTATTCTTAAACTAAGAATGCTTTTGTTTTTAAGGTATCAGAACATCAGAACATTTCCAGGGTCTGTTATTTCCTGGGTCTATTAAATCCTGGCTCTGTTCAGTAAACAATATTAACTTGTTTCCTTAACTGTAAACATCCTCTGACTAAGAATGCCTAACCTCCTGGGAATGCAGCCCAGCTGGTCTCAATCTCATTTTACCCAACCTCTATTCAAGATAGGCTCGTTCTGGTTCAAACACCTCTGACGTATTTCCTCCTTCCTTTTACAAGGGGACCCTTAATTCTAAGGAGCTTTTTTTCAGGCTAAATAGGGGCAATGATATTGCTGCATTAACTATTAGGATCTCTTGTATTCATGGTAGAGAGGAATTCAGTTAGAAAGTGTCAGTAGGGTGACAGTCAGTTATATAACTCTGGGTCCCAACAAAAGGTGATATTTATTCATCTTGTTTCTTTGGAGTAGCAGCCAGAGATCGTTGGTTGGTTCACAGGAATAAGCAGGGTCAGTCTAAATTCCAGAAAAAACTGAAATACAATGGATAATACTAGGATCTAAAAACAAGTGTTCCATAGTTATTTAAAAATATAATCTTTTTCTCTCCAGTCCCAATTTTTATTAAAAAAAAATCATAGTAGGATTGATTTGTTTGCAAAATAAGCTTTAGTATTATTATATTCAGCCTGATTATTTGCATAAAGTACAACAAGAATGATTATTTGCCATGTAGGCTCGTTTTTAAAATTGGCTTTATTGGAATCTCAGGTTAAACTTTTTAAAGCCTTGAGCCCAGCCATGGGTTTATCTGTTCCTGAACATACTTGTACAAGTTGGGTAAATTCCTCTTCTTTCAAAGTCCCAAGATAACTTGGGCCTCCTGAGCCTGTCAGAAAATGGCATTCTTTACTTATTGCAGTTCAGGGACCTGTACAGGGACTGTGTAGACAAGGTATGACACCAGTTTTTCCATGGGGCTTTTATCAGCCTATGAGTAAAATTTGATTCCTTAAAACAGTCTACTTATATCTGAAAGCACACCATTCCAGTCAAAGCCTTGGTAGAATAACAAGTGTCTCCAATTGTGTCCTGCTATAAAATAAAGCAGATTCTTATTGCAGTTATTATGCTAATAACTGTATTGCCCTAAATTAATAATGCTCACAGATAGTTTCTAAATTCTGGAGAAATTTGGTAGAGAGAAAGAAATATGCTCTAAATTTTGTTTACAGAAGTGTACTTTACTCAATTGTTAAAAGCTGTAAATAGTTCAAAAGAAAAGTCTCCTTGATTCTGAAAGTTTGTCAAATATCAAAGGTTTAAAACACTTGATATTATAAAATAGAATCTCAGGTCACCATAAGTCATTATTAGCCAAAACGATAAAGATTTTAAAAATGCCCATCCTGGCTAACATGGTGAAACCCCGTCTCTACTAAAAATACAAAAAACTAGCCGGGCGTGGTGGCGGGCGCCTGTAGTCCCAGCTACTCGGAGGCTGAGGCGGGAGAATGGCGTGAACCCGGGCGGTGGAGCTTGCAGTGAGCCGAGATCGCGCCACTGCACTCCAGCCTGGGCGACAGAGCGAGACTCCGTCTCCAAAAAAAAAAAATAAAAAAATAAAAAAAAATAAAAAAAATAAAAATGCAAAAACCTTTACTTATTGATGCAGGGAAGACTTAGCTTTCCAAACAATCTTTCTTTTTTTTTTTTTTTTCTTAAAAAATTTTCATTATCTCTTTAATATTACATGAAAGTCTTGTTCAAGAGAGAAAGCCAACTTTCAACTTTGTATTAGTGTACTATTAATGTCAAACCTAATTCTTAATAAAACCTTATAGACAAATCTATCCAATCTTAATCTCTTTGGCAAAAAGGTAATATTTTTGGAAAACTTTTATAACACTTTACAACGTTCTGCAAAAGAGCACATCAGTGTGCTAAGAAAACTCTGCTGTGCTTTTATTCCAATGTTCAAGTTATGGGGAAACTAAATAATACCCCTTCAGCTTTAGCCAATATGTTCACACACAGAATTTCTATTACAAGGTTAACCTTTCAAAAATGTTCCACAACATACTCAAACCTTTTGCTTTATCCTATTGAAATTAAAACAATCCTTTAACCCTCTAAGCTAGGCAAAAATCATGCTCCTGTGCCTTCTTATAATCTTTTATCAAAAACACATTCCACTTTCCTTACAAACATTGCACATGAGACTGTTTCACCAGTAGTCTCAATTACATATGTTACAATGTTAACTTTTAGCAACTTTTACTTTTGGTAAAAAACCTGGTAAGTAGTCGATTTTAATTATGTACTGAGTGTGGAGCTTAGGACACCAGACAGAAATGCAGATAAGGTTTGATTCTTTCCAGCACAGCAAGGGGGCGTGGCTAACTCTACATGTCCCAAGGCCTTACCTAGAATCTAACAGCTCTAAAGTAGGTAAGTTGAACAATTATCAAAAGTGAAAGACCCAGATTGTGTAGTTTAGTAAACACAGTATCTGAGCGGCCTAATTGAGATCAAATGTCTACATTTTCAAAACATTTTTATTTTACCAATAACCTTTAAAATTATCTTTATTTCCCAAAGATTACTAAAGCCATGTGAACTAAAAGGCATTAAAGTTTCTTTTTTCTGGAAAGATATTTGACTTAAGTGCTTATTACTTTTAAGCCCATTAATCAGAGCTCTCATTTATTTTGGTAGCAAGATATCAGACACACACAGCACATAAATACACAGATGGACAGACAAGGCAGAGTTGATAGTTAAAGATTTTTCATTGGCTAGCTTTTAAGTTTTTCTTTCACATTTTCATGCCAAATTCTGGGTCACTAAAAAGAGGGAAATGCTATAGGACCAGACAGTGCAATGCCTTTACCATGAATTTTACTGCAAGGACATTCCCCTGAAGCTGACAGGCAATCCAAAGCCAATCAGCCCATCTCCCATGAGAGTTTTAACTTTTGAGGGAGGGGATGGTGGTGGACATTTTCATATTTTGCAGGTGGCTGAAACCACGCTTCTCTGATTCAAACATGCAAGTAGTGGACTATTTCTCCCCTATAACTGCCATTAGCCATCCCCAAAAGTATATTTCTTACCTAGTTATTACATGCCAAGGCTAAAAGCTCTTTAATAATGCAAAGTAATTTTTAATACCCCCAAAAGTCAAAAAGTCAGGTAATGCAATGCAAAATGGAGGAGAGCCTTAGATTTTTACAGGTATCTATTCACTTACAATTCCCGGGGCTTTATGAGGAAAACAGAAGTTTCTCTCTAAAAAGGGTCTGTGGTGCCTTATCTGTATTTTTCCAAGGAGTGCCAGGCTGTCAAAAATCATTTTAGGCCCCCTCATTTGGGAATTGAGGGCAAGAAAATAGACTGGGGAGATAATTCAGTCAATTGATAAGAACAAAACAAAAAACTTTTTATCAAACAAACAAGACCCAAGAAGAGAAAAAGCATAAAGGTCTTTTAAATAAGTTTATAGATTGGACATATGCTTTTAATTAAGCTGATTTTTAGCCAAATCTCTTTTACCAGATTCTAGCCAGGACAAACAGCCAGTATTTCTGGGTTTCGAATTTTACCAAAGGTAACCAACCAGGTGAAACCAATAAGCCTTAACTAAGGGTATGACTTAACCATGGACACAGAAGGTGTCTTCAAAGAAATGGCAAGCAGCTTTACAAGATTTAGAGTATCCAAAGGTAGCTTAGAGAAAAGAAAATTCAAGAGAGGAAGTCAGAAGTTGTTCATGGAGGGGTAAATAATAAGTCAATGGCAAAGGTCACACAAACATAAAACCAGAAGGGACTCATTACCTAAGCTGGGAATTGAACACGAGCCACCATTGTAAAGAGATAAAACCGACCGGGTGCCGTGGCTCAAGCCTGTAATCCCAGCACTTTGGGAGGTCGAGACGGGCGGATCACGAGGTCAGGAGATCAAGACCATCCTGGCTAACACGGTGAAACCCCATCTCTACTAAAAAATACAAAAAACTAGCCGGGTGTGGTGGCGGGCACCTGTAGTCCCAGCTACTTGGGAGGCTGAGGCAGGAGAATGGCGTAAACCCGGGAGGCGGAGCTTGCAGTGAGCTGAGATCGGGCCACTGCACTCCAGCCTGGGCGACAGAGCGAGACTGCGTCTCAAAAAAAAAAAAAAAAAAAAAGCGATAAAACCTTAGCTATGAGCTATAGCATGGAGCAGTCTCTAGTGCTCTTCCCAGAAGGAGCCTAGAGCAGCCAATTTTGAGTTTGCAAATGCTTTTAACTGCTCAAGATAAATTTATGGCTAAGTATGACATGAACTTTAAAATTCCCACACCCCAGATGGTGGATACCAAGAGAAGGTACCCTGCATGGTCACAAGGTTAAGCTCCCAAGGACATAAAACAAGACAAGGGGTAAACCTCACCTAGTTCTTGCTTCAGGGATCTGTAGCAAAGTTTGTACCTGACCAGTTTGTTAAGCCAGCTTGAATAGTAGGCTTAAAGGGGTCCTAGGCCCACATTTTATTCTGTTACCCCTTTTTATGACAGAGTGACACAGAAAGACTAATTCATAGCACAAAATACACTCGATTCACTATAGCCTAAGACTAGCCTCACAAATTCTTTTTCCAATTAATCAAAACCTTGCAGAGGAGACAAATAGTGATTTTTACCATTTATTCAACTGGTTTACACAGAGAGAGACCAGAATCCTGACTGCTGAGTATGCCAGGTTTCTGGGCTTCCTTTCTCTGGGCGTTTGATGGCCCTGCTTACTGTGCCATTGCTTTGTGCACCAAGACACATTACAAAAGAAAATCATGTTTTTTCATTTTTGCAAGATGCTGCATGGGGGAGCCAAATTAACATTTTGCACTCTGGCTGGGACAAAGTACATGTGACAAAACATAGACTTTAGCCATCCCACTTAGCACCTAATATCAACCTGGCCTGGCTCAAACTTGCCCTCATTGGCCCTTGTTGTCTTTGGTCCACTCAAAGTGGGGTGGAATGATCTCTGACCAGGAGTTTCCACACAGGGTCTCTAGGCAAGATGGAAGAACAGTCGCCCTGAGTGATAGAAAAGATAGAAAAGGGAAAAGAGAGAAAGATAACAAGAAAAACATTGCTTACAGCAGAGTGGGGGAAAGTGAGGAGCTCAGGGAGGCCAGAAAAAGATCCACCTATTGCAGCGACCCTGAATCAAAAGTTCAGGCAGTTGCTTGTCAGTCACGAAGGGATCTTTTCCAGCAATCCCATCAGCTCTCAAGTTTCCCAGTTTGGGGGAGAAAGAAAAGCTCCCCATGTCCCATCATTTTGCACGTGCCTAATCGTGTCAACCACAACCATGAAATACCAAATTTCAATAGACAATCTTAGGGATTGAGACTTAAAATGAAACTAAATTCTTCAGTGCCTTATTGTCCCCAGTGTTTCTCAGCTTTGTGACAGAGCCAACAAGCAAACAGATGGAAATCAGGTGGTGCATGGGGTAAGGGTGAAAGGAATGAGGCACATCCCCCATATATCTCCCAACTTCCTGAGTCCAGCACAAACACATTCCTCCATATTTCTTTCAAACTTCAGAAAAAACATCACCTGAGAGATCTCCGATAAGGAATGCTAAATGTAGAATGTTAACCAGTTGTAATGCTGTAACCGAGAGAATTACCTTGTTCCCTGTAACTTTACATATCCTGTTTACATCGGGCTATAAAAAGCAAGCACTCGCATTGTTCGAGGCCCTCCTGTATGCTGTGGAATGGAGGGACCAAGTTCGAACTTGTAGTAAAGATCCTTGCCGCTTGGCTTTGACTCTGGACTCTGGTGGTCTTCTTTGGGGAACAAACGGTCTGGGCATAACAAGGGAAAGTTAAAATTCCCAGAACCAATTAAGCGAGGTCTCCTGAAAGTGGCATTGAGCCACCGCACCCGGCCACACTGGAGTAGATTTTGAAGTCTGAAACCTAGAACTTGTCAAATAAACCGCCCTAATAAAGCACCCCTGTCAACGAAGGGCAGTTCTAAGGCTTGAAGTCAGGTCTGACCCTCTAAGTTGACACTCTAGCTTCTTTGACTCTCAGATCTTTGAAAGAAAAGGGAAAGGTCCACCGTGACTTAATTCCAGAGTGAATTTCTTTAGTTTTCAGAAGCCGTTTTACCATAAATAGATATGCCTTGGGAAGTGAAATTCTCTAATCTGAAACTTTATTGCAAAAATTGTGGGCATCTAGGAGAACTGGAGTTGTGAGCAGGTCAGAAGAGAAACTTTGCTGCTTCCTTCGTCAATGCCGTATGGAGAGAAATTTGAGATGCTCTGGATATTAAAAGAAAGACAGGATGGCAGAAGATACTGAATTAACCATACCAATGAAGAGTGGTAAGCAGACCATGCGAGTAGCAAGACTATTTCTGCAGAGTTCATAATAGGAGCTGTAAGTGACCCAGAGAACACTCACTGTGGAACGTTGAGATATCATCAGGCTCTATAGGACTTCAGGTCGTAGCATTTTACTTGTTGCAAATTATGTAGTGGAATTATACTTCTTTATCATAAAAGTCTCTTGCGTTGTGGTGTGGCCAGGGCTCTTTCATACATGGGAGTTGGTGTCAGTCTACTAAACAGTCCGGTGGAGACAGCTCTTTTTGTTTCCTGTTGAAGTCTCATACTAAAAAATAAAAGTTGACTATTGTACTACAAATATCATTGATCCTAAAGATAGTTTTAGATGGTACACAGGTTTTAATGTTTTCATAATAAGGGCATATGAAACCAAATAACTCTTGGATGTGGGATGGGCTTGAGTGGGGGGATAATCATACAAAGAGTCTTTATTAGATACATTGAAAAGCAAAGTAAAATTTACCTAATAATAGCCCACCCAGTGGAAAATAATTGCTTTAACTTCTCTTGGATATTTTAATCTCAATTCTGACAAAATGAAGTCCTCAATTGAACAGTTCTTTGGCTTTTAGCTGAAAGAAAATAAAAAAAAAAAAAAAAGGAAGTGCTGCTAATGCTTGAGATAAATACTAAGTCTTGCAGGACTGGAGTTAAGTTGTTTTCCAAAGAGATAAAAACATATCACAATTATGCTTCATTTAGGTTTTATTCTCTGCATTATTTTATCTTCATTGTGTCATACTAACATGGCAGACCAGGACTCACTAACGCAGACTCCCATAACAACTGTTCCTGCACTGACTGAGTGGTGAAGTTAAATATTAAAAGCTGATAGAGCCAGTGCCCTTACACAAAGGGTGGAAGGTAACAAAAGCCCACCAAGAGTTTTGCCCAGGCCTTTCCGGGGCCTTGAAGCATGGCAAGATAGTGAAGGAATTCTTAACAGGACCCTTTTAGGATTAAACAAGTTTTACTGGGGGTCTGAAGAAACTCCCCAGGCCTCCACAGACAAGCTTTATTGGGGACTAAAGGAACTCCCCAGACCTCCATGACTTACCAGGAGACAAGATAAGGGTAAACACTCCAGCACCGGGTCACATTTAGATTAAATACATTTACTGAGGCTTCAGAGGAAGGTCTTCAGGACTCACATCTTAGTTATAGATTAAAAGAAGTATCTTCTATCTTTAGATGAACGCACATTTATATCTAGACATATAGCTTAGAAGGCATATAAGCTCCAAAAAACTTTGTTAATTTTGGGTTGGTCTGGCAATAATTTCCAGGCCTTCTCCCTGTAACTGGTTACGGAAATAAAAACTCCCTTCTCTCCTAGTTCATCTGCATCTCATTATTGGGCCACAAGGATCAGTAGCCCGACCCTCGGTTTGGTCCGGGAACACTAATACCTGATATTCCCAAATGTATGTTGGCCTTGCCACTGTGAAGGAAAATTAAATGGGAGTCACATGTCCTCTTATGTTTTGCATTTGTGTTTTGCTCTGTGTAAGAATCATGCAAACACACTCCAGTTAAAAGTGGACACAGAATCTAAATAGACATTTCTCTGAAAAAGACATACAAATGGCCAATAAGCACATGAAAAGATGCTCAACATAACCAATGATTAGGAAAATGCAAATCAATGTAACAGTTGAGATACCAACCCACTAGGATGGCTATAATAATAATTTTAAAAAACAGGCGAGGCATGGTGGCCTATATCTGCAATCCCAGCACTTTGGGAGGCCAAGACAGGAGGATCACTTGAAACCAGGAATTCAAGACCAGCCTGGGCAACAAAGCAAGACCCTGTCTCTACAAAAAAATAAAATAAAAATGTAAAAAGCAGATAATAATGAATGTCGATGAGGAGGTGGAGAAATGGGACCCTTATAGTTTAAACATAGAGTACCATATGATCCATCAGTTTCACTCCTCAGTATATATCCAAGAAAAATGAAAACAAAGTCCACACAAAAGCTGATACATGAATGTTCATAGGAGCATTATTCAAAATAGCCAAAAAGTGGAAACAACTAGAATGTCCATCAATTCATCAATGTATAAACAAAATGTGCAATGTCCATACAATGAATTATTACTCAACAAAATAAATGAACTAAGTATGGATACATGCTACAACATACATGAACCTTGACAGCATGCTAAGTGAAGGAAGCCAATGACAAAAGATCACACATTGTGTGATTCCATATATGTAAAATGTCCAGAATAGGCAATTCAGTAGAGGTAGAAAGTAGATTAGTGCTTGCCTAAGCCTGGAGGATTGGAAAAATGAGAGGCAACTGCTGATGGTTAAGGGTTTCTTTCTGGGATGATGAAAATATTGTAAAATTGATCGTGGTGATGGCTGTACAACTCTGTGAATATACTACTATTGCATTGTACACTTTAAATGGGTGAATTACATGTTATGTAAATTATATCTCAATAAAGCTGATATACACACATATACATATATGTGTGTGTATGTGTGTGTGTGTGTATGAATTATCCAAAGGATTTCATATGAGTGTTTGTGTTTTCAGGCAAATATCATAGGTATACTTATAAAGAAACAAACATGGTTCTCTTTATGTTCTGTAGGCAATCCTTTGCAACTCTCTTTTTCCAATAACCTTACATTCTCCGGACATCTCTGATAGATGTATGGAAAAGCAAATCTGGGAGCAAAGAATGCTTGGGGCAAAAAGCTTGCATGCTACCTCTGCCTCAAATTGTTCATCTCCTTGGAAAATTAGATGTGGATGAAATATGTAAAGCAACTTATTCTGTGGTTTAATTCAACAACTATATTGAAGTTCCTTTGTTGGCTTTGCACTGAGGCAGGAACTGTGGGAAAACAAACACATATGAAACAGAGAGAGCCGGGCGCGGTGGCTCAAGCCTGTAATCCCAGCACTTTGGGAGGCCGAGACGGTCGGATCACGAGGTCAGGAGATCGAGACCATCCTGGCTGACACGGTGAAACCCCGTCTCTACTAAAAAATACGAAAACTTAGCCGGGCGAGGTGGCGGGCGCCTGTAGTCCCAGCTACTCGGGAGGCTGAGGCAGGAGAATGGCGTAAACCCGGGAGGCGGAGCTTGCAGTGAGCTGAGATCCGGCCACTGCACTCCAGCCCGGGCGACAGAGCAAGACTCCGTCTCAAAAAAAAAAAAAAAAAAAAAAAAAAAAAAAAAAAAAAAAAAAGAAACAGAGAGATTACTGTGTAACGGGCTGACAGTGCATGAATAAATAGGTCAACTACTAATCTGAGAGATAAATGTAATACAAGTCATAGGTACACCTGGGATAAGGGAGGCTTTTGAGTAGAGCAGTAAATAATAGGTTGCCTTCTGACTAGACAGATAACAGTAAAGGGGCATGATTTTATCCAGTGAATGTAAAGCACACGACATTGGAGCCAAACATATATTAAAGCAACTTCTCAGACAAATTGATTTCTAGTATATGACAAAGGTTTTATTTATTTATTCATATATAATATATATAATACTTCAAGAAAGTTAAGAATAATCCTATTCACGATTCTTTACCTTCATTTGCTGTAAGTTTGAATAACACCTTTGACATATACAATATCTATGTGTATATGTGTATATACGTATAGAAGGTATATAAGCTCTGAAAAACTTTGTAATTTTGAGTTCGTTTGGCAGTAATTTCCAGGCCTTCTCCCTGTAACCGATTACAGAAATAAAAACTCTCTTCTCTCCTAGTTCATATATATGTATATACATATATACTAATCTATGCATATATACAATTATATACATACACACGAATATATGCATATATACAATTATATGCATATATGCTAATATATGCACACATACATGTTAATGTGTGTGTATCTGCATATATGCTAATGTGTGTACATGCATATATGCTGGTGTATGTGTATATGCATATACTATACTATATACGATATATGTGTATATAATATACTATACTATATGCTATATATGTATATATAAGTTTGAATAAAACCTTTGACATATACTATATAGTATATATAATCTGCATATTATATATAGATTAGTGTATATAATCTATAATTAAGTATGTTATGTTCATCTTAGTTGCTTGATAAATTTTTAAACCTGTGTAACCACAATTCACAATTCAGATTATGGTAGAGAACATTTCCACCCCCCCAGGTTGCTCCCTTGTGCCATTTCCCAATCAATACTACTTTATCTCACCCAGGTAACCATTTACAAGTTTTGCCTTTTCTTGAACTTCATATAAATGATATTACACTATATGTCCTCTTTTGTGCCTAGTCTTCTCTTGCCCTACAAAAAAATGTCTGTGAGCATCATCCATGCTTTTGCATGTAGCAGTAGTTCATTCAATTGCCATGTATGTATATTTTTATGACTATATCACAGTTTACTTGTCTGTTTACCTGTTGTTGGACATTAGAGTTGCTTCCAGTGTTTGGCTATTATAATTAAAACATCTGTGATCCTTATTGCTTAAAGCTTTTGGCAGAACGTGCACTAATTTCTTTTGCGTACATACTCAGGAGTAGAATTGTTGGGTCATTGGGTTTGCATAAGTTAGCATTTGGAAATACTGCCAAACAATTTTCCAAAGGAGTGGAAGTGTACATATTTACACTCCACCAAGCAATGCATTGGAGTGCCAGTAGAATATATTTTTTAAATAAGATGAAAGTATGGCTAGATACTGTCATGCACGTCCGTGTGAAGAGACCACCAAACAGGCTTTGTGTGAGCAACACGGCTGTTTATCTCACCTGGGTGCAGGTGGGCTGAGTCCGAAAAGAGAAGGCCGTTTTATAGGATTTGGGTAGGTAAAGGAAAATTGCGGTCAGGGGTTTGTTTATGCCGGTGGAGTGCGGGGTGCTCGGTGGGGAGATTTTTGAGCCAGGATGAGCCAGGAAAGAATTTCACAAGATAATATCGTAGCAAGGCAAGGACGGCCATTTCACTTCTTTTGTGGTGGAATGTCATCAGTTAGAAGGCAGGGTATTTACACTTCTTTGTGATTCTTCAATTACTTCAAGGCCATCTGAAGCGTTCATTATAGAAATCACAAGGGATCGATAGTTTAGATTTAGGCTCTATTAGAACCCTGTAATAAACTGAACATGAGAAAGAAAGGTCTAAGGCAGGCATGGTGGCTCAACCTATAATCAGCACTTTGGGAGAGCAGAGGTAGTAGGATCTAGGTCAGAGGTCAGAGACCATCCTGGCTAACAGTGAAACCCATCTCTAAAATACAAAAACTGAGTGTCGGTGAGGTGGGCCGAGAGCCTGCTAGTCCCAGCTACTCGGGAGGCTGAGGCGGAGAATGCGTGAACCGGGAGGCAGAGCTTGCAGTGGTGAGGTCATTGCTGCATCCAGCCACCTGGGGCGACAAAGCGAGACTCGTCTCCAAAAAAAAAAAAAAAAAAAAAAAAAGAAAGAAGGTCTGGTTCTGGAATCCAAACCAAAAAATGACTGACTGAGTAGTTAATGCATTGTGAGCATAGATTTAACTTCCCAGACCGGTCTTGTGATGGCTAATTTCATGTGTCCATTTCACTGGGCCAAGGGATGACCATATAATTGGTAAAACTTTATTTCTGCAAGTGTATGTGAGTTTCCTGGAAGAGATTAGCAATTTCAATTGGTAGACTGAGTAAGGAAGCTTGCTGTCACCAATGTGGGTGGGCATCAGCAAATCCACTGAAGGCCTGAATAGAACAAAAAGGTGGAGGAAGGGTGAATTTACTCCCTGTTTGAGCTGAGACATGCATCCATCTTCTCTTGCCCGTGAACATTAGTGACACTCCTGCTCGTGTCTGCATCACTACTCCCTCTTTACTGGTCCCATCCCCACTTGTTTTCAGTCCTTCGGATTCTGACTGAGTTATACCACCAGCTTTCCTGGTGCTCCAGCTTGCAAAGGGCAGATCATGAGACTTCTCAGCCTCTATAATTGTGTGAGCCAATTCCTGTAATAAATCAATCTCTCTTTACCTATGTCTATGTCTACAACTATATCTATCACCTTTGACTCTGTTTCTTTGGAGAATCCTGACAGAGCTGTAAATCTCAACATCTATTAGAAAAATGCTCAAACATTTTTATCAGAAATGCAAAATACTTTCCAGGAGTGGTTGTTAATTACATCCTCAAAAAACTCTGCTCAAAGACTTAAGTTCAAAGCTAGATATGCCATTTAATAATTGTATGATCTTTGGTAAATTATTTAACTTCTTTGTGCCTTTGTTTCCTTAGCTGTAAGCTGGGGACAATAATATCTACCTTATAGGACGAGTTTAGGGTTTTAATGTCTGGCACAGAGCAAGTGTTCAATTAGTTTTCTTTCTTTTCCTTCTTTCTTTCTTTCTCTCTCTCTCTTTCTTTCTTTCTTTCTTTCTTTCTTTCTTTCTTTCTTTCTTTCTTTTCCTTTCTTCTTTCTTTCTCTTTCTCTCTCTCTCCTCTCTTTCTCTCTCTGTCTCTCCTTCCTTCCTTCTTCTGAGGTCAAATGTAAATTGCTAAAGAGTAATGTCATTTTGAACTCTTAAAATTATCTTAACAAACAAAATTATAGGCCAACATTGAGAAAAGTGGGATGGTGGAGGGTGGTTGGGGAAGAGAAGAGAAAAAACGTAGGAAGGCAAGACATTATGTCCCCATCCTTAAAATAATGTTCTCTCTCGGAGGTGGTTAAGTAATGTGCAGAATAGAACACCTGATATTCTAAAAATTAAACCTCATTGTCTGTATCAATATTAAGCACATTAGAAAATAGACTGATCCAGCTTTAATGATATATTACAAGTGAATTTGCATTGAATTGAAGCTAGGTCCATGTGAAAGTGTATCAAAATTAAAATCTCATTTGCATATATAACATCAGTTAGCACAAATGTTCTTTGCATGATTATGCTCCCTCTAGGAGAAGCCATTAGGTTGATTTGCATTCATTTAAATGTTCATGTGGGATGTTGATTTTGTCTGTGCAATTACTAGGGTAGTTAATACATTGTTCTGTTAAAACAGCTAAAAGACTGCACAGATGCTGTTACATACAAATGTGGCAATTGATGGATTGATTGGAAGGAAACCTTCTCACATAAACAGTCACCTTTTTTTTCAGCGTGAGCAAAATAACTGAAACTGATCCTTCTACACAAATCCCTCTCAACCAGTGTTATTCTTGTGCCCTGGATTCACAAATGAATGGAGAGTCTTTTTTTCAATATGCAAAATAAATAAGTAAATTACATGATATGCTAGAAGGTGTGGTAGATTGCAATATGGCCACAAATTATTCTTATCCCTCTTTGCACATCTCTTTACCATGTTTCCTTGCAGCATATCTTTGCAGCTCTTCTCACCAAGAATTGGAGTCTATTTTCTCAACTCATTAAATCTGAGCTGGCTATGTGACTTGTTTTGGCCAATAAGACTTTAGCAAATAAGACATAAGCACAAGTAGAGGTTTGAAAAACGCTGGTTCACTGGGGCTTACTGTTTTACTGCTCTTGAAATGCTGAGATGATCATGTGAATGAATCCAAGGAAGCCTGCTGGAAGATGAGAAAGCTGCATGCAAGAAAGCAGAGGTCTCCAGCTGACAGCCTGCCAAACACTAGAAATGTGAATGAGGCCATTCTGGATCATCTTGTCACCAGCTGACCTCCCAGCTGACCATCAGTGCATGAGCAAACCCAGAAAAGATGAGCTGAGTCAGTCCAGTCTAGAAGAATTGCCCAGTCAACCCACAGTATCATGGGCTGAATAAAATGTTGTTTCAAGCCATTAAGTTTGTGATGTTTTATTACTCATAATAGCTAACTGGTACTGAACGTTATAATTACTGCAGAGAAAAATAGAGCACAGAAGGAGGAAATAGAAGTGTATATGTGTATGCATGTGTGTAGAGGAGGGGCTGTTGAAATTTTAAAGAATTTTGCCAGGGAAGGCCTTGTTGAGAAGATAACATTTGAACAAACATTTGAAGGAGATAAGCAAGTAATTCACATGGTTATTTAAGAGAAGAACATGGTAGGCAAAAAGAATGGCAAGTGGAAATTTTCCTGAGGCATAGCATGTCTGACTCTTTAAGAAAAGCAAAGAAGTCAGAGTGCTGGAGCACTGCCTATAAAAAAAGAATGCTGAGGCAGCGAGCAGTGGCTCAAGCCATAATCAACACTGGGAGGCGCCCGAGGCGAAGCCGGATCCACGAGGAATCAGGAGATCAGAGACCATCCCTGTGCTCTAAAAGTGAAACACGTCTCATGCCAAGCCAGCAGGCGCCTGTAGTCTCAGGGGCGGGAGGAATGAGTGTGAACCGGGAGGCTGAGGAGCTTGCAGTGAGCTGAGATCCGGCCACCGCCTCCCAGCCTGGGCGACAGGGCAGACTCAGTCTGCAAAAAAAAAAAAAAAAAAAGATGAGGCAGAGGCGGAGGCGTGATGGCTCCACGTCCACTAATCCCCAGAACTTTGTAGAGGCTGGTGAGCCCAGATCCAGAGGTCCCAGGAGGATTCAGAGACCAGCCTGGCCAATATGGTGAAATCCCATCTCTACTAAAAATACAAAAATCATCTGGACGTGGTGTCAGGTACCTGTAGTCCCAGATATTCAGGAGGCTGAGGCAGAAGGATTGCTTGAATCCGAGAAGCAGAGATTGCAGTGAGCTGAGATCACAACATTGCACTCCAGCCTGGACAACAGAGCAAGATTTCATCTCAAAAAAAAAAAAAAAAAAGATGAGGGCAGAGGACAGAGAGTTAACAAGGGGCCAAATACATGTCTCATGTGAGAGCGTGACCACTAATCAACATGCAAGTTAAAAACTGACATGAGCTGAACCAATCAGTTTCTCCCTCCTGAAACTGTGAAACTTAGGACACAGAGCCCCAGAGATTGGGAGATGTTGGAGCTGAAGTCACCTTACTGGTTGTCATAGTCTGCTTAGGCTGCTATACCAAAAGTACTATAAACTGGGTAGCTTATAAACAACAGGAATTTGCTGTTTACAGTTCTGGAGGCTGCAAAGTCAAGGTGCTGCCAAATTTGGTATCTGGAGGCCAGGCACGGTGGCTCACACCTGTAATCCTAACACTTCGGGAGGTCAAGACAGGCAGATTGCCTGAGTTCAGGAGTTCGAGACCAGCCTGGGCAAGATGGTGAAACCCCATCTCTACTAAAATACAAAAACTCAGCTGGGTGTGGAGGTGGGTGCCTGTAATCCCTGCTACTCAGGAGGCTGAGGCAAGAGAATTGCTTGAACCTGGGAGGCGGAGGTTGCAGTGAGCCAAAATCACGCACCACTGCACCCCAGCCTAGGCAATAAAGTGAAACTCTGTCTCACAAAAAAAAATTTGGTGTGTGACAAAGGTCTTCTTTCTCCGAGATGGTGCCTTCAACTTGTGTCCTCACGTGGTGGAAGGGGCAAGGCAATTCCCGAGGGTCTCTTTTGTAAGGTACTAATCCCATTCAAGAGGGCTCCACCCTCATAATCTAATCACCTCCCACTTGCCCCAAGTCCTAATATTATCATATTGGGGATTAGGTTTCAACATATGAATTTTGGGGGACACAAACATTCAGACTTTAGCACTGCCTGAATTCAGGGGTACATAGAATTAATACTTTGTTCTAGTTGCCAAATTTCAGGAGCTAGCTTGCTTCTTGTCCTTGTCAAGGTTTGATAATTGAACTTGTTTTTTGAGTCTGTGGAACACTCCTGAATCATTAAAATGAATTTGCTCCAATACTCAATCTTTCTTTCTTAAATAAAACAAAGTTAATTTCTGTTGCTTGCAAATAAAACCCTTAACTAATATAATCATCTTGTGATTTCTCTCTAGCTCTTTAATATAGTCCTTTTCTTCTGAAATAGATTATTAGTTTCTTAGAGACAGGAATAATTCCTTCAATTTATTTTATATCCTTTTATGCAACTATACTTATAGGACAAGATAATAACAGCTAAGCATTCATTCAATGATTATAATATGTCAAGCACTGTGCTAAGGACTTATGTAGATTATCTTATTTAAACTTCATGAGAATTCTGTGAATAATTACTCTGATTATTTCTCTTTTTTACAGATGAGGAATCAGAAACCAGAGATGGGACATGGCTAATAAATAGTGGAGTGGAGACTCAATCCTGGGTAATCTCACCTAAGGGCCCGTATTCTTTCAGGACCCAGCACTTAGTAGGTACTTAAAAATAATTGTGTATTGATACATTGAAAAGTACTAAGTGTCCACAAAATCACATTCTTGGGTGATCAACTGGCCTTTACCATCCAGGCAGGGTTGCCCATGCATCTGTCTACTGAGGGTGGAAAGTTTTCATTCTAGGAACAAACTATGGGTGACAAGTTAGGTGGTATGATGACCAGATGCAGCAAACCATTCCTGTTCAGAATGTATTTTTTTTTTTTTTTTTTTTTTGCTAGCTGCTCTCCCATCATAGTGATCTCCAGAGACCTACTGTTCCTGCATTAAAACTTTGGCTTGCAGTAAGAATACTTGAGACAACGTGAAATTTTGAATAAGAATCTTATAACATACCAAGGAAGAAAATACAAGAAGTATTGTTTGTAGAAAAACTCAATTATTCCCAGTAATAAAGAAAAAACATTAATCTATTATTCATTATTATTAATCTTTATTATTATTGTTATTTTAGAGACGGGCCTCATTAGGTCGCCCAGGGTACAGTGCAGTGGCGTGATCATAGCTCATCGAAGCCCTGAACTCCTGAGCTTAAGCATCCTCCTGCCTCAGCCTCCTGATTAGCTGAGCTAGTGAGGCTCAGGCTTGAGCTACCATGCCCAGCCTATATAAATCTTTGATATTTCTTCTAACAGCCCTAAAAGATAAGGTAGGTGTTAGCATGCTCACTTAACTGACGAGGAAACTTAGGCTCGGAAATTTAAGTGCTTTGTCCCAATCTGTTAACACCCAACCCTAAAGGTGCTAGATTCAGTGAGCTGAAAATGCTCACTGAAAATGCAAAATGGAAAATGCCTAACCCTTAGAACCAGACACTCCAGTCACTACTTATTTGTCCACGTCTGAGTTCACAGCACATTCTCTCTCCCTATTTCGTTTGCCATTTAATTATGTGCTGCCCCATGACACTGGCGTGCTACTCCATAATTATGATCGTGCTATTTTAGTACCAGGCAGCTTCATTGTAATTTTACTTGTGAGACCCTTTTTTAATATATTGGGTACCTGTAAGAATGAAATATTTCCATAACAAAACAGATTTAGAGTCAGCTTGTAATGGTTTAATGCCAAGATGTTATAGAACTATCTACCAATGAAGAAAGGGTTGAATTGGATCAGATAATGATTATATGGGCTTTTCAAATTAAAAAAAAAAAAACAAGCAACACTTCAGAGAGAATTTATATAATTTGCAAATATAGGTAAATATGCAAGCGAATCTTCATTATATCATATTCATTATTTGTTCTCTTAAGCGTAAGAGTTTTGCTTGTCCGTATAGAATAGGCTGAATGAAACTGAAACAAGTCTTGCTTTCTGTAAGCTAATATTTGGGAACTGGTCACACACACACACACACACATTGGTGAGGGAGGGGCTTACCTCTTTTATTTACTGTCCTATTCCTAATGCCTAGAACAGTGCCTGGTGCACAGTAGGCAAATATGCACTCAAATATTTCCTTAGTGCCTACCACAAGCCAGATAGTGTTCTAGGCACTGGGGATACAGCATTGAATAAAACAGAATTCATGCTTTCATAGAGTTTATATTCTACAAGTGGGAGACAGAAAATAAAGACATAATTGAATACGATATTTAGTATGTCAGATAGTGATAAGGACAATTAGAAAAATTAAGCAGGAATAAGGGATAAGGTGGGAGAGTTGCCATTCAAAATAAAGTAGTAAAAGAAGACCTCAGTAATACATGACTTGAAGGAAGCAGTCAGGAAACATTTCACCAGAAGATGACAATTAAACTGAATCTTGAAAAACAACTAGGAGTTTTCCAGAAGACAAGAAGGGAAAAATATATAGAAGATGAATAATTTACTTTGAATTCCAATTTGCATCTCCTTTTCCATGTAATGGCATCATTTTTAAGGCAGATGGTGTATAACTTTGCTCCAGAGTTAAGAATTCTCTTTCCTGAAAACTCCAGGGATAATTCTGATTGGTTCTGCTTGGACCATGTGTCCATCTCTGAAACAATGACCATGGCCAGGCAGGTAGTGTATTCTCATTGGCTGCCCTGGGTCATGTGCCCACTCCTGGGATTTTGTTTTTTGTGTGTGTAGAGGGGGCTTCAGAGCCCCTACTCTGTGTAATCTTCCCCAGTAGATCATCAGTTAGGGGAGGCAAAGACAGTAACTCTTCTCTTTTTGACCTATCAGGGTTTGCAAGTTCCTTCGGAAGAAGAGAATTACAGACATATTGAGACTGGAAGGAGCACTTAGCACAGGACCACAGGATGATTGATTCCTTAGCACAGCTTAGCATCCTGGTGCCAAAGTGGGTGCTTCACAAAGATTTATTGTATGAATAGAGTGGACCATCACAAACCACATGCTGACTGAATGACTCCACCATTGTCTAACCACTGATTTGGAGGGGATCCCTTGGGACTATCCCATGGATCCAAGTTCACCTTACCTTGGGAGCAGATGGAACCAGACCCCAGGTGCTCTGCCATGCATCTCCCTCGGGGGATCCGGGCATCCCACAGATCTTACCTCATAGGAGCTACTGTAGAAGCAATTGCAGGAAGAGGCATTGATGCAGTGTTGTTGTCGTTAAGCAAAAAGCCAGGACTGCAGACACTACCCTGCCAGCAGACAGTCCTGCAGCTGGGCCTGAGGCTCTCACAGGATGCAAGGCAAACACAGGATTCATATGGGGGACAACTAACCAATCGGAAAACACAACCTCGATCAAGCTTTCGCTCTGCAGCTTTTCTCTGAGATCTTTCCTGCCTCTCCTCTACACAACCAAACTGAAGTTCTTATCTAAGAATTAGGCCCATATTATTCAATCATAAGAAGGAATGAAGTTCTGATGCATGCTACAACACGGATGACCTTGAAAACATACTTAGTGAAAGAAGCCACACACAAAGGCCCATATATTTTGTAATTTCATTTGTATAAAATGTCTAGAACAGGCAACAAACAAAAGAGTTGAGTATTGTATAAGGGAAGTTTGAGATTCTTATTGCCATTCAGGTGAGGATGTGGAGCAGGTTGCTCAACAGGTTGCTTGATAAGTGTCGGGAGTTCAGAAGAAATAACCAGTCCAGAGACATAAATTTGGGAGTCATTAGCAAATAATTGGAATTTTAAAGCATGAGACTAGATTAGATTCCATGGGCCTGATAAATAATTGATAGGTAATAAACAAATACACAAAATCTCTTCTGCTATAACACATTATCTATAACAAATAGTATGTATGTAATTGGAAATAGGGGAAGAATGTCAATAAAATGTGGACGTTGTGTGGAAGTAGAATTATAACCTTCAGCATGAAAGGAAAAATCCCTCAATTTGGCTGCTGCACAGTCAAAAGCCCTTTTAGCCTTTTTTTTTTTTTTTTTTTTAATTAAAAGTGAGGTTCTACACCCAGGGCTTCCTCCCCAAGGAAGCAGACCCTCAGCCTTGCATGATTCTTGCCTCAGGCGGAGTGTACTTCTTCCTGTGCCCACCTTAACAGCAGTCTTTCTGTCTTAGACTTCCACTTCCATCTGCATTGTCTCAGCTCTCTCAAGTAGAATTTCCTCTCTGTTGGTTTCTTGTATGTTTAATATCTACTGAGGTGGCCTCTAGCCATAACAAGCTGTGTGTCTGAGCTGTGCACAAGTCATCACCTGGTATATTATTTAAAAAAAAAATTGTTAATGCTCTGCTTATAAAGGTGCATAAGTTTTGAATGATCTGCCCTAACTCTTATGCCTTGTTAGTTTTAGTGTGTGATTTTGAAAAATGAGAGATTTTTCAGAGTCAGGTATATAATTTTATGTCAGAAATGCTTGTATACATATAATTGACATGCTACTTTTGTTCTCATCTTTCCTGGCAGGAACTGAAAGGTATTTATATTTATGTTTCTCTCTCCAAAAAAGAAAAAAAAAAAAGAACAAAAACCCAGGAGTGGGCACATGACCCAGGCCAACCAATCAGAATATACTACCTACCTGGCCATGGTAATTGTTTCAGGGATGGACATATGATCCAAGTAGAACCAAGAATTGTCCCTGGAACTATCAGGGAAGAGAACTCTTTTAACTCTGGAACAATGTTACACACCATCTGCCTTAATAATGATGCCATTACAAGGGAAAGGAGACCCAAATTAAAATCCAAAGTAAATTACTCATCTTGTATACATATCTCTCTTCTTGTCTTCCTGGAAGACTCCTAGTTGTTTTTCAAGACTCAGTTCAATTGCCATCTTCTGGTAAAATGTTTCCTGACCACCTCCTGCCTCCTCCATAAAGTACTGTGTGCTTCCTTCTTATTCCCACAGCACCTTGTACACATTTCTCTTACAGCATTGTTGTGTAACTTTGTTCTATTATCTGCTCTTCTCCTTCCCCCACCCCTTGGTCTGTGGCATTCTTGATGGTAGTCACATTGCCTTATTCATTTCTATAAACCTAGGACCTAACACAATGTCTGGTACGCATTAGGTGCACAGTAAATGTGAGTTGAGTGAATTAATGAAGACATGGTTCTGGTAATACATGGTTGATTGCTTTGCGCGAGAAGACACATTGTCTTGGATGCACACGCGCACACGCACACACACACACTTACTCTCTGGGGAATGTAAGATTTTTGATAGGTAAGAATTTTGATCCAACCTTAAAACAAACAAACAAAAAAGGTGTGTGTGTCTGTGTGTGTGTGTGGGGGGACAGTTCCTGCAAGGTAGGGCTTGAGGAAAGGCACTTCATTAAAATTAAACTTGAAAACATTATTCTTAGTGAAAGAAGCCACACACAAAGGCCCATATATTTTATAATTCCATTTGTATAAACTGTCTAGAACAGGCAACAAATAAAAGAGTTGAGTATTGTATAAGGGAAGTATTGTATAAGGGAAGTTTGAAAATAGGGCATCGGAAGAGAAAGCAGAGTAGGGGGACTTTAGAAAAAGAGAACAAATAAAATTGGAAATGAAACACTGCCTTATAAAATTAGAAAACAGAGGTAGAAAAACTGAAGGTTGGTATTATTCAGGGAAGTAGGTATAGACAAGGAAGAAAAGTAAAGGGAAAGAAATGGGAAAAGATGAAAAGAGGTGGGAGCCAGAGACAGGGGGAGGAAGGTCCTGGATACTAGACTTCTGAGCTTTCAATAAAGCTTCATTTTCCACTATGTGTTAGGCCATGTGCTGGATTACTAATACATTGAAATGAGTAACTTATAGTCCCTATGTGTCCAATTGTGGGGGAGATCTCAGTTTATAATGGTAGAAGAAAGCAATGGGATGATAAGAAAGGGCGTGTGTTAGGGGATATTGCCCACTTTTTGAAATTGGACCCCCATCCTTTACCAGAGTTACAAGAAGTCTGACAGCTGAAATGCTGTCCTCAAGTTGAGAAAATGACCCACCCCTTCCCTATTCTTGTTTCTTTCTCTCTGAACTCTATAATCCCTCACCCTTGCCAGGGATAAAGGAACTCTTTTTATACATTTTCTTCTTCCCCCCAGTTTTGATATGGTGAAGGCAGGACTGAGGGTTCATCACCCCTACCCCTCCTCCTAGCAGAACAAGATGACCTTTACCAGAACACACAAGGTCGTGAGACAGAATTCCCATGCCATGTTTGCTGAAGCTATTAACCCTTCTATAACCTGGCACCCCAGGACACCTTGACTGTCCCAACGAAGCACTGCCACCAAACCCAGTTTGGGTGGAGTCTTGGCTTTTCTTATTCCATGTCAGATTAGAGAGGTGACCCTTGGCACCAGGGTCCCATCATTCCCCACAGTACTTTTCCAAGACCCAGAGGGGATATGAGAGAGGAGAGACTTGCAGACTCCTCCACAAGGAACGGGGCTCCTAGGAGATGAGATGGGAGTAACTTGTGCCTTGGCTGTGGTGAGCAGTAAGGGTACTCCTGGTATAGGTACAAACTGTGGGAAGTTTGGGCATCGCCATATCCACCTTGCAGGCGGATGTGTCAGATGGGCCACGGGTGTGTGTATGGCGGGGGGTGCGGGAGGGTGACAGTTCCTGCAAGGTAGGGTCGGAGGAAAGGAAAGACCTATGGAAAAGGATACACCTGGGGTCTTGAGGAGCCAGCTGCACCTGTTTCTGGGCTGAGAGGCTTCCGGAGCCACCACAAGGTGGAGACCAAGGATGGCAGGGGTGGGGTCTTTTCAGACCGGTTGTAAGTCCTGGGGCTAGTTGTACCTCCTGAAGCCCGTTTGGCACAGCCTGCAGGAGGGACTTTGCAAAGCTGCGTCCAGGTAGTATATGAAAGGTGTGTTGAGCTCAAATGGTCAGCCCGGGGTCAGGGGGTTCTGGGGTGGCGGGGAGCCGAGAAGAGTGAGATCCACGAAGGAGGCTCTCACCCCTTGGCAGCGGGCGGCTGCCTTGAGGGGCGGGCTGTGCCTAGCGCGACTCTGGCGCCGCCGCCTGGGGGCAGCCGGCTGTGAGCCCCGTGGACAGGGGCGCCTGGAGACCGCCTCTCATGAGGCACTGGGTCCTGGTACTTGCTGGGGGTGGGGAGGGAGAGGGGCGCACAGCGCCCAGAGGCGGAAGCCAAGCGCGTGAGTCACTCTGTTCCCCTGGGTTAGGAGCGGGACTTTGCCTCTCGCCTGGGGTCTGCATTTCAGCTCCAGCTTCAGCGACTCATCCCAGCAGGCTGACCCCCTCCAGAGGCTGGACCAGCTGCTTCTCAGTCTAGGTGAGGTCCAGGCAAGTTTCTCGTCTTCTGACGCTTACTGTTTGGGGGACTCGCGGGGAGGGGGTCTTCCAGTCTGTGTCTGTCTGCCTTTGCTTCCTCCCTCTGGCTCTCTCCATTGGAGACAGAAAGTTAGATTTAAAAAACGCAACAGAGAATATAAAATCTATGCTCAGACCGCAGATAAACAAAACTCTGGGGCCATATTCTTAATTTCCCAAGTACCTTCACATGTCCGAATGCGGCGTTTATGGAGCTAGGAATGTTTTGTTTGTTTCGTGTATTTCCCTCCTCCCCCACTTTCCTCCGGTGTAATTCTTAGAGGTGGGGACAGGAGAGTCAGAGGGCTTAGCTGGGATCCTTTGCCAGAGTGGCTTCTTCATTCTCTGCGAGGTGGCAGATGTTTTACTGTAGCCTGAGTTGGGATCTTGGAACAACCCTCTCCAGCCCAGGACATGCCAGCGCTTAAGGTAACTGCAGTTGTTGCATATCTATCTCGCTATCATTGACTGAATCAAAATGTTCCGGAGGCACAATTAATGTGAATGCCACAATGTTGAAACATTCATTGAAGGACACTATTGAATGTTTTATTTTTTAACGTATTGTATTCCAGGAAAATTTTAGAAGACTATTGCTGGTTTTATTTTCTCTATTTTCAGATATGCTCCAAAGCCTATTATTCCCTTGCAAGACAACCAGTGAGGACCTGTTCTGTTTCTTATAAGGATTTAACAGTGCAAAACTACGTGTTAGTTTCTCCTCTAAGGTTAGGGAGTTCCTTCTATTAACCACTTTTAGAAAAACATTTTGGTGGTGTGGTGGAGGGGGGGAGATATTTCCCCTTTCTCTATCACTAAATGCAAAATGTTTCTGTGACTATTAAGTAAATACTAATTATTGTCATTTTTGCTTAAAAGGAGCAGAGGAGAGCATCTCCTGGAATGCATGAATTTGTGGTTCATGTTGATGATTGATTGCTTTACCATCAAATTGTTTGGTTTGATGCAATGTTAACAGGTGGTCTTAATTCACAACACGGAAGTATTCTATTCTAGAAAACAACCCTGTTGATATGCACACCACCGCCCCCCCACCCCCAACATGCACACACGAAACCATGTTTTTGTCTTGCTTTGTGGGAGAGAAAAATGGATGGGGGACTCTTTTCTGGCAGTTGATTAATCCCTGATCTTTCTTGAATTGCCATTTGTTTTATAACCTATAATTATAGAAAAGACCCCTCCTTGAAATAAAATTAATAAAACCTTACATGTTTAGTCAGATCACTGGAATAATTTTTTAGAGTTGAATGGAAGCTTCCATGATCCTCTTCCAATGTCCTCCCCAGGGAGCCGTTAAGCTTCCCACTTCTCTGATAACATAACTCCTCTCCTCTACATACCTCTGTCTTAGCTCTTACCACCTTATGATTCTTGGTTTACATATCCATCTTGCTTAGAGTAATAACATTGATTTGAAAACAAGGGTAATGCCTTATTAATCTCTGTATCCCTGGAGTCTAGTAAAGTAAGGTCTGTTTAAAAAAAAATGAATGAAGAAAATAATTTGGCAGTCCAGATTAGCTTTACCATTCCTTGAAATCCACCTGGGCATTCTTTCTGTTCACTCCTAAAAGATAAGTCATTTAATTCAATGATACTCAAAGTGTGGATCCTCGGAATACACTGTGTCCTAAATAAATGAGAGTTTTCTTTTTTTTTTTTTTTTTTTTTTTTTTTTTTTTTTTTTTTTTTGAGACGGAGTCTCGCTCTGGCGCCCAGGCTGGAGTGCAGTGGCCGGATCTCAGCTCACTGCAAGCTCCGCCTCCCGGGTTCCCGCCATTCTCCTGCCTCAGCCTCCCCAGTAGCTGGGACTACAGGCGCCGCCACCTCGCCCGGCTAGTTTTTTGTATTTTTTAGTAGAGACAGGGTTTCACCGTGTTAGCCAGGATGGTCTCGATCTCCTGACCTCGTGATCCGCCCGTCTCAGCCTCCCAAAGTGCTGGGATTACAGGCTTGAGCCACCACGCCCGGCCAGAGAGTTTTCTATATTTGAAAAAATCTGTATATTGTTGTGAACTTTAACTTTATTTTTATTTATTTATTTATTTATTTATTTTTGCTGAAAGTAACAGAAAAGCCAACTAAACATGGCTTGTAATACTACAGAAGTGTAACTGGGCATAGTAGCATGTGCCCGTGGTCCCAGCTACACAGGAGGCGGAGGTGGGAGGATCCCTTGAGCCCAGGATTTTAAAGCTGCAATGGACTATGATTGCACCACTGCATTCTAGGCTGGGTGACAGAGTAAGACCCTGTCTCTCAAAAAGGAAAAAAAAAAAAAAAAATAGAGAAGTCTGACAGCAGGTGATAACTGGAGTTGATTCAGTGACCCAACAATATCGGGGTTCTGAGTCAGTGTCTTACCCTCACGGCTTCAAGATGGCTCTAACAGCTCAAGACACTGAGTCCTGATCCCATGTTCAATGACAGGAAACAGGGTGGAAAAGGTCAGAGTATTTTTCCTCATGCAACTTTCTTATCAAAGAAAAAATATCTTTCCCCAAATTTATCTAACAGAATCCTACTTTGATCTCATTGGCAATATCTGGGGCACATAGCTGCCCTTAGTGGCAAAGGAGACTGGGAAAGTATCAGTTTTTTTCAGCTTCTATAGTGGAAAGGCAGCCAGGGAGAGGCAGGTAGGTGATGTATCTGGGGAACTAACCAGAAAGTCTACTAGACTGTCAAGAAGATAAGTCTATTTGAACCTGTGATCAATGTTCGGGCCAAGTAAAATACTACACGTTAATCAACATAGCAAAAGCACACATTTAGAGCAGAGTTTCCCTCTCCACAAGGGTGTATGGTATTTTAAGGGTGCCAAATCACTTTTATGGAGTGTGCTAACTTTTAGAGACTGCACCTTGCGCGCGCGCGCGCGCGCGCGCGTGTGTGTGTGTGTGTGTGTGTGTGTATAATCTCATAGGGTTTCTATTAAGTCTGAATCAAACCCTCGAGTTCCTGGAAAAGAGTAAATATTCAGTAAATAGTTGTCCTTTGAGTGGAGTGTTGAGTTTGGGAGCTTCAAAAGTTCACAGGGACATGGGAAAGGATTTAGTGAAAGAAAAAAAAAAAACTGATTAGTGGTTTGCTGCCAATGCCTTGGAAGGCTGGTTTACAGCATCTGAGTGTCCTTAATTTGGATCCTAGGAGCCTTGAGGGAACCTTAACAGGAGGGAAAAGAAGAACCTAGGGAGAGGTAGTGGCACTGACAACTTGGTTCAACAGATTATCTTTGGGGACCTTCCCTATACCTGTACTGGGGAAGATGTACTACCACACACACACACACACACACACACACACACAAAGTTCAAAATGGTCCCTAGCACACACACACAGACACTAAAACTTAAAAAGTTGAAGCACGAAAAGAGTGTATATTATTGCCAGCTTTGATTTAACTTTCTCTTTTCCAGTAGAATATTCTCTTAAATACTTACAGAAGGTAGTTTCGGTACATAATGGTAGGAGATCAGGTAAGCAAGTATCAAGAGATTGAAATTTAAGAGTTACAATTGTCTTAGATTTCTCATCAGTGAAAAGAATGGAGTAGACCAAGCTTGTCCAACCTGCGGCTTGTGGGCCACATGCAGCCCAGGACGGCTTTGAATGTGGCTCAACACAAATTTGTAAACTTTCTTAAAACATTATGAGATTTTCTTTTTCGATTTTTTATTTTTTAGCTCATCAGCTGTCATTGTGTTAGTGTATTTTATGTGTGGCCCAAGACAATTCTTCTTCCAATGTGGCCCAGGTAATCCAAAAGATTGGACACCCCTGGAGTAGATTAGCAGTGGTATTCAAACTTTGTTGCACATTAAAAATTACCTGGGGAGTTTTTTTGTTTGTTTTTTGCTTTTATTTTTTTTTGAGATGGAGTCTCACTGTTGTTGCCCAGGCTAGAGCGCAAGTGGTGCGATCTCAGCTCACTGCAACCTCTGCCTCCCGGGTTCAAGCGATTCTCCTGCCCCAACCTCCCGAGTAGCTGGGATTACAGGCACCTGCCATTGCACCCAGCTAATTTTTGTATTTTTAGTAGAGAAGGGGTTTCGCCATGCTAGCCAGGCTGGTCTCCAGTTCTTGACCTCAGGTGATCCACCTGCCTCAGCCTCCAAAAGTGCTGGGATCCAAGCCTGAGTCACTATGCCTGGCTGGAGAGGTTTTTAAAATCAAGATTTATGAGCTGATCCTCAGACCACTTAAATTGGAACCTCTGGGAATGGAAACCAGGTATCAATATTTTAAAAACTCCCTAGATGACTCCTGAGTTTGGAAACTGTATTAGTTTGCTAGGACTGCCATTCAAAGGACCACAGACTGGGATTTAAGCAACAGAAATGTATCTTCTCACACTTCTGGAGTCAGGAAGTCCGAGATCAAGGGTTGGTTGATCCTGAGCCCTCTCTCCTTCACTTGCACCTGACCATCTTCCCCCTATATCTTTACTACGGTCTTTTCTCTGTGCATGTCTGTGTCCTAAGCTCATCTTATAAGGATGCTGGTCGTATATTGTGTCAGGGCCTAGTCTAAAGACCTAATTTTAACTTGATTACCTCGTCAAAGGCCTATCTCCAAATAGTTATATTTAGAGCCCCTGAAGGCTAGGACTTCAACGTGTGAATTTGGGGAAGACACAGTTCAGCCCATGAAAGAACCCATTGGACAAGTATGATATTTCTCAAACTTTAACATGCGCACAAGTCACCTGGAGACGCTATTAAAATTTAGATTCTAATCCAGTAAGTCTAGGTGGGGTCTGAAATTCTGCAGTTCTAACAAGACCCTAGTGATTTCAATGTTACCAGTTGACAGATCGTACTTGAAGTAGCACGGTTCTGTCTAGATGAGTGGTTCTCAAACTTTAATGGACATCGGAATCACCTGGAGAAATTGTTAAAATTAGATTGTTGTGATCCAGCCCCAGAATTTCTGATTCCACAGGTGTCGGGGTAGAGCCCAATAATTTGCCTTTCTAACAAGTTCCTAGATGATGTTGATGCTGCTGGTATAGGGATGATACTTTGCAAACCATGTATCTCTGACATTTTGAGACTTTATGGTATTGGATGTGTCAGGGTCATTATATACATCATTGTACGTGAAGTTTGTAATTCTAATTGCTGATAGCATTACTTTTTTTTTTTTTTTTTTTTAACAGAGTCTCTCTCTGTCGCCCAGGATGGAGCGCAGTGGCACCATCTCAGCTCACTGCAATCTCTGCCTCCTGGGTTCAAGTGATACTCCTGCCTCATCCTTCCGAGTAGCTGGGATTACAGGTGTCTGCCACCACACTCAGCTAATTTTTTAAAATATTTTTAGTAGACACAGGGTTTCACTATGTTGGCCAGGCTGGTCTTGAACTCCTGTCCTCAAGTGATCTGCCCACCTCGGCCTCCCAAAGTGCTGGGATTACAGGTGTGAGCCACTGTGCCCGGCCAGCATTACATTTTTCTTTTTGCCAAGCATAATTGCTTTTTCTGTTAATAGGAGGAAGGATGAGAAAGTGGGAGAAAATGCTGTATTGGGATTTCTTTTAATCTCATACAAATAGAAGTGAATAAATACAGAGGCTACACATCAGCCCATTAGTCTCTATTCATGTTTGTTCTCCAATCATAGAGCTATTTTGCAGCTTGCTCTTCTAGAAGCTCAAAGTTGATTTTATGAGATTGGTTGCATACTTCTCATAATGCGATATTTAAAGGATTAACCATTCTAGAGATTTCAAGAGGCATTGCAAATTTCCCCCAAAAACATTAATTTTAAATTATTTCTAATTTAATCACACAATTGTTTCTACACGAGACCAACAGTGAGCTACATCAAACAGTATCCCCTCCCCAAAATTATTGGATATGAAGAAAATATTTTACCTGATTTCATAGAATTAGATCAGTAAAATTCACATTTTGCTACTGTTATTAGAAAATTTGATATATATATATGTGCTATATATAGGTGCTATATATACACACACACACATATACGCACGTGTGTATTGTATACACATAGGTTACGATTTTCTATTTGCTTAATTTAAAGCATTTTATATTATTTTAAATTGTTCTTAAATCTTTATTTATATCTCCATATGAAACAGTGAAAATATTTATATTTTAAACTTAAAAATGTATTCAACTTGCAATCCAATAAATTTTTTTATTTTTTTATTTTTTATTTTTTATTATTTTTTTTTGAGACAGAGTCTCGCTCTGTTGCCCAGGCTGGAGTGCAGTGGCCGGATCTCAGCTCACTGCAACCTCTGCCTCCTGGGTTCACACCATTCTCCTGCCTCAGCCTCCCGAGTAGCTGGGACTACAGGCGCCCGCCACCTCGCCCGGCTAGTTTTTTGTTTTTGTTTAGTAGAGACGGGGTTTCACCGTGTTAGCCAGGATGGTCTCGATCTCCTGACCTTGTGATCCGCCTGTCTCGGCCTCCCAAAGTGCTGGGATTACAAGCTTGAGCCACCGCGCCCGGCCTCCAATAAATATTTTAAACAAAGATGTAATCAGGTTTCTAGCTGCCCCATTTACTCTGGGCCTCTTATCTAAAGAATGGGTCTTGCTAAAGTATTTCCCTTACTTATAACTTATCCAAAATTATGCCAAATGTATAGGGCTTCTATTCAGAATAGATTTACTATGCCATAATTGTTTTAGTTTACCCTCATAGCTTTTCCACATGTTCCACATTCTTGGTGAATTTTTCCAGTAATGCACCTCCTAGCACTGTCAATGGGAAGAGGTTACCTGTCATGTTTCTAGCCTGAGCTTCCGACCACCAGATAACAGAAGCCCAATTGTGGAGATGGATACAACAGGCCCAATGCCACTAAAGATCTGAATTGTATAATGAATTCCGTTTCTCCTGACTTCATGCTCAGCAATCAACCTTAGTATGCCACATGTTCATTGCCTTCAGGGTGAGAATAACCTGGTCAGAGTGTCTGGTCTCCCTCACAGTTATATTTCCCATTGTAAATTACTAAGCCGCCACTCTAGCTTTAAACACTTATGAGTGTTGTGGGGGTGAGTCAGCACCCAACACCCTCAAACCTAATAAATGCAGGGACACTGATAAAGATCAGTTATCTGGGGGTTGGCTCAAAGCTAGGCCTTGATGCTGATGACTCATAGAAGTGAATTAATACCAGCTAGCATTTATTAAGTATTTTCTGCATACCAGGCACTGTGCAATTTTATTTACATTATCTAATTTTTCCTCATAGCAACTTTGTGAGGCAGTCATGTTAATTTCCATTTTACAAATAAGAAGACTGATACATGTATATTAAAAACCTGCTCTAAATCAAATGACTACTGTGGCAGGGACTTTTAGTTGCCATGCAATATCTATTCCCACCTTCTCCCTTAGTAACAGAATACCAGTTTTATTACTGGTAGTGATGTATCTAGCAAATAGTTTCTATTTCCTGGCATCCCTTGTATCAAGGTGTGAGCCTATGACTGAGTTCCACCAGTGAGAGGTAATTGTGTTGGGTGGTACTTCTAGGAAGCCTGCTTAAAGGGAGTTGATTTGGCTGGGAGGAGGGCCCTTTTGTCCCTCCCCCTGCTTCCTCCTGCTGCCAGTCTCCAACGCAGGCATGATGCCTGGAGCCATCTTGGACCATGGAGTGACTGACTGGATGTAAGCTAGCATTAAAGATGTTGGAACAGAAAGGTAGAAGAAATCTGGGCCTGTGGTGGCACCATGGAGCTACTGTGCCAGCTCTACCCCAGAGATCTTTGTCTGCTACTGAAACCAATTGGCATTCTGTCAGCAGAGATGAAAATTAGAGATGGCTATTGGTAGGCAGTGGACAATGTTTTCATGCTATGTGCCAAGTACCTAATTTTGATCTGTGATGGATACATGTGTTTGAGTTTCATCTCTGCCACTTACTAGCTATGTCTATTGGACATCTCTTGTGCCTCACTGCACAGCCTTATAGCCTACCATTTAGTTAAGCCATTAGTCCATTAACCAACTTTATGTGGGTAAAACCAGAGAGTGCCTTGCCTTAGCCTCAGAGCGAATATCTCACTTCTCATCCCAGGACTTCTTCAATGTTTCAACAGGAAGGCCTGTTGGAACACCCTTGTACCCACACATGTGTGTTATGGAATGTGAGGGAGTTAAAGGCCCAAGAACCAACCCTTAACTAATGTGAGATGGGAGCCTAAGATAAATAGTCCCTCCTCCATTCTTGGCCAGATAATTCGCAATTGCATTTTAATAGTGTTTGTTTCCAAGAGATTCTCAGAGGGTCTGACTAAGCAGGATTAAGTCCTAGTTGTCTACAGTTGTGACCAACTCAAGAATATACTCCCGTATTGGTTTTCTCTCTTCTTTTCCTTTCCCGAATTTCCTACTTCTATTCCCTAGAATCACTTCCCCAAACAAATTATCTACATTGAAACCCTTGTTTCAGCCTCTGTATAACCTTCTTTGCAACCTTGAAGTAAGCTATGCTGACAAAACTTTTTAGCACTTGCTGACATTTTTATGTCCCTTCTATGATGAGGCAAAATACTCTCTTTGGTGTACAAAGATGAGAATACATCATGAGATCTGATAATTCCAACTATTGGATGAATGTGGATCAATAGGAACTCATACTTTGTTGATAGGAGTACAAATTGGTACCATTCTGGAAAAGAAAATTTAGTACTATCTTGTGAAGTTGAACATTTTGTATACCCTATGACCTAGTAACTTTATTTCTAGGTATGTTACCTAGACAAATTCTCCTGCATGTGAAGCAGGAACCCTCCTTAGGAATGGCCATAGCAGCATGATTCATAATACAAAAATTCTGAAATAATCTAATTGTCCATTGATGGAAAAATGATAAATAAATTTGATATTAATTATTTCAACAGAGTAAAAATGAATGAACCATTTCTCTATGCAAGAACACTGATGCATATTATTAACAAAATCACCAAAAACTTCATGCAGTTGGGTATCATTTTTATAAAGCTCAAAAAAAGCAATACTACACAACACATTCTTAGGAATCACACACACATGATAGATCCTAAAGCAAGGTGAACCCAAAATTCAGAACAGTACTGGGGAGACAGGGATGGGATAAGGTAGGAACAGGTAGTAGAGGTACTAACATTGATGATGTTCTGGGTCTTGAATGGGGTGATGGGTTCATAAAAGCTCATTTAGTATTACTCTTTATAACTTACTTAAACCTGATACAGATTCTTTTATATACATCAAATTTTATGGAATAATTTAAAGAAATGAAACCATCACCAACAAAGATGCTGTACTAACGAAGGACAGCCTCAGTGAAAAGCCTCCTCTAGCCCTCACTCTAAACTAATGGCTCTCAGAGTCAATATTTCTCATCATGTAATGTATTTTTTTCTTTTGTGTTATTAAGTATATTGTAATCAACTAGAATGGCAGGGTACAAGATTCCTTTTTTCTCATGGCCCTTAAGGGTCACATCTTCTACTATATTTAGAAAAAAACAGTTTGCTGTGTCCTCTCTGCACCTGTGTCCATTTGCCTGTGATTCTTCTATGTCCTGAAGCTGCCCATTGCTCTTTGCTGTGCACAATCCACCTCTTATTTTACTGCTGTCTCAGTACAGCACACAGGGGCTACATTCCTCCTTGTTTCGTGTGTGTGTGTGTATGCGCGCGCGTGTGCACGTGCACAGGCGTGTGTTGAGAGGTGGTAAAATGGTAGTGAGTAGGGAGGCAGTTGACATGACCTTTTTCTTTATACTTCCAAACCTACTCCTTGCTTTCCTTAACAATGCTGCCAAACAAAGCAGTAAAACTGTACCAGATTTTTAAACTCTGGGCCAGGATTTATAATATTTAAATCATTTGTGCCCTGGAAACTTTGATGGGGTCGGTGACCTCCTTATCAAAATAGTGGCTTAAATACATGCACTCAAACTCATTGGATTACAAAGGAAGCAAATTTTATTGAAATACAGTTATCAGAAATTAAAAGCAATTGTGTAGTATAGTAATCTACGTACTTTTTAATTAAGTTATTAAGCAACAAGATCTAATGGTGGATCTAATGACCTAAATTTTAAAGTAGTAATGATTATGAAACATATTATATGATATCTACAATAACTGTAATATGATATGAAAAATATCTGTTTCTTTGGTGACAGTCACACGTACTGCTAATACCATTGTGGTTTGTTGCTTACATTCATACTTGCAGGAAATATTAAATGTCAGATAAAGATTAGTGAATATAAGGATGTCATTTTTTTTTCTTCCAAGTTCATGGACTCTTTAAATTCTACTGATATATTCTTGGGGGTTCGTGGATCCCAGATTGAGAAACTTGCTCTAAGCAAAGCAAAGGAAACTACAATAGACGTGGGAAATAATTTTAAACTGGATACCAAATATTATCTAACCCATAGCCCGCAAAGAAAGCAGTTAGCTCTAACCTTTCATGGAGGGTAGGAGAGTCATCTCAGTTTCCATTCTTACCTCACAGATCTTTTAAAGAGGACTTTACTTTTCAATTTTCTGCAGACAAGTCTCCATACTTCCGTTAGGAACTCCTGCCTCATTCTCAAAGGATCTGATCTTGCTCTTGGATTCATCAGTCTTCCTTCTCCACTATATTTTCCCACTAAGAGTTGCCCACTTTAGAATAACTCCCTAATGGCTCCCACACAACAGCATAAGGTGGGCTTTGGCATGCTGAGCCTTGTTTCCTTTAAGACCTTTACACTGGGGTGAGTTGTAATGATCGGAGCCCATGCACCCCTCCTAACCTTCCACTAAAAACACTTATTTTCAGGGATAGCACAATCTTAACACATAAGGAAAAAGAAGCATTTTCCTGACTTTCCCATATATTAAAAGACTGCTGAAGCATACAGGAAAGCTAGTACTGTACATTTATTATGCAGATCAGGTATAGTTATTTATTCATACCATAGCTGCTTTCAAATGGGCTCACTACTGAGCTATGTAGATCTTGTGATGGCTGTTTTCTGAGCTACACAAACACCTGGCTCCAAGTTTGAAGTTTCTGTTTGTATGAGTCCGATTAGGTGTTTAGATAGCGCTACTTGTATCTTCTACAATACCTACTGATTGAATGACTGATTGATTGATTATTTTAATTATTTTTTTCAGGATTAGTAATGGATTTTTAATAAACTTTATTTTTAGTACAGTTTTGGTTTGCAGAAAAATTTTGAAGATAGTAGAGAGTTACATATACCTATATCCAGTTTACCCTATTAAAATCTTACATCAGTATGGCACATTTGCTACAGTGCAGCAATATTGATACATCTTCGTTAACTAAGGCTCATGTTTTATTCAGATTTTCAGAATTTTTACCTAATGTCCTTATTCTGGTCCTGGATCCCATGCGGTCTTCGTGTCTCCTTAGGCTCCTTTTGGCTGTAACATTTTTTCAGATTTTCTTTGTTTATGATGATCTTGACAGTTTTAAAGAGTACTGGTCGGACATTTCATTGAAAGTTCATAATTGGGATTTGTCTGATAGTTTTCACTGATTAGACTAGGGTTCTGTGTTTTTGGGAGGAGTGCCATTCTCATAACATCATATAAAGGGTATATACTATCAACATAACTTATTGTTGATGTTGACCTTGATCACCTGGCTGAAGTAGTGATTGTCACATTTCTTCACCATAAAGTCACATTTTTTTCTCCCTTTCCATACTGCATGCCCATATTTAAGGAATGAGGAATTATGTTCCACCTCCTTGAAGGTATTTACAAAAATTATTTGGAACTTTTCTGCCCTTAAGATTTGTCTCTTCCTTCCTTCATTTATGTATTTATTTATTCAATAATTTATTTGTGTTTGTGTGGATTCATGGTAATGACTTTTTAACTAAACAATTCCAATCTTATTTATGACCAGTGGCATGAATTTCTGGCTAGCCCTATATTTCCTAAGCACAGAAAAGAGTAAAACCAATAGCTACACATAGAATTTGTTTCACTATTGGTCTATTCACCTATCTCTTTCCATTTCCTTATCTAATTTTTGGTCTAATTTTTCACCAAAAGAATAATTCAGTAACATGTTAAAAAATTCAATCATAAAAGATCACACAGTGAAAATTACTTTCCACCTTTTCATGTTTTTGTATCCCTCTTCAGCGGCAACTCCTGTTAACTGTTATTGATGTTTTTTCAGACGTTTTCAATGCATTTATTAGCAAATAGCTATCATTCTGCTTCTTTATACTCTAAGGAAAAAGGCCAGGAAAGGGACAGCAGGGCAACAAAAGGAAATAAGAAAGGGGAGAGCAGGAGCAAACCAAAGATCATGAGGTCAATCATAGAATTCTTAATTCAGTTACTATATTTGCTTGGCAAACAATTCAGTTTTCCAAGATTTTTTTCTGGTGTAGTTTTCCCACAATTGTGAGTTTCAATTCCTGATTATCAAGCAGGGTGGGTATATTACTTAAGTTTTTTAGTTGAAAACAACTAAATCCCCTCTGCCCAGTTTAAGCAGAAGAGTTTATTTGAAGGTATTGGGTGGTACGATTTTTATGGCCCCAATTGTCTCCATCCCTAATCTTGCCTTTTGGACATGTGACTTTGTAGTTTCTCTCACTAAGGACAATATCTATATGTCCCTTGATTCTAAGGTTGACTATGTGACTTGGTTTGGTGAAGGAGATGTTAGTGAATATGAAGCACATAGAGGCTTGAAAAAGCATGTGCACACTTCTACTTCTGTTTTTGTTCCTCTGTCATCTTCAAGAAGATGACAAGAGCCAAAACTAGCCTGCTGAAGGATGAGAGACACGTGGTACAGAGCCAAGTCATGAAAGTTACCCCAGCTGAAGCTGTCCTGGATTGTCTGATAGTCACTTGATCCCCAGGAATTTAGCAAGCTGAATTGCAGCTGACTATAGATATATTAGCAAACTCAGCCAAAATCAGCCAAGGCCAGGTCATCTGAATTCTGTAGATTTATGGGATAACTAAATGCTTATTTTTGTATGTCACTGAAATTATAGGGTTGTTGTGCATCATTTTATGGCAATGAATAACTGAGGATCGTACTTCAAGGAATTTCTGGGAGGGGCAGAGAAGGTGGTTTGGATGCTACATGACCAGAAGTACCAGCAATCACACTGCAGAATGTTTCTAGCAAACAGTTTGCCCCTGCTGCCTTATGGTGCTCAGCATCTGTCATTCTAGAGAACAGCTATTAGAACCTTCACCAGTGCTCTCCAAATGAACTGAATGCCTTGAACTCACTGCTTGCAAGAATCACTGACATCCAGCACAAAGTTCACGTTCTCATTCCAGTCATCCTGTGGATGCATCCGACTACTAGATTATAAACCACAATTAGAACTCTAGCTGCAAGGGAGTCTGGAAAGTGTGTGTGTGTGTGTGTGTGTGTGTGTGTGTGTGTGTGTGTGTGTTTAGCTTTCTAGCTTCTGTAGTACAAGAAGGCCTGCTAGAAGGGGTTTGGAGAAACTGTGAGTCATTCTCCAGTATCTGCCATGGAGGCATAGACAAAAGAACTCAACTTCCTGATCCCCTGAGTTTCTTCCATCTCTGCATAGAGAGAGTCAAGGTGTTGACAGGACTTAGAATCCTGAGGGGAGGACCCCTGGACCCCCTGACTACTCTACACCAAACTTGACATGGCAATTTTAGCTCTAGAAAAGCAGTTTCATTCTGATATTAATGACTGGGAGTACTCCTTGATTTTTCCTCCCTTGGCATTTGGCAGAGTGAGTAGCCAGGTGAAGCAACACTTTATTTTAATTACATTGGACACTGTAAACAAGGAGTCTGGCCTCATTTCACTTTCTCTATAGTTGAGTAAAAAGCTATAGTAAAAACACTTAGAGAAGTGTATTGTATATTCTTATATGGTGAGAATATAAAGGAAGAAATAAATCTCTGTCTGCCCCATATTCATATGCCAATTCCCTTTGATCTAAGTATCCTAAATACCTAAAATGTGACCATATTAGGCTGATACATTGTAAACTCACCCTTGCTCTTTAACCCTACTCCCACCACAAGCTAGAATGGTTATCTGCAGTGTCTGGTCTAGGACACATGTCATTAACTGATTGATAGAAGACATTTCCACAAAATGAAAAGGCTTTGGATATAGATGTATTTATTTGTAAAGTGCCACTTGTAAGATTGGCCACATGAAACCTTTACTTGTTCTCCTTTATTTTTCTTCTGAAGATCTTGTTCTAGCTAAATATTTGCTGAAACATTTTTGTAACCTTTTTGTGTTTTAACTTAATAGACAAAGCCATGCTGTTGCTGACACTAAAAGCACTGAAAAGAATTACATTTGGGCATTATTTTAAGGTGTGCTTTTTAACTAAACTTGGTGAGAAATTAAGTATACCTAGTATCTGTATAGATAATATCTGAATCCTTGACTGGTTACCAGTAAAAGTAGGAGAAAATCAATTGGAATATATATATGCTTCTGAAGAGCATATGATCTGTGAACATTCCCAACAGTGGAACATGATGAGAGCATTTACTGGGAGGATCAAAAGGTATTCTGATGTTGCCAAGATGCTATTTGGGCCATGGGCTTTGCGCACTCGATCAGTAGGTTTAATATCCTTTGGAATTGATGAAAAAATCTGAATAGGAAATAATAATCCATTCAGCTCACTGGGAATTTGTGATAACCACTCATTATTATTGTTATTTTCTGAAGTAGTTTTCCTTGTATTTTACCAAAAATATTTGGGACAAGGTCTGAAACTTCTGCTCACCAAGGTGCCAAACTGGAATCAAGACTTCAGGCCATGGAAAAGCTACCTCCACAGATGGAGTCAAATCTGTGGAGGTAGTTTTTCCTCCTACACCTCTCACTGCAGCTCCCACTACTCCTCTACCTGTGGAATCTTCTCCTCTAGCCAATTGGTAGAACTGTTGGACTCTAGTCATATCATATACATTTCTATATTTTTCCTGTACCCTTTGCCATGCCTAGAGGACCTCCCTGGCTCTCTTGGCATCTATGATCTGCCTGGATGATATCAAGATAAAACTTAGCTGCAAATCCAGAATTCTCCTGGTTTGCTCAGCCTTTGCCCACCATTCTCTTCTTTGAACTTCTAACGCATCTATATCTAGCATCTAGGCTAGCCCTTCTGTACCCCCAAGATGTCTACTCATAACTAAAATGATAGTTTCTGGAGGATAGACCGGTTTGCAATTCTGTGTATCCCCATTCCCTACATCAGTGCCATATGGATACAATAAATCCTCAGTTGATGGAATATGATGCCTAGAACATCTAGCACAAAAACCACAATGTTTAAGGAGCAAAATTCCTTGCATTTACCTGGAGCTTCCTTCACAGGCCCACCTGACTACTGACTTCATTCTTATTCTTAAAAGGGTCACATGATCCCTTTCTTACAAAGGTGACACGATTATTTTACTGCTTCCCTCCAGTAATAGAGAGGAAAGGGCTCTGTATTGGTCTTTCATCTCAATTTTCTCCTTGTGCTTTCTGTGCGTGAGGTGCTAAAGCAGTATGGCCCTTGACCTATGCGCTTGACTGATTCTATTGTTTAATCCCCACAACAACCCTAAGAGTAAGCGCCGTTATTATTCCAATTTGGAGATATGGAAACTGTCATGGAGAAGTTAAGTAACCTATTATCTCAAGCTATTAAGTGGAGGAGCCAAGATTCAAACCAAGACATTACGGCTCCCAGGTCTGTGCTGTTAACTCCTACACGAAACTGCACTTCCTGATGCCCAGGTATTCCATTAGATGATCCTTCAAACCTCAGAGTTTCCTGGGTCAGAAAATTTAAGTAAACGGAAGAAATTATAGCTCCAGGAACCTCTTCTGTTATTCTCATTGTGCTACCAAGAATGCCACAACATGCTCTTGGTGGAAGAAACAAAAGAGTAGGAATTTAGTATATGATATTCCCTCAAGGCTGCAAAATACAGTACTTCAGAATTATTCATGTCATTAAGATCAAATCTGGTCTATAAGTAAATGCAGAGTCAGGATATGAACTCACACTAAGTAAAGCACAGTGGTTGGAATTCTGCTATTGTCACTTACCAGTTATAATATGGGTATGTTACTTTACCTCTTTTTTTTTTTTATTATTATACTCTAAGTTCCAGGGTACATGTGCACAACGTGCAGGTTTGTTACATATGTATACATGTGCCATGTTGGTGTGCTGCACCCATTAACTCGTCATTTACATTAGGTATATCTCCTAATGCTATCCCTCCCCTCCGCGCCACAATAGGACCCGGTGTGTGATGTTCCCCTTCCTGTGTCCAGGTGATCTCATTGTTCATTTCCCACCTATGAGCGAGAACATGCGATATCTGGTTTTCTGTTCTTGCGATAGTTTGCTGAGAACAGAAGAAAACCTAGGTAATACCATTCAGGACATAGGCATGGGCAAGGAATTCATGTCTCAAACACCAAAAGCAATGGCAACAAAAGCCAAAATTGACAAATGGGATCTAATTAAACTAAAGAGCTCCTGCACAGCAAAAGAAACTACCATCAGAGTGAACAGGTAACCTACAGAATGGGAGAAAATTTTTACAATCTACTCATCTGACAAAGGGCTAATATCCAGAACCTATAAAGAACCCAATCAAATTTACAAGAAAAAAACAAACAACCCCATCAAACAGTGGGCAAAGGATATGAACAAACACTTCTCAAAAGAAGACATGCATACAGCCAACAGACACATGAAAAAAAATGCTCATCATCACTCGCCATCAGAGAAATGCAAATCAAAACCACAATGAGATACCATCTCACACCAGTTAGAATGGCAATCATTAAAAAGACAGGAAACAACAGGTGCTGGAGAGGATGTGGAGAAATAGGAACACTTTTACACTGTTGATGGGACTGTAAACTAGTTCAACCATTGTGGAAAACAGTGTGGCAATTCCTCAAGGATCTAGAACTAGAAATACTTTACCTCTTTTATCTGGCACTTAGTAAATACTAACCAAGTATTAGCTACTATTTCTATACCACAATATTTCCCTGTTTCTGTAGCCATCTATGCTTCCTTACAACAAAGCACAGTGTAAAGCTCTTTGCCTCTACCTCATTGGATTAAATAAACAGGTCTGTAAATATAAGAGAGAACAGTAATAGTGAAAAAATTGGATACTCAAGAAGTCTGGATGATCAGAGTGACTTTTTTTCTTTTGTTAATGAAAGGATGAGTTGGACGGAAAAGGAGTGAGTCACCCTGACAATGAAATGCTACCAATTTAGGATTTGATTCATTATTTTATGACTGTTGCTTATTTCCTGATGCTATTCATTTCTTATTCATTGGAGGAACAATAATCCTGTTTTGGCTTTTTTAGTTTTATAGCTGAGACATTCACTTCTAAGTATATCAGCTACACCTCTCCCTTTCCCTACTACTTCATCACCATCTCAAGCATCAGAAAATCAAATTTCGAAAATTGCCCAGAAGTATTGGGTGTACAAAAACATTGGTTTCTCTTTTGGAAGTTCTTCCTGTGAGAGTTTAAGCATGGGGATTTTATAGAGGAGATGAACATCAGGGATATTTGTGGCAAAGTCACTTCCCTTCTCTTAAAATGATGTTGGATGGAGAGCCTCCAAGGTAAAGATTCTCAAATTGTCTGCAGTTATAATGTCCAAATATTCGGGGGAAAATCCCATACGGCAAGCCATAAAACAAAATTATTATGACTTCCCGTTGATGATCCATTTTTTAAGGGATAGTTTGAAGTAATAAAGTAAGTAAATATTAGTCTAGGGAAAATGTGGATATACTTTATGGACTATTTAAATACAGATTATCTTTTCATTTTGTGCCGTGACCTGAGACTACTCAATGAATTTTCCATGTGTATGCATTTGTTCTTACACGTCCCTTTTGGCAATGCCCTTTATTATCCTTGAAAACAAAGGCACCACTATAGTATAATTCAAATGTGTCTAGTTCTTTAGTCCTTAAAGATTGGTGGAGGGGCTGCATTACCTCTCCCTTTAATATAAACTAGGAACATGATTATTTGAGAATGTTGGGAGTCACTTTCCTCTCCCAGTAAGATTGAGGAACCCTGGGTATTTTTACGTGTGTCACAAGCTTAACATGAATTTTCTCTTGTCCCCTCACTTAGTATCACATACATCACAGCTTTTCTTTCAGTCACCCCTGCTTCCTAGTAACTGGTTCTCCATGACACTACTTCCTCTCTCTGACTCATTTCATCCCCAAACTATGGAAAACAGCCTCTTTCTCAAAACCCAGCTAACAGAAAGTTGTCTTGTTTAAGGCTTGAGGATAACATTAGGGATTTACAATGCAGAAAGGAAATTTAAAACTTGGTATCAGATATATTGTGCTTTCACTCCATTGGCCCTGCCCCTTTGCAGGGAGGCACACTGTCTTTACCCTCCTTATCTCTTGGCCTGCAGCTGTGTTTCAGAAGTCCACTTATTCCCCTGCTGTAAGAGTCATTCTTTTCATGTCCTCAAATCTTTCTTTTCCTCTGTGCCAGAGGAAGCAAAAGCCGTTTACAAATTGATCCTGGGCATAACAAAGGCACTGTTCTACGTTGTTCTACAGAATCTGTTCATGGTTTCTCCAGTAGTTTAGTCTTGGGTGTGTAGTAATCTCTCACCTGCTTGGTTACGAAGATGCCCTTAAGTAGTGTGTCCAAGAACGAAAGAAGTACTGTTTCATTTATTATTCTGAAGAGTAAAAATGACTACAGGTTCAAACAATATTTTTGATCCTCTAGTCCAGTGGTTTTACAAAGGGAAAATATGACTATGGAATCTATAACAAACATAAATTTTATATATATAGAAAGAATGGCATATATATACATATATATATATCTGTGTTTATATACAATTCTCAGATATATTCTCAAAAGGTTAAAGGTCATGAAACTCATGTGCCTAGCAGTAGGAGGGGCTCCTTGTGTTAGAAAAACACCACTACCAACAACAACAATCAACACTTTGCTTCAAAGAACACTCAAACCCACTTAGTCAATATTGTGAATTTCACCTGCAGATCCTGTTTCTAATTTTATTTAAGTGCTTATGATTTAACTATTCATTACCTTGGTAGAAGCAGATGACATTCTTAGTTACCGTAAGACTTTTCCCTAGTGTGTTGTTCGAAAAACATTAGTGTTATATGAGGAAAGGCTTAATAGTTAGTGACTTAATTCTAAGTTTCTGGGTTTATTTCATTCAGTCAAGTATTTAGGCACGTGTTTAATGGGTTCCTGCCAAGGTTCTGACACTCTACCAGACACCAAAGATGATTCAGACACAGATGCCACTCTCATAAAACTTATATAACCTCTTGGGAAAAATTGACACAATATAAATAAATACAAGGTAGAAAGTTCTGCATGCCCTAAGGTAAGTCTAGATAAAAAGTAAATTTACATCACTTAATATGCAAGGCAGTATAATTTCTCTGACTGGCACTTTCTAGTAGCTACCTAGGGCATCCAACTTTAGCTTCATGACTTTGAATCCCATCAGACATGGGTTCAAATCCTGCCTCTGATATTTAACAACTATATGGTCTTGGGTTATTCACTTATTTTCACTGAACTTTAGCATCCCCATTTATACAACAAGCTTACTAATACTTCAGAGGTTGATGATGAGGATTAAGTGAGATAACATATATCGTATATAAAGCGTGTGGCACATAGTAGGTACCTGGAAGGTGGCTTCTCTTTTCCCATTGCTCCATAAACTGACCAAATAGATGTAAATACCTTAATGTGTGAATACTTATTGTATAGTTTATAGAAGAAGTAAGAAGTTACATCTTCCAATCTGAAGGCATAAAAATTTTATGAAATACTTGTAAGTTACTTTATCATGAAGCTTTCCCTGACCGCCCTGTATAAAATAGCAACAGAGTACTCCTAACCTCTTTTTTACTTCATTTTTCCCTACCATATATCTGAAATATTATATATTTATTGTTTCTATTAATTTTTGTTGATAAATATTAGTTGTACATATACCCCAAAAGTTGTACATGTTCCCAAAAGGAATACATGCGATATTTTGATACCTGAATACAATGTGTAATGATCAAATCAGGGTAATTGGGATATCCATCACCTAAACTATTTATCTTTTCTTTGTGTTGGGAACATTACACATCTTCTCTTGCTGTTTTGAAATACATAATAAACTATTGTTAGCTAGAATTTCCCTACTGTACTATCAAATGCTGGAACTTATTTCTTTTATCTAAACGTCTGTTTGTATCCCTTAAGCAATCTCTCATTCCTCCTCCCCCTACCCTTCCCAGCCTCTGGTACCACCATTCTACCTTTCGTCTCCATGAGATTCACTTTTATAGTTCCCACATATGTGTGAAAATATGTGCTATTTGTCTTCTGGCTTATTTCACTTAGCGTAATGACTTTCAGTTCCATCCATGTTGATGTAAATGACAGAATTTCATTTAAATTTTTAATCTTTTCTAATCTTTTTTATGGCCAAATAGTATTCCATTGTGTATATATACCACATTTTCTTTATTAATTTATCCATTGATGGACACTTGGGTTGATTCCATAACTTGGCCATTGTGGATAGTGCTGCAATAAACATGGGAGTGCAGATGTCTTTTTGATATATGGATTTCCTTTATTTTGGAAATATTGCCAACACTGGGATTGCTGGAGCATATAATAGTTCTATTTTTAGTTTTTTGGAGGAAGCTCCTTACTGTTTTCTGTAGTGGCTCTGCTGGTTTCCTTTCCCACCAACAGTGTATAGTGTTTCCTTTTTCTCTGCATCCTGCCAGCATTTTAAAATTATTGTCTTTTTGATAATAGCCATTCTAACTGGGATGAGATTATATCTCATTTTGGTTTTAATTTTTTTATTTCCATAGGTTTTTTGGGGAACAGGTGGTATTTGGTTACATGAGTAGGTTCTTTTTTTTTTTTTTTTGGGGACGTGAGTCTTGCTCTATCACCAGGCTGGAGTGCAGTGGCGGATCTCAGCTCACTGCAAGCTCCTCCTCTGGGTTCCGCCCATTACTCCCCTGCCTCAGCCTCCCGAGTAGCTGGGACTACAGGCACCCATACATGGCCCGGCTAGTTTTTGTATTTTTTAGTAGAGGCCAGGGTTTCACCGTGTGCTTGGAGATGGTCTCAGAATCTCTACAAACCTCGCTTGCGTCACGCCCGTCGGCCTCCCAAAGTGCTGGGATTACAGGCTTGAGCCGCAGCGCCCGGCCTTTTGAGGCCAGTCACCAGCTCGCTGAGCTGGAGTGCAGTGGCGATCTCGGCTCACTGCAAGGCTCACGCCTGCCTCCCGGGTTCCGCGCCATTCTCCTGCCTCAGCGCCGAGTAGCTGGGACTACAGCCCACAACCCGGCGCCCGGCTAATATTTTGTATTTTTAGTAGAAGCCGGGGGTTTCACGTGGTCACCGATCTCCTGATGCTGTGATCAAGCCGCGCCGGCCTCCCAAAGTGCTGGGATTACAGGCGTGAGCCACCGGCTGGCCGCTGAGTATTGAGTTCTTTAGTGGTGATTTGTGAGGGTTTTGGGTACCCATCCCACTTTAAACGGTATACACTGAACCCAGTGTGTAGTCTTTTATCCCTCACCCCCCTCCTCCCTTTCCCTCAAGTCCCCAAAGTCAATTATATCATTCTTATGCCTTTGTGTCCTCATAGCTCAGCTCCTACTTATGAGTGAGAACATATGATATTTGGTTTTTCCATTCCTGAATTACTTCACTTAGAATAATAGTCTCCAGTTTCATTGAATTTTCTGTGAATGCTGTTAATTATTTCCTTTTTATGGCTGAGTAGTATTCCATCACATATATATGTACCACAATTTCTTTATCCACTCATTGATTGATGGGCATTTGGACTGGTTCCACATTTTTGCAATTGTGAATTGTGATGCTGTAAACATACCTGTGCAAGCAAGTATCTTTTTCGTATAATGACTTATTTTCCTCTGGGTAGATACCCAGTAGTGGATCAAATGGTAGCTGGATCAAATGGTAGTTCTACTTTTAGTTCTTAGAGGAATCTCCACACTGTTTTGGTTTTGATGTGCACTCCCTGACGATTAGTGATTTTTCATATACCTGTTTGCCATCTGTATATCTACTTTTGAGAAATGTCTTTTCAGATCACTTGCCCATTTTACAATAAGATTAATTGTTTTTTGATATTGAGTTGTTTAAGTTCCTTATGTATTCTAGTTATTATTTACTTTTTTTTTTACTGGCTGACCCCCTCCCTGATAGAACATGTTTCACAAGAGCAGGGGCTTTGTCATTACACTGCTGTATTCCTGGAGCCTAGAATAGTGTTTAAAATATAGTCAGTGTGCTCAATAAATATTTTTTAGATGAACGATTGCAGGAATTAAGTAAAATTTTAGTCAAATAAAATTGAGGAGTTTTTCTATTGGTTTTAGTAATAAATAGAAAACTTTTGACAAGTGAAGTGGTAGTCGCTGCTATATTGGATACTGAGGTTTTACAATTGCATCATGTCTGTTAGTAATGATCATCTCTTAGCTATTTTTAAAAAATTTTTCATGTGTGCTATCAGTCTCCAGAATCTCTTTCTCTCCATGAACCTTATCATTCTCTCTCAACTCTGATAATTTATTTCTGTCAGGGGTATCCCTGATTGCATATTTTGAATTTCTAATCTTTGTTTCTTTTTTCTCTCTGACTCAGTGGTTTCTGTGTGATAGCTGCTCTGTCATATTTTCACCAGTAGGTGCCAGTATTTGCTATAACTTATAGAGACAGATCTACAACTTATGGAGGATTGACTTTCCAGGAAATGTTTTCTCTCGTGTAGATAATTTAGAAAGAGCAAACCATTCTCTCTGCTTGCAGTAAGCCTGCATTGAATCTTCTTTGCCTACAAAAAGATGGCATGATTGGGGGGTGAACAAAAGGCTCTGATAGCATATTTTCACATAAATAAATGCAAATTCATGATGGAATCCTTCTGATGGATATGTCTACATACTGGAAAACTTTAAAAGAGGTATTTCAATCAACCTAAAAGGTAATTACACCATTCCATTCCTCAAATATTCAAGAAACTTTTCTATGCATTTGGGCTACACATCAGTGAATCCATAATCATGGTTCCCAGTTTGCGTCTTAGTTTTAGGGTTTTGTTTAAGGCTCTGTGGTTGGGGGAAGAGTTTAATGTAAGATCATCTTAAACCAAATCAGGATACTTCTGAGAACAAAGGGATTCTTATGAGAGACTAAAGCAGGTAAACAAAGGCAGCTCTGACTGATAAAATACTTGTTTGAAGGTGTATGGAGGAGATGGTGGTATGCAACTTTTAAAAACTGGCAGGGCTGGGTGTGGTGGTTCACTCCTGTAATCTCAGCACTTTGGGAGGTTGAGGTGGGTGGATCACAAGGTCAGGAGATGAAGACCATCCTGGCCAACATGGTGAAACCCCATCTCTGCTGAAAATACAAAAAAAAAAAAAAATTAGCTGGGTGTGGTGGCATGCACCTGTAGTCCCAGCTACTCGGGAGGCTGGCAGAATTGCTTTAACCCGGGAGGTGGAGGTTGCAGTGAGCCAAGATTGCACCACTACACTCCAGCCAGGGTGACAGAGCAAGACTCTACCTCAGAAAAGAAAGAAAGAAAGAATAACAACAACAACAACAAAAACCTGACAGAATTCACAGATACTCCTGTCTTATCATGTGCTTCCCCCAGATTCTACTCTACAGCATCAGTTAAGCCAGCATAACTTTTCTTGGAAGTGAAAAAATGGCCTGAAAATATGGCTAATCCCCAAGATAACTTTAAAATACTTTCAGAAATAGTTTCAAAGAAAACAATGGAAATGGTGAGGTTGTACAGGTCTGGCTCAAACTTTGTGTGAGCTAATATAGAAAAGAAAATTTGATTTTATTACTTAAAGATTTTACATGAATTGCAAAGAGGAAGTGAAGACATTACATATATACCTGTCCCAGAATCATTCCCTGATTTCATGACATTTCCACATCTGTATCTACTTGTTCACTGCCTACGCACGGGGGCTGTATCAAGTTTTGGGGGGCCTGCACCTTATACTATTTAAGTGGTTGCCATTAAGAAAATGGTTACAAAATAAATATCTCACACATTCAACCTAACTAGTCCCCTTTTCCAGAGAAGGAGCTTTCTCATCCATTCACTGCAGTCCCTTACCTAATATATACCCTCACACCCAGGGTCAGCAAGCTACCACTTTGTGAGCCAAGCCTGGATCACCACATGTTTCTGTATTAGAACATAGCCGCATCCGTTCAGTTACAGATTGTCTATGGCTACCTTTGTCCTACACTTACCAAGTTGAGTAACTGCCACAGAGACCATAAAGCCCTGCAAAGCCTAAAATATTTACTCTCTGGCCAACTACTCAAACTGTTTACCAACTCCTGCCTTACACAATAGCTGTGGGTTCTAGACCCACTTCTCTCTGGATCTACTCAAGAGAATCTAAAAGAACCGTTCACCACATCATAGGACCGTATAAGACGCATCAGGTTAATCAACTAGACAAACACTCATGCTTTTTGATTTTGTCTTCTAAGAAGTCCGAATTCAAATTTAGTCCTAATTATAATAACTCATCCCTGATTACTGGCACAATTATTTTTCCATTTCTCATTAAATTTTATTTTTTGTTTATCTTAGTCGAATGGTGGTGACTTTCTAGTAAGCCATCTCATTTCTTATCCAGAAGGTGGAATTTAAGTGATAAATTAACATGGGAAAGTATTATCAGCCTGCCTAATTAGTCATATGTGCTTTAAAAGCACGACTAAAAGTTGCTATTTTTAAAAAGCTACCTTGGAATTTTTGCTTGTAACTCCCAAAGTGAAGGTAGAATTTATCACTGGGATGCCTGAGCTTTTGTGTACACAGGAAAAATACTACTTTAATGTATCTCTTAGTTATGCAGAGGCAAGGCCCAGATCTTATGATGCATAAAAATGTAAAATGTTCTTCTCTTTGGAGGAAGACTACATCTCTGAAGGATTATTATGCTATGAATGGGCTTTTCACCTGTTTTTTCTTCCTTAAAGGGAGTGTGCTGTAGGCCCAAGAGTTTAAGAGAGAGCACAAGACAGAGGTCACTAATCTGAGGAGATAAGGGCTTTTCTTCTCAGCAACAGGATGGCATGCTGAGTGGCTAAAGAGGAAGGGGGTCAGTATGAGACTTCTGGGAATGAGTAAGACCTGTGGGCTCTAGAAAAAAATATCTCAGAACAGGTTTTAAATCTTTCCAAATTAGTGTTTAAATTACCCTCTGTTTACCACAAAGCTTCAACAAAGTATTTTAAATAATAGCCTACTGTTTATTTTGCTTTAGCAAAAGATGGGCAAGGCTGTATCGATGTTTTGCATCAACTATTGTTGAGATAAGTGGAAGTGAGGAAGGCACCATGCAGAGGAAAACAAAAGGGAGGGGCAGTTACAAAATGGGTAGGGGTGGTCTGGGGAGGATTGAAGAGGTGATCCTAGCCTGATTTGAGACAAATGGCCACCTTTGGGAAACCTCAGGAGCATTTTAGGAAGTTATTTCCTTTTGCTAAATCTAGAGAGATATCTCAGAAAGCTGGAATGCCAGAGTTGCTTACGTAAAGCACTCTGATGATGATGTTATTAGATGACGTTAGGGTTATGACTGAGAGACATGAAAACTGTAACTGATTTGGTTTTCATCCTTCTAAAAAAGAAAAAAAATAATAAGGATTCAGAATTCAATCAGGCTGCACAGAGGTTGACTGAAGGAAGTTAGCTGAAAATTAATTGGAATTCAGGGTCGACTTCTAGTTCAGTCAAATGGAGCCATTAACTTTAGGGTAAAGCTTGAAACCAACAAAGACCAGTCGCTCTCAAAAAAATAGAGTCTCTTGTTTTCATAGCAAATGTATAAAAGGTAAGGACACCTATTAGGGCCTTACCCTAGTAGTTTCTGTGTCCTGACAACCTGGCCTGTCTGCTGAGATGGTAACCCTAGTTTAACTAGTTGGTAATTCCAGTTTGTTTAAGCATTGAGATTGCAATGTTGAGATAGCTGGTTATCCTTAAATATTATATTTTACTTTTTTTATTTTAATAGAACCCCAGATTTTTAGCTGGGCATATGTGTGCTCAGAATCAAGATTATATTTTCTAGCCTTCTTTATAGCTAAGTTTGACCATATGAATGTGTTTTTGTCAAAGTGATATAAGAAGTGATGTACAACATCCAGAAGCTATCTCTGAAGGGAGAAAAAGCCTATATTTATTCTTTCCCTTTTTTCCCTTCTTTGTGGCTGGAATATAGATAAGATGGCTAGAAGTGGAGTAGTCATCATTGACAATGAGGTGACCTATACTAGAGCAAAAAGATAGAAGGAGCCTGGGTCCTTGACATGATGAAACTGCTGTACCAATCTGACTGCCTTTCTCTAGACTTTTACATCAGGGGAAATACATTTTTCCTTGGTCAGTTACTTTTGCAGGTGAATCTCATCTTGACTAATTTTGCACAAAACGCTCAACTCCCTTGAAATGAAAACATTTTGTCTTAGCTGTTAAGTTTATTTTCTACCCATGGAACATGAAGAACAAATACAGGGACTGTATCAGTTATCTTTCTCTACTATAATGCTGTGTAACAACCACAAAATCTCTGTGATGCAACTCAAATTTCCTCCATGTGTCCCTCATCCTCCAGCAGGATAGCCCTGGTATGGTCTCATGGCAATGATAGAGGCAAAAGAGAACAAGTACTTTTTCAAGCCTCTAGTTGTCTCATGTTTGTTAACATCACATTTTCCAAAATAAGGCATGTGCCTGGACTCAGAACCAAGGGATAGGAAAATATATTGTCTCTTGATAGGAGGAGCTGCAGTCAATTGGCAAACGGCATGGATACAGGGAAGGGTAAAGAATTTATGTCATTATTTCAATCATTCTAACCTTAATACTAATGTTTTAAAATAAGCTTAAAATTAAATTTTGGGATAGATTTTCATAATCATGACAATACTCTATACATTTTGTATGTAATGTTTTTGCAATATCAGAGAGAATTTGGCATGTTAGAGAATATGCAAGACTTAGATTATGATTTCAATTTCAAATGTAAGATTTTGTCATTGATTTTAGTCTTTTGATTGATATTTGGAAAGTGTGAGATAGATTTACTAAGTTGGCAAACAGTACTGAAGGCCTAAGAGAGGTTCAGGTTCACTAGGTCTCAAGTTGAATTTTTAGATTTTCTAGCATTAAGTTTTGTGAAAATATCTCATTTGGTACTCTTCTTAAATGTTAGCCCTTCTAAAAGGCTTTCCCTGACCATTCAATAAAAAATGACTATATCACTTTACTTTCTCTTCTATAGAGCATTTATCAGTATCTGGAATGATATCATATATTTATTTATTACCTATTTTACCCACTAAAATATAGTCTCCACAAAGGCAAGCAATTTGTTTTGCTTGCTGCTGTATCCAGAACATTTATAAAGGAGCTTGGCATATAGTAGGTGCTCAAAAATTTGCTGAATGACTGAATAAAGCTTTTAGTTTTAGGTCATGCCTTTGAAATACTTAAAGAGAAATTTTAATATAATAAATTTATGAATGTAATTTAATTTTTGTAAATGAATTAACTGAATTATAAACAGGGCTAAAAGTTTAAGGAGTTCAGTCTGGTCAATTTGAGTTGACTGAGTATTAATCAAAGGTTTTCTAGTCAGTGACTGTTAAGATTTAGTGTGTATATAAATAGAATAATAGGATTTGCAAACTGGTCTTAAAGACTTGAAGGAAAGCTAGCTTGTTAAATGTTGTTTCAGTAAGTGAATATTATTTTTAAAAGTAAATTTTGAGAATTAATAAAGTAACAATATTGACTATTTCTGAATTAAAAAAAACTGTGCAAGGACTTAAGAATCCTCATGCTGTCCACACGAAGTCTGTATAATACACATATCGAGGGGCATGGAGCAGTAAACAGCTGAGTCCCAGAGAAGGAGCAAGGAGACATTATTTACTGGGATTGCTGTCACTGTGGGGAATGATGATGGTGTAACACAGGAAATGTAGGGGTTGGGGTAAAATGGAAGGGGGAGCCATCTTTACTTTAAAGAGATGGGTAAACCTTTCCATGTCTCCAAAACTGAAATTGACTTCTGTCTCTCCAAAAACCCCATGATGAGTGAAGACATTAGAGTTGAGGAGAGAGAATAAAGGAATATTTAGGAGGAATTATGGTAGCCTTCCTTTTACAAATCAATTGAAAAGGGGAACAAATAAACAATTTTCAACGACTTAATGATAAAGGTACCCACTGGGAGTGTTGGAATAGCAGTAATGGCAGTCACAATGACTCTGGTTTCATCAGGGCAGAATCTCCTGTCTCTGGCTTTAATTATCTACCATTTTGGCTATATTATCACATAACAACCACCTCAAAAACTAGTGGCTAAAAATAACTATTTTATTTTGTTCACAATTTTGTGGGCTAAGAATTTGGGAAAGGCTCAGCAGGACAAATTTCTGGTTCAGATTGTATGAGCTAGAAAAGATGGGACTGCAAGGTTAGCTTCCAAGAAGGATTTTTTTACCCATGTGCCTAGTACCTTAGTGCTCTTTGATCTCTCACTCTCTACATGTTGTATCATTCTTCAGAGCCTCTTGTGTAGCTTGAGATTCTCATAGCATGATGGTCTCAGGGTAGTTGCCCTTCTTACAGGATGGCTGGCTTCCAAGAGGCAGAAAGTAGGATTTGGCAGGTAGTTATGGCCTACAAGTAGAACTGGAGTAGCATTACTTCCACTGACTCAGTTGGTCAAAGCACTCACAAGGCCTGTACAGATTTAAAGGAGGTGGAGATATAGACTCTACTTTTTAATGGTGTGGTGTCAATGTCACATTGACTGAAAATGGCACAGTAAGGACCTCTGAAAATTCACTCCTACATAAAAATAATAAGAACACTGAAAAATGGTCAGAATCAACATTTTCAGAACTCTGGAAATTAATCAAAGGGTTGTGCTAATCTGGGTAGCATTTATTCAAGCACAATGGCTAAAACTCATCAAGAACAGCAAGCTTTCTGGCATTTTAACTTTCCATATTCCCATCCCCCTCTCTTCAGCTCCATGGTAGCCTTAAACACCAACAGCCTACAATCAGTGAAAACCAGCATCCTGACAGCCACCGGAAAGGGTAGAACAGAGTTGAAGCACTTTGCGACATTCCAGAGAATTATCATTATTTGACCTGTCTGTGGTTCCCTGGAAAACATCAACCTCAAGGCTGTCTTTATTTTACCTGACTTGGAGCTTGCTCAGTATGTAAAACTTTCTCTTCAGAGAATTCATCAAAAACAACGGAGGCAATTGTTGAACCTTGAAGCTGCCTGAGGTGGTAGATAGATTGCAACTGAGGTAGACAATAGGCTAAACAAAAAACTTAAATGGAATAACTGAGGAATGAAATGTCCATGGGGGCTTCAAAAATTGTAACATGTTCCTGGAAATCTGGAGGGCCATGCACATATATAGGGCTCTTTGCATGCTCAAGAAAAACCTGAGAAGTCTCTAACTTTTTATGTCTGACTAACTTCAAGGTGCTATTCAAATAAGAAGTGAAGGCTAAGGCGGAGTTGTCAACTCTGCCTGAGTGTTGAGGGGGTGCCTTAACATGCACTCAGAGACCCTCAACAAAGACTGGGAGACTTATTGGTTTCAGACATGAAAGGAAATCTCAAGCGAATCATTAGCTAACAGAGTAGAAACTTCACTGGCCACACATGACAAGGAATACAGATTTCACCGAATTAGTTTAGAAAAGTCACTAAGCAAACAAGAAACCCTGGGCAAGTAGGAGAAATTGATTTCCAGAGTTACCACGTTATATTATTTTAAATGTCCAGTTTTAAATTATGAGGCAAGCAAAGGAACAAGAAACTATGACGTATCCACAGTAAAAATGAGTCAATAGAAACTATCTTTGAGGAAACCCAGTTGCTGGGGATACTGACTTGAAATCAGCTATTTTATAAAGAGCTGAAGAACTAAGGAAAAGCACAGAACAATATCTTACAAGTACAGAACAGAACATCAACGAAGAGAGAAAGTATTTAAAAAGAAACTTGCAAGCTGAAAAGTTCAGTAACTGAAATAAAACTTTCAGTCAAGGTGTTCAACAGATTTGGGCAAGCAGAAGAAAGAATCAGTGGACTTGATAATAGACTGATTGAGATAATCTAATCTGAGGAGCAGAAAAAAAAAAAAAAAAAGAAAGAAAAACATAGCCTAAGAGATGTGTGGGACACCAGAAGGCATACTAGCATACTCACAATGGGAGTCCTAACAGGAGAAGAGAGAGAAAAGACAGCAGAAATAATATTTCTTTTTTCTTTTTTTCTTTTTCTTTTTCTTTTTTTTTTTGAGATGGAGTCTAGATCTGTTGCCCAGGCTGGAATGAAGTGGCATGATCTTGGCTCACTGCAACCTCCGCCTCCTGGGTTCAAGTGATTCTCCTGCCTTAGTCTCCCAAGTTGCTGGGACTACAGACACCCACCACCACGCCTTGCTAATTTTTGTATTTTTAGTAGAGACGGGGTTTCACCATGTTGGCCAGGCTGGTCTCAAACTCCTGACCTCAAGTGATCCGCCTGCCTTGGCCTCCCTAAGTGCTGGGATTACAGACGTGAGCCACTGTGCCTGGCCGAATACTTCAAAATAAAATGGCCAAAAACTTCACAAATTCAATAAAAGATATGAATCTACACATTTGAGAATCCCTATGAATTCCAAGTTGGATAAACTCAAAGAGATCCACATTTAGACAAATAATAATCAGACTGTCAACATGAAGAGAAACTTTGAAAGCAGCAATACTGTCACAGATCAGGAATCTCCAATAAGATTACCAGCAGGTTTCTTATCAGAAGCCATGGAGGACAGAAGGCAGAGTGTTGATATATTTGAAGTGCTAAAAGAAAGAGACTGTCAACTAAGACGCTAAGACTTCTATATCTATCAAAACTATCATTCAAAAATGAAGGAGAATTTAAGGCATTCCAGATAAATAAAAATAGAGAGAATCTGTCACTAGTAGACCTGTCCAACAGGAAAAATTAGACAGTCTTTCAGGCTAAAATGAAAGGACACCAAACTGTTACTCAAAAGCATGTAAAGAAATAAAGAACCCAGATAAAGATAACTATATAGTTAAATATATATAAAGTACAGCATAAATTTATTTTTTAAACTATTTTTTTCTCCTCTTTGATTTAAAAGGCAATTTCATAAGGCAATAATTATAAGTCTGTATTGATGGGCATGCAATGTTTAAAGCTTTAATTTTTATGACAATATCTACACAAATAAGGGTGCATAAAATGGAGATAAATTGGAGCAATGTTTTTTTGTATTCTGTTGTAATTAAATTGGCATTAATCCGAACTAGTTTGTTTTAAGTTAAGCTGTTAATTGTCATTGCCAGGGTAACTACTAAGAAAATAACTTAAAAAAATACGGTAAAAGTAATGACAAGAGAATTAAATGGTACACCAGAAAGTATCTTTTTAACACAAAATAAGGCAATAATGGATGACTAGAAGAACAAAAAGGCATAAGGCATATGAAAAATAAATTTCAAAATGGCAGATACAAATCCTGCTTGACCAGTAATAGCATTAAATATAAGTGAATTAAACAGCATAATGGATTTTAAAAAATGATACAACTATATTCTGGCCACAAGAGACATACTTTGGATTCAAAGTTACAAATATGGAAGTTAAAGAATGGAAAAAGATATACCATGCAAATAGTAATCAAAAGAGAGCTAGAGAGGCTTATTCTAATATCAGACAAAATAGACTTTAAGACAAAATTGTTGCTAGAGATAAAAGAATACATTTTATAATATAACTGTCAATCCAACCAGAAGATGTGAAAATTATAAACATATATGCACCCAAGAAGAGCATGTCAAAACACATGAAGCAAAAACTGACAGAAAAGCGTACGTGATGGGAGTTATTGTTGTGGTCATCTTTAGAAAATATAATCTGCCACATGCACTAGAAAAATAACACTATGTTTAGTGTTCACATTATCTTGTTCTAGTAACTCTCATTTAGATATCTGTTATAGAAATTAATGGACTGATTATCCCTCAAATCTCAAGATCATTTATTAAGACTTCACATTAGCATCCAAAGGTTGAGGCAGTGCAGAGTTCATATGATACAGCTCATATAATTTTAAAAAGAAAGCATCCTGTTGTCTAGGTTTTTCATCTTTTATATATAAGCCTGCCTTCCCCTAGAGGTCTAGATGTGATGTATTGATAGCCAGCTGTTGAGGACTGTAGGTGATTTACTCACCTCCAAGTTCTAGAGGCAAATTCTTGTGGTGAACCAGGAAGCTGAGGCTTCCTTCATTGAACATTTAGAATGTTGTTATTCACCCAACAGTTGATATAGTCCATGTCATACTTATAAATTGTTCCCACAAGGGGACAGCATATATCAAAATGGGCTAGGTGCAGTGGCTCACGCCTGTAATCCCAACACTTTGGGAGGCAGAGGAGAGCCGATCACCTGAGGTCGGGAGTTCAAGACCAGCCTGACCAACATGGTGAAACCCCGTCTCTACTAAGAAAAAAAAAAAATACAAAAATTAGCTGGGCGTGGTGGTGAGTGACTGTAATCTCAGGTACTTGGGAGGCTGAGGCAGGAGAATTGCTTGAATCCAGAAGGGGGAGGTTGCAGTGAGCCGAGATCATGCCACTGCACTCCAGCCTGGGCAACAGAGCAAGACTCTGTCTCAAAAAAAAAAAAAGTACGTTGATAGGTGTGGTAGGTACATTTTCTAGACATTCTCCCCATGATTCCAGGTCCCAATCCCCAGGACCTGTGAATGTAATTGGGTATGAAATTTGTGATTGAGTCTTGTTACAACTGTGTTACTTCATAACACAGTTGTAAAGGTAAGCTATCAGGGTATCAAGTAGCCTAATCTAAACACATGGGCCCTTAAAGTAGAGAATTTTCTCCAACTGGTGGCAGAAGAGGGCAGACGGGAATGTCAGAGACATTCAAAACACAAGAAGGCTTTGATTCACGACCATTCCTAGCTTTGAAGATGAAGGGGACCACATGAAAACCGTGGATGGCCTCTACAAGCTGAGGGAGGCTGTCAGCTGCCAGCTAGAAAAGGAAGGAGGACTTCAGTCCTACAACTGCAAGAAAATGAATGCTGCCAACAACTTAAATGGACTTTCGGTTGAAGCAGATTCTCCCCCATAGCCTCTTGAAAAGAGCTCAGCCCAGCCAGCACCTTGGTTTCAATCTTTTGAAACTCAGAGCAGAAAATCTAGCCACGTCCACCCGGAATTATGGCCTACACAACTGTGAGGTACTAAACGAGTATTCTTATAAACTGCTCAGTTTATGGTAATTTGTTACACATCCATGGCAAATCAATACAATGGATCAACAGAGTACCAGTGTGGAACCCCCGTTAATTCTTATCTTTCTTCTTCCCATGATCACATGAGTGAGCTACACAGATGTTGTATATAAAGCAAATGTGAAGATGTCTATGACAAGCGATGGGCATTGCAAATTCAGTGATTTCCCCAATACAGACGGAAAGTCTATGGATTTAATGATTGTTGCATATGTGATATGGGTTTTATTATCGCTTCAAAACATTATGTTTCATTATGGAAGGGGGTTGGGCTGTAATCCTGGTTGGGGGATATATGAACTAAGATGATATTCTTACACAAATGATTGGGAGGAATATGTGAGAAATGAATACATGATATATGGGCACAATTTCAACTTTATTTTTACTGCTGCAGATAATGATAAGATGTATTTTCACTGAGCCTGTAGAACTTAAAGGGCTTGTCCAGGGAGATTTTTTGAATGTACAGTTTTGGAAATCTTTTCAGAAAATGAATAGAGAAACTTACCTTTGGTTGTCCTTTATTGTTCAATCTTCCCTCATTGAAAATAACCCTGTGTCAGACACTGGTGATAACTATCAAATTGTTAATCATTCTGCATCCCCACCAAAGTAGAAAATCTTTCTGCTCTCAGATGCTGCATCTCTCTAATAGTAGCAGCCTAATCTTGCACCTTGACATGAATCAACTCATGACTGACTTTAAAATGCTTAAGCAGGCCGGGCGCAGTGGCTCAAGCCTGTAATCCCAGCACTTTGGGAGGCCGAGACGGGCGGATCACGGGGTCAGGAGATCGAGACCATCCTGGCTAACACGGTGAAACCCCGCCTCTATTAAGAAATACAAAAAACTAGCCGGGCGAGGTGGCGGGCGCCTGTAGTCCCAGCTACTCGGGAGGCTGAGGCAGGAGAATGGCGTGAACCCGGGAGGCGGAGCTTGCAGTCAGCTGAGATCCTGCCACTGCACTCCAGCCTGGGCGACAGAGCGAGACTCCGTCTCAAAAAAAAAAAAAAAATAAAATTAAATAAAATAAAATAAAATGCTTAAGCAAATGCTTATTTGCATTGAGTTTTCCATTTCTTTATACTATATCCCTGTTGTTCATAAAGTCACATGCTTTAAAACTTTGGTTTGAATGGAAAAGAAACTTAAAGATACAAAGAGCTGAGATTGATCCTTAACCCACAAAATAAGAATTTTCCATCTCTGCCATTCATTGTGTCATTTTGTCATATTCTCTCTCTCTGTCTCTCTTTCTCTCTCTCCCCCATCACTCCTTTCCTCCTTCCTTCCCTCTTTGGCCTCCTCCCTTGCCCCTGTTTTAAATATATATTCCTATTCCATTGTAATGCCAAAATGCTTTAGACTGAGCATAACCCTCACTTGAGCTTTTTCCCTTTTATCAGCTAAGCTTGGAAATTTTCAAAGGTTAGATATGATTAGTTACTGTGAAATGCTAAGACAGACCTTTTGGCAATTGTCCTCTCATCCAAATGGAGGGTTCAACTTTCAAACAGTTCATTTACTAGGTACTGCACCTATTCAAATGAGCCTGCATTAATACAAACATTTTTGAAACAAAGTTGTTGAGATCGTTTGAAAGATGGCCAGGCACGGTGGCTCACAGCTGTAATCCCAGTACTTTGGGAGGCAGAGGCGGGCAGATCACCTGAGGTCGGGAGTTCGATACTAGACTGACCAACGTGGAGAAACCACGTCTCTACTAAAAATACCCAAAAAACTAGCCAGGCATGGTGGCAGGTGCCTGTAATCTCAGCTATTTAGGAGAATGAGGCAGGAGAATCGCTTGAACTTGGGAGGCGGAGGTTGCGGTGAGCTGAGATCAAGCCATTGCACTACAGCCTGGGCAACAAGCAAAACTCCTTCTAAAAAAAAAAAGAAAAAAAAAAAGAAAGAAAGATAACCCATTCCACAAGAAGAAGATCAGTTTCCTTACAAGCAGGTTATTCTCCTAGTCACAAATGTATACATAGGCTTAACTTCTTTTTATATTTTAGCTTTATCTTTATCCTTCCTCTGCTGTGCTGGTGCTGCACAGAAATTATCTAGAGGAAGACCTGTATAGGGCAGGGGCAGGGCCTAGCTTAAGATGAGACCTAGAGAATATTGCTAATAATTACAACAGGAAATGGAAAGGCTGTCTTAGAATATTTTATGTGCTATTCATTGTCATCCTAGGTGCACTGGCTGAGCGCCATCAATTATACACAGTAATGCAATTAGTCAACACACAGAAGCTTGTATTCCAAATGAAAATTTCCTACATCTGAGGCATCTGTGTAAAAAGTAAGATGCACTACATTTCCAAAACTGTGTATAAAATTCTATTTACAATGGGTTACGAACTCAATACCCCTAGAGGCAAGGCAGGTAGACAATAAGGAAACAGTGGTAACTATGATAAATTGGGTGTGTCTACCCTATCTTTTTGTCTTGTTTTGTTTTGAGATGGAGTCTCCCTCTGTTGCCCAGGCTGGAGTGCTGTGGCGTGATCTTGACTCACTGCAATCTCCGCCTCCCAGGTTCAAGCGATTCTCCTGCCTGAGCCTCCTCGAGTAGCCGGGACTACAGGCGTGTGCCTCCATATCCAGCTAATTTTTTTTGTATTTTTAGTAGAGATGAGGTTTCACCATGTTGGCCAGGCTGGTCTCAAACTCTTGACCTCAGGTGATCCGCCCGCCTCAGCCTTCCAAAATGCTGGGATTACAGGTGTGAACCACTGCGCCTGGCTGTGTCTGCCCTATCTTAAGGAGACAGCCATTCTCCAACCTCTGCCTCTTGTTGCCACACAGATTCTGAGACCACTGTTGCCTGATACTGATTCTTGAAAGAGGAAGCGGAAACATGGATTATTTTATTTGAATTCCCCCATATATAAATGCTTATTCTTTTTTCATACAAATGAAACATAATAGACAAGACAAACAAAACACTCCTATATGCTGAATTTAGCCACTGGATCATTAA